>NC_045478.1:2824861-3163790 GCF_009650955.1 Corvus moneduloides
CAAGAAGTAACAAGGGGGCGTGGCCAGCCAGATTGCGAATACAAGCAAAGGTATTATAAAGGGGTCTGAAGATTTGGGATGCTCAGAGAAAGGATGGAATAAAAACCATTGGAAGCACCCAGAGGAGAGAAAGGAGTTCTGGTAGCAATTCCAAGAGCAAGCACAGTCCCAGCATCACAGCTTTGGCTTCTGGCAGAGGAAACCACACGTGCTTTGAAACCTGAAAATAACACCTGCCAATGTCAAACTCCTCTCCTGGCTCTTTTCTAATAATAAATATAGAAAAGCAGATCTGTGTACAAATGAAGTGCTTCCAGGAGCATTTGAAGAAGTTAAATTAAACCAAAGGTTTGCTCCTTTCCCCTTCCCCTCAGCAAATGCTTCTCAAAAGGAAAATCCACACTTGAGCCTCTTCCATTCCTCTGCTCCGTGAGGGCGATTCGTGGGAGAGCTGATCTAGAGATCCAAACCAGCTCAGGCCTCTGGGCGAGGGGACAGACATTTCCTGTTTTTCAGCACCAGCAGTGGCCCAGGAGCCCCTGAGAAATACCTTGTGTCACTTTGTTGCCACTTTTTAGTGTGCCTTCCTCAGGCTTGGCTCCTTTCCTCTAAGCAGGTGCGAAGGGGGATTCACAGCACAGGGAAATGAATCAGAACTTCACGATTTGGGGCAGCACAGACCAGAAATACCATAAATACCAGCAGGGCCCTCCTGTGCAGGCTAAAAGACAGATGCAGAAACAAACAGCAAGAATTAAATTTGAAATATGGATGTGTGTGCACAGGTTTTTTTTTCTTCTCTCCCATCTATAAAGGTCTGAAGAAGAGGGGTTTATTTTTTAAGGAATACCATTCATGCAGTGTGCCCAGAGTTCATAAGGGTGTTACCCTTGTTTTCAAGGATTCACACAGCACAGCCCAGTGTCTACAACCCAGCCAGGTACAGCCTCCCTGCAGCCTTTTTTTGGTAAATTCTTGCACTTCTTCTTCATTTCTGTCTTTAGTTTCAGTGCTTCCTTAAACAACTCTTCTGACAATCAGCTCCTCAGATCAACTCCAACTGGGACTCTTTCTTCTGTCCAAAAATCAACCCAACTGTTCTCCTCTCAGCTTCAAAATGCTGCTCCAAGTGTTTCCCTACCCGTCTTGCCCGTGTCCTACCTTACCCTCTTGCTATCCGAGATGTGTAACATCCTGCCCTTGTTCTGTCCATCATTTCCTTGCAAGCTCTCTGAGGAAGCAATTAGCCCACTTGTGAGCACTCTACAACATAATTAACAAATAATAACCACTGAGAAATGTAGGCCAAAAAAGCCAAGTTATCACAGCCCCATTTCTGCAGGGACTTGCATTGTTCCGTGCTCACTTGCAGCTTCCAAGTTCCTGGAGGCACAGATTCTCCTCCAAGGTAGCACAGAAGCAAAGGTGAACGCTGTGTTTTAAAGAAGACATAAAATGTTCTGACTTTATTTGGATTTCCAGGCTTTGCTGCTTTTCCCCTCTCATTAACACGACCCGTTGTGAGTATTTACACAGAGAACACTACAATAAATCTCAGAGTTGGAGGTGAAAGGCTCATAATTTGGTTCTAAATTAACTTTGGCAACGGGAGCGCTGAAGGAAGGAAAGACAGGATGAGTGTAACCATGAGCAAGATGCAACACCAATGTAATGACATCATTTAGGATGAAAAAACTGCTGGAGGAGACAAGGACAGAACCTCTATTCTTGGGTTTTTATCCACACACCCCACAACAGCCAGTAGGGAATGATAACAGTTATCAAGGAAAGCCTAAAAACTCCCTCTTATTTCAGCAGCAAATAAAACATTTTCAATTCCTAAGGCTTCCTACTGGAAGAGAGCACTTCCAGGCTCTTGCACACTTCTTAGGAAGTGTTATGAGTGCTGGGTATACCTTCAATACTGAAAAATAAGGTGCCAAAACAATTAGACAGAGGTTTCTAATAAGGCTGAAGCAGAATTCTGACTTCGTGGGGACCTGGGGAGCCTAGGAAGCATAAAGCAGGATGAAGAAAGGAAAGAAAAGGATAAATGATCAGTTTGGAGTGGTCATTGGGATGGAGAAAGATGGCATTTGGAATGTACAGAGAAGGAATAATGTTGAGGAAAGAAGGGGGAGAAAGTGTGTGATTAAATCTCCACATTTCGCAGCCTTGAGTAGGTCAGCAGGGGTGGCTGTGCTCTGAAATACTGATTGTAGATCCTGTCTTGGAACACCAAACTGAGGTGGTCCCTACTGAGAACAGGACAGTGAAGAGCCCATTTTGGCCACAGAGCAGCTGGAAAACCTGTAATGGAGCAGTTGGCACTAATTTATGGATAATCCCTGGAGCCTACGAGTGCCAGAATGTCTCACCCAGCCCTGTAGCCTGGGCAAGACAGAGCACGTCTGCTGTGACCTGGGACAAAGGCTCCCCATGGTCACTTTGTGAAATCTGCCATCCCTGGCACAACTTTGGCTCTGCCAACCTGCAGAACAGCTCACCTGGTTTAACCTTAGGTCATTTGAGGAGAGAACAGCTCAGATCAGCATGTACAGGACTGGCATTTTCCGGGCCTGCTCCAATGGCAAAGGAAATTTTAATAGTCCAGGAGAAGAAGAGAGGTCTTGTCCTTCAAAACTGATAAAAAGCCACGGCATGGCTGGAACTCAATGATCTTCAAGGACCCTTCCAACTCAAAGCCTTCTGTGATTCTCTGATCCTGTAATGCTGAGACACTTTGTAGCCTCACAGACAGGGTCTTATCTCAGCTTTTCTGCTCATGGACAATCCAGCCCTGATTTCCCAAGCATTAAGATGAAAACATTTGGTTTGTTTTTGTTTCACATCTGTATCTGTCCAGCCTGCTCTCGGGTTGACATTGAATTCCTCTCCTGGGAGTAAAGAGCCTCATTTTCCACCTTTAAACCCATCCTTGGACTTGTTTTCCTTTGGGCTGCTTTCCGTGGCCGACCTTTGTGCTTCTGCTCTGCTTCTCATGGAATCCCAGGATGGCTTGGGTTGGAAGGGAACCTAAGATCATCCAGTTCCATCCCCTGCCATGGGCAGGGACACCTCCCACTAGCCCAGGTTGCTCCAAGCCCTGTCCAGCCTGGCCTTGGACACTTCCAGGGATCCAGGGGCAGCCACAGCTTCTCTGGGCACCCTGTGCCAGGGCCTCCCCACCCTCACAGCCAACAATTCCCTCCCAATATCCCATCTATCCCTGCCCTCTGGCACTGGGAAGCCATTCCCTGTGTCCTGTCCCTCCATGCCTTGTCCCAAGTCCCTCTCCAGCTCTCCTGGAGCCCCTTTAGGCACTGGAAGGGGCTCTGAGGTCTCCCTGGAGCCTTCTCTTCTCCAGGTGAACACTGCCAGCTCTTCCAGCCTGGCTCCAGAACAGAGGTGCTTTCCCTTTTTTTATTGTTTTGGTGATGACTGCATCCCTGGTTTTGACCTGGGTGAGTTTTGAAAACACGTTTGTCTTTCATTACACCAAGTATGAGCTCCATGGAACTGCATAAAGATTCAGCAGCAATGCAAAAAAACGACAATGAGAAAATCCCCGTGCCTGCAATTCCAGATAGATTTCCTAGGATTTTACTATTAACACTTTGTGTAATGCCCTGAAGGGAGTGAAGAGCTCTGTGGTTGCCCAGTGAACCACACAAAACTCAGAACCTATGCCCCAGGGGACTTGCAGGTTAAAGCTCTGAGTGGGTACAAAACAATACAAATAATTGCCAGGTAGGCGATCCCGCAGGCAGCGCGCGTGTTCCAAGCCGGAACGTCTCCTGGCACAGGAGCTCTGGAAAAGGAGTGGGCATGGGATGCTTATCACAGCTCAGCAGCAAACTGCTCCAGGAATAAGCAGCAAAATGAAGACTCAAGAGGAAATGTCAGATTAAAGGGAGGACCAATTTGTTCCCAACGTCTCATCTGCTCCTAATGCTCTGAGGTCTGCAGGTAAGGGAAGGAAAACAGAATCGTGGAATCACTGAGGTTGGAAAAGCCCCCTGAGATCGCTGAGTCCAACCATCCCCCAGCACTGCCAAGGCCACCACTGACCCATGTCCCCCAGTGCCACATCCACACGGCTTTTAAATCCCTCCAGGGATGGGGACTCCAGCACTGCCCTGGGCAGCTGTGCCAGGGCTGGACAACCCTTTCCATGAGGAAATTTTTCCTAATATCCAATCAAAACTTCCCCTGGTGGAACTCAAGGCTATTTCCTCTGGTCCTGTCACTTGCCACCTGGGAGAAGAGCCCGATCCTCATCTGGCTGCACCCTCCTGTCAGGGATGTATCAGCCCAACACAGAGCTGCTGTACCCAGTCCCTCTCCCATTCCTCAGCCACATCCTGAGAAGCTGTTGAGAGGGAAGTGCTGCTGGTGGGGGTCTCAAATCCATAATGGAAGCCTCAGAAGAGCTCACCAAGAATTCCTAAGTGTCCTGAAGCAGAGAAAAAAACAGATGCCAAACAGCAGAGAAATTCTTGCTTGAGACTGAGCATTAAAAGGGTGTAGAGAAAAGGGGAATAAAGAATCACAGAACGGTTTGGGTTGGAAGGGACCTTAAAGACCATGGGCAGGGACACCTTCCACTATCTCAGGTTGCTCCAAACCCCATCCAACCTGGCCTTGAACACTTCCAGGGATGGGGAGTGTCCCCTCATCCAGCAGACCTGAGTGGCCCCGCATTTAGCAGGAACTAAACAGAAGCTTCAAGAGATGTTGCTTACCCACAATTGCACTCTAAAATCCACCTTAAATCTGCTTTCTAGTTTTACTTTGCCTCCTTCCAGTTAATCCTCCACTGCCCTGTTCTTTCCTTGGGTTTTTCCTTTGCTGATCCCTCCTGCTGCCTCCAGAGCTGGGTGGTCCCTCTACCACAAAGTCATCCCATCTCAAATCCCCGCGGTGACTCAGCAATGCCAGCTCAGGTTTATTCCCTTCCTTACCCCACACTTGATGCCCTGAGAAAAGCAGGAGGGTGGAGCCACGGAGTTCTCCAAGAAGACATTCCAAGCACAGGTGAAGGTCACGGCTTCTTTGAGGTGGGAGCTCTGTTTTTCATTTAGAAAAGGATGGTTGTGGTAACCCTAAGCAAAGCAACTCAATTTTCTGTGGCTTTGGATCCTGTGGCTGGATGACCCTGGACCTGATAAAGCTTCTGACAGGTTCTGAAAGAAGTTGTTCCTGTGGTTATGGAGTTTGTAATGTCTCTTTTCCATGTGGATTCTCTGATGTCTGATGATACAGTTGAGCCCAGCTGGGAAAACAATTTGCCTTTTCTTTTCATGCAACCATTTATTTTCACAAAGAGTAGGAACTTCGTATTTGTGAGGCTGCTGTCTGCCTGTGGACTGGGCCTAAAATCAGTGAGAAAGGATGGAATAGACCAAAAAAAATAATGGAATCATTAAGGTTGGGAAGGTCAACCCAGCACCACCACCGTGTTCACTCATAAACCACATCCTCAAGGGCCACATCCACGTCTTCCGAACACTTCCAAGGATGGTGCGTGTTCAAAACCAAAAAATAATCATCTATGCTTTAGCTGACCTGGAAACCAGGCTAAAAATGAAGCAGTCCTTTAGGCAGATGAAATAAAACCAAAATAATTCAGTGTTGATAAATAAAAAGAAATGCCCTTGGGGAAAATAGAACCTAGCATCAAATAGTATAAAAATTAGGAAGTCAGGACCTATTTCAGGAGTTCATCCAGCCTGTTACTGGATGTTATTGACACTCTGCATGTCTAAAATACCACATCCAAAAGCAGTTGGACAATTTAGAAAGCAGCACATCATACAGGTAGAGGTTAAAATGCTGATTGGTCCAAAGCTCCCCAAAATCAAATGTGCCAGAACTATTTACCATTAATTCAAACTACCCTTAATCTGATTTCTCAGACATTCCTCACTTCCTTCATGAGAACACGACTTGTGCTAAAATGAGGTGTTGATTTAAGGTGGAAGTGAGGCTCAATGAGAAACAGGAAAGCAGTAACAAGAGTATAAATGACCACTGAAGACCATTTAGAATAATATTTTGTGCTGAAGCAGACAAGAAGCAGCCACAGAGCCTCTTCCAGAGAGGAAATCACCTCCGGAAAAGGGGCAACAACATCCAAATGGAAGCGGTGAGAGTAAGGTGCTGATGGCAACCATTAACATGACTATTTTTGCAGCAATCAACAGCTCCTGAAGAAAAAAAGAAAGAATCCATGCTAAGACATAGGTGCTAAGAAGCCAACACGGCACTGAAGAGGAGGAATTGTTCAATTATTGTCCTGGGTATGAGTGCTGCAAATGCAGGCACGACATCCGTGTTACAACCTGTTAGCGATCACAGCATATTGAAGGGATTAAAAGCTAATGACAGGCCACCATCCCTCTTAAAATCTCGTGCCAGGCCAGGGGCTTCACCTTTCTCAGCTGAAATATCTACAGTTGCAACATCAGCCCAGCGTTATTTGCTCCTAATGAAAGAGGTGATTCACTTTCTCTCCAGGAGCTGCACCGTAAAATGTTGGTTAGAGCTCGAACCGCCCCCAAAATTTAAAGCAGAGGGGAAAAAGAAAAAGAATACAAAGCGAGGTGTAACGGGAGATGGGAGTCGAGGGGGAAATCAAAGCAGGGAATTCACCAGGAGGCAGAGATTTTATCAAAGTGATTGGTTCATTAGGCGGAAAATTTGACTGTCATTAACACGGTGCTGCAGTGCTTTTTTGTTAGCGAGTTCTTCAGGGCAGACACCTTTGTATTTCTGCTTGTAAAACACCAATTAGTACCTTGGGCAGACTACAAACAAATCAACATTAAAACAAAGCAGCGAAACAGAACCATTTGTATCTCCTGCTCTGCCTGGAGTCACCAGGACAGATTCAACTCTCTGGAGAGAGACCACATTCTTCATTCCCTAATAGTCTTCCCCTCTGTTTGCTGCACGTCTGTAGGAGTTAAAAAGCACAAATTTGGATTTATCTCTCTGCTTGGGCTCAGAGGGAGTTCTCCATGGGATGCTGCTCTGGAAATACTTGTTACACGTTTTGTGTGTGTGTATTCAAGCTGGTTTTCCATTAATAACAGTTTAACTGTTGCAAAGCCCACCCAGCACAGCCAGGCATCACTGCTCTCCCAACATGGAAGTGAAGGTACCTGTTAAGACATCCTCTGAAAGGCCACATCAGGGAAATAAAAAATGGCTGGAAGGGTGGAAGGAGGCAGACCTGGTTCAGTCTTGCCCATATGGCTGGAATGGGAAGGGTTCCTGACACTGTCTCCAGAAATTTGAAGGGGGAGGGAAACAGCTCATTCGCTTCCAAGCAGAGTTTGGGAGGGAATTTACTTCTGTGGAGGATCCATTTCCTCTCCTCCTGTCCCTGTTCCCTGGCAGCAGAGCCCAACCCCTCCGGCTGCCCCCTCCTGTCAGGGAGTTGTGCAGAGCCACAAGGTCCCCCCTGAGCCTCCTTTGCTCCAGGCTGAGCCCCTTTCCCAGCTCCCTCAGCCGCTCCTGGTGCTCCAGCACCTTCATCCTTCAACTTGCCCTACCCATCTTCTCCCCCCTTCCCACACACACTTTCTAAACAATATTAAATGTCTTTTCTGCTTTAACTCCCTAAAATATGTTCAAAGGAAAGGTCAGGAACAGCAACAATCTGCTGGTTCAGGGTCACAGTAATGGTTAAGATGCCAGACTACAGATTCAGAGTCTGAGCCTGCCATGATTCACACTGAGGGCTGGTCAGGTTATACTCACGGTGAGGAGAAAAATGGTAATTTAGCCTTGATGATTGAGAGAACCTGAAAAACTGCCAGCCTCATCTCTGCCTGGAGTGCCAGTAGCTATTAAAGCCTTAACCAGGGATCCAGGCAGGAATGCATGATTTGGGGTTTATGATTCCTAGAGCAACGTGAATATCAAAGGTTGGGAGAGAACAATGGTCTCACCTCCATGTTCTGCTCCCTGTGGTAAAGAAATAATGATTGTAAACAGAAGCAACAGAGATGCATTTTTTAAAGAGCTGGAGAAGCCTTTCCATGTTTAGTCAGGCACACAACAGCCTGTGCAGAGCCTGTGGGGTTGATGTAAAAGAGCACCCAGCTATAGTGGGATTTTTGAATACATTTGTCAAGACTCAACGTGAGCAGAGCTGATCCCTCTCGGAGAAAAGGTGATGGATTTGATGAGCTCTTAGGTCCTCTCCTAAACTACCTCCTACGTAAAGAAACCTGGAGAGCAGCTTGGAAACAGACTGAGAGCTCTCCTGAAGGAGTTAACCATTCAAGAAGGTAATAGCTGAATTTTGAAAGAATTTGGCCACCGGAGCTACTTCCCTGCAACAGTTCCGAGGAGCTGCTGCCAATGTTAACATCAGGAGGCAGCTACTGACAGGTTTCATTTTGCCCAGTCTGATGCTGCTATTGACACTCAGGCAGACAAGCCAGCACAAACAGGAATAAAAGGCCACCTTCCATGGCAGTGCTTCTCAGGGAACTAAGGAATTTACCGACAGCCCTGAAATCCCTGGCAGGCGGTGGGATTCGCTTCCCAAATGTCCCGGGGCACGGAAAAGCTGATGGAACTCATGTAACAACAGCTCCTACCGTGCTGCTGGGCAGCTTCAGAGATGAGTGACAGCCTCTGCGATATCCAACAGGAATTACTGGGTTAATGTGGCCTTTTGGGCAGTGGCCAAGTGATGTGGAAGATTGGGGATAAATTCCAGGTCAGGGTCCTTCTGAGAGGACAGAAATTTTTGCAGAATCAACAGCTACTTGAATTTTTCTTCAGGCTCGACAGCAAATGGCAAGTTTCTTATACCGGAGTTACTGGATGTGGCTTGGAGCAACCTGGGATAGCGGAAGGTGTCCCTGCCCATGGCAGGGGGTTGGAATTAGATCATCTTTAAGGTCCCTTCCAACCCAAACCATCCATAACTCTAATTACCACCTAAATTTTTGCCTCTGCATCTTCTACCCCAGTTCACCACCTAAGCAGGCAACTCTGTGCTAGTGCAGAAGGTAGAAGTGATTCAGAGGGAGGAAGCTGAGCTCATTTGGCCAAGTCCAGGGGAAGGGTGAGCTTTGTACAAGAATGTTCCCTCCCAGACTGGGATCTTCACACCCTGTGCTCAGACCAGTTCCCAGTTTTCCTGCCTTGGAGAAAAGGGGATGTGGGTGTAAGCTGGGAGCTGAACTCCCAGCTCCAGCTCCTCTGCTTCTCAGAAAACTCAGCATCCCTATATTTGGATTGTGAATCTAAAATTTAGGCCTTTAGTCCATTACTAGTTTGAAGACTGCAGAAAACCCTTAATCTCAGCAAATTTAACCCAGTCTCAGATTCACAGCACTTTAGGAAAAGCTTTTACAACATTTCCCTGCAGTTGTGCTTTGTCTTTAAAGCAGAGCTGACAATACCATGAATCCTGGAGAGAGGTGAAAGTCACGGAAGAACAACAATGTAAAGGTTTCAAGATGATTTTGGAAACACCAAAAGGCCTGGATAGGCAGCTGGAAGCCTGCTATCGATGACAGATTAGCCAACTCCACAGGGTACAATTTGCATCCAATTCACAGGGACTGGAAGAGAACTAGGGATTGTAATGGGATTAATCATACAACTCCAGGGAACCCATTCATCCTGCTGGGTCCTAGAAGGGACAAGGGTCCTAGAGCTGCTCTGCACTGCCTGAACTGCATTTGGGAAGTTATTTGAGGTTTGCTGAGACAGGAATATCAGATTGGAAAGACAGAAGAGATAAAAGTTTGCTGGTTTTCCACTCAAAGCCAGCCTTTATCAAAGTTATGTGACCACGAGCCGAGATTAAGGACTGTAGTAAACCTCAAATCCCAGCCTAGAGCTGAAAACCTTTGAGATTTAATGCTCCTAATTCCTCCAGCCCTCACATTTACTAGGAGTGACTGTTAAAAAAAATAAAACAAATCAATCATTCTGGAGGAACTGTTGTGCATCCTGAAACAAAGGGAAAGGATGAGATCATTGCTGTTTCTTCAGCCTTGGTGAGGTCTCCAAGTGAACGTACGAAGCAGATGAGGAGACTTGCCTCAGCAAGGCCTGCCAATGTCAGAGCAATAAATAAATGTTCAGAGGATGAGGCTGCACCTTCAGCTGATGTGGCAGCACACTGAGCTGCTGTCAGAGCTGGGAAACCTGCAGAGTCCCAGGATTTCTGGGAAAATGAAGATCTGGCACTGCGCTTCCCTGAAGAGAGACTCCAGAGCAAAGCCACTCTGGAAAGGGTCAGGCTGCCAGGCAGGCACTTAATTAGAAGAAAAACACTTCCAAAGCCTCTTTCCCATTGTGATCTTTTGTGTTGAACTTGGCATTGCCATGGAGTTCCTGGGCTGTCCTACACCAGGGACACCAAGGCCTGGGAAGCACTGAAGCAGTTTGTCCCAAACTGTTCAGCATCAATATTTGATGTGGGGACTCCTGGTTTTCTTCCTGGATTTCTCTCCGTGGGCTTTGGCCACTGAGGTGGATTTTCACACGGAGCCAGAAGAGCTGGGACTTTTTGTGCCTCCTCTTAATGGTGAAAATTAGGAATGAATCCTAACTATGATTAAGTGTAACAAATGAGCTGCTCTAACCAATTCCTAACTGTGTTTACAGTTTTCCAAGAATTGGTTCCCAACCCCGAGTCACAGCCCAGACCTTGGCACAGCTCCAGGCACACCAAGGCTCAGGCATTCCTGGTGGAAGGTTCTCTTTGCTCCAATTCCCATTCCCTTTGCCTTAGACCCCTCACTTTTAGGTCACATAAAGACAATACATAAAAGAAAACCTCTGATGTTCATCTGTAGCAACACTGTCCAAATAACTCCTTCTGTGAGGACAATTTTAGGCTGACCTTTGTTCCAAATCTGGCAGCAAAATTCTGATTTTTATAAAACTCTCTTGGAAAACACATTTTTTTTCCCCCTAAATTTAATTCACCTTCTGGTAAAAGTCTAAACAAACAATTACGAGTCAGGCTGAATTTCTGCCCTTTGGGGAAAAAAAACCCCACCACAAAGCACTACAATATCTACAGAGATGCCTACTGACCCAGCAGTTATCAGAAATGTGGTGGGTTTTTTTTTTTTTTTATTCTTTCTGGCACAAACCCAGCTTTCTAAACAGCCAGTGACCCACTTTCACCTAGCTGGCCTCTGAAGTTGAGAGAAGATTCCTACCCTCTGGACGCTGGAGGCTCTGTTTGAAGTCCCTGCTGTCAGGAGATGGTCAGTTTACGTCTCCCGTCCTAGGACAGGAAAAGGATGCACTCTCAGCTCCATGTGTTGCAGGGAGATAAGCACAAAGATTTCTGTCCTATGCCCTTATCAGCTTTTCCTGCTACTCTCCAGAACAGACACCACCAAGACTGGCAGTAAAAATTAAACTTAAGCAAAAGGAGGAGGAAAATGAAAAAAAAGAGAGAGACAAGTATTTCTCATAATTGTAATTCAAAAGGTTGAAGTTTTGGGAAAAAAAAAATTGTGGTAGGATTTTTAGAAGTACTGAAAATTACTTAAAATCTTCTGTATCCTCAGTGCAAACTGATCTACTCTGACATACCCAGGATGACTTGGGGTTTAAAAGATATCTCACTACTTAAATAATCTTTACTACATGAGAATTCTTCCCCCTGCAAATAAAACCAATTAGCTGGCAAAAGGACACTCCCTGCATGTGGAAATGATCGTGGAATCACAAAATGCTTTGGGTTGGAAGAGACCTTAAAGATCAACCTGTTCCACCCCCTGTCATATGCAGGGACACCTTCCACTATCCCAGGTTGCTCCAAGCCTCATTCTATAAATTAATATTTTCATTTCATATTTTGATTTTGTTTTTCTTTCTCTCTCTGCTGCTCCCTCCTTCTGTTTATGTTCCTTCAGTCCTTCCACCTCATTTTCTTAGTGTGCAGAGGACAGGCTAGACAGAGCCTCCAAGGATTTTGGGTTATCTCCCATCTTTCCATCTCCTGCCCACATAGGATTTAATTTATGGGTGCTTCAGTCTCCACCCTCTATAAAGCTGGAGTTGCTTCTTGTTAAAACATTGTCAGCCACAAGCGAGAGGGACTCAACGTCATTTTAGGAGGCACCTTCAAGTAAGACTTGAACATAGAGGTGGATGAATAAACCTTCCAGATGGAAGCCAAGTGTCCAGCTCTTCACAAAGCCCCACTTGGACCTACCAATGTAGAGAAAACCAAAAATCATCTAGCAAATACCCACATATAATTGCCAAATGGCTGTTTTGGAAACCTCAAGAACTGCTCCTATGCTCCTCCTCAGCCCTCAATATCATTATTAAAATTATGGCTGCACGGTCAGTTTGTAAATTGAAACAATAATATCCCTCATGTAATAGCAGCAGCTGTTAAATCCACATCACAGATGTCACAGGGTGCCATAAAATGGGAGGAGAACTTTATGGATGTGCCAGGGCACAGAAAGTCCTTGAGCACTTCAAGATTCCCAAATTCTAGACTTACTCCTGCTACCAATTTCTTCTAGGACAAGGTGTTTGGGGTGGAGTTTAAAAGAGCAGTCCAATTTCACCTTTAAAAGCACAAAAGATTCTAAAATTTATTAACTTTCCAGGTGATTGAAAGACATTACTATGTATATATACAGAAGAACATCTGGAGACCAAAAATAAACAACAGGCAAACGCAGAAATAATCCATGGCTTTTGAGGCAAAGTAGAACTTCACTCTTAGAAGTTCCTGCTCCTCCTCCTCCTTAAAAGAAGCTTGTAAAATTTTGTTTTTAAAATAATTGTATTGCTGCTACATTTTTACCCTTAAACCTGACTTAGGATTCTTATTAGATGAAAAAACCACTTCTCTGCATACATTGAATACCAAAACTTATGATGTTACTCCTACTGCTATTGAGTAAAGAATTCAAAAGGCAAATCTTGAGATCTCAGCATTTCTCCAAGTTCATTCTGCCATTTCTCTTTAAGTTCTACCACAATAAAGAAAAATTTCCTCCCTCAAACCTCCTGCAATAATACAAAAACAAGGAAATGATGATGAAATGCTCCTTGGGCAAGGCAGGAATTATGGTGATGGCATCAAAAATGTCAAATATTCCTTCAGACTGGAATGAAAGAAGTATTTTAAGACTCTAATCACATGCAAGCAGCATTGAGCCCAGCATTCTGGATAAACCAGCATATGTGTGTGTGTGTGTGTCGGGGTGTGTTTATCCCTGGATATCAGACAGGACAGGAAAGGAAGAGTTGAAACACTTGTCCAGAAAATGCTCAGAAAGAAAACACAGCCAGGACAAATTTAGCAGCTTTACTTA
This sequence comes from Corvus moneduloides, assembly GCF_009650955.1. Classification (NCBI taxonomy): domain Eukaryota; kingdom Metazoa; phylum Chordata; class Aves; order Passeriformes; family Corvidae; genus Corvus; species Corvus moneduloides. The sequence goes on from NC_045478.1 coordinate 2,838,199, forward strand.
GCTGGGATATCAAAGACAGAGCTGACTGGAAAAGCAACCACCTCTTAAGAATGGCAAAATAAACTCAGCCGAGTCTCGGGAGGAAAACCCGGATCAGAGGCTGGATTTCGTTAACTGCTGCTGCTTTGGGTAAGTCAGGTCCTTTCTGACACTGCTGAGATAATCATGTCAAAGAACAACAAAAATGAAAAGCCAAAAAGAAAAAAAAAAAAAAAAAGACAAAAAGACGGACACCAGCCATTTCAGGGGGAATCTGTTTGGCAAAGCGGCTTTGAGGTGGTGTCTGAAGAAACAAAACTCGCAATGAACTTCCTAAAGCATTTCTTTTTTTTTTTTTTTTTGGTCTCCTTTGGAAAAGCAAATTTCAATAGGCTGATTGGCAACTTGTTTGTTGATCAAAGCAAAAGTCTGAAACACATCTGAAATAGATTTTCTGAATAAAAAAAAAAAAAGCATTTCACACTCAATTCAGAAGAAAGTTTCCCCAGCAGAAACTAGGCTATTTGAATTTTATGATTTTTTTTTTTTTTAAATGGGGTTTCCATCAACTAAAATGAGCCAAAAGTGACATAGTTTAAAAAATTCTGTCTTGAAGACATGCAGACCTATTACCTGGATATGATACTGAAATCATGGCTTGGAAATGTGACTTTCTATCCAAAGTTCATTAATTTGGTTGTATTATGCAGAAGAGGATTTACCTCAGACTGGGAAAAACATCTGGATCTTACAGTGACCAGAATCACCATTTGAAGCTCAGAAACAAGGAGTGTTTAGATGGGAAGGTGGCATCTGCCCATCCATGACCAAAATAAAAAAAAAAAAAAAAAAAAGGGAAGGAAAAAGGGAAAAAAAAAAGAAAATCCTGAACTTTTCAAGCTGCTGTGACTTCACCTGGGGAAGCCTTCCTGGAGGATTTAGGACAAGCAGCAAAAGAATGTGTGAACATGATCTGTAACATCCAATGGCTAAAACTGGTTTTGGAATTCACCTTCCCAGTGCCAAGCTCCTGCTGCCGAGAGATTCAGAAATTGAAGTGATGTCACGCAATTTCCCTTGGCTCCCAGTCATGCCAGAGACAGACACTCTGACGCCGAGGGAGGATGATGGGGAGATAGCAGGTCCCTCTCATTTTCACCAGAACTCCAGGGAACTGCTCCCGTATCTGGTGCAGAATTAATCAAGATAAGTTAATGTGTGATAACATGTATCTGAAGAGGAGAAAACCTGGGCAGCTCCTGCCTCTCCAGGAGTAAATTTAACAGCTCTCCAAGAAACACAAAGCTGTCCTTTTCTGCCCTGATCCACCCCAAAAGCAGAGCTAGGGCTGGAGAGTGGGGAAAAAAGGAGAAGGTATGGCACAGGAATGCGGCACAGTAGAGAAGTATCCCATAATATGACAAATAATTGATGCTTTTACACCCTGGCACAAGAAACTCACCTGACCCATAGATACTCCTCCTGCTGCTACTCATAAAATACTCCACACTAATAAGTAAATGGTCTGTGCATCCACAAAAATGGATATTTTGAAGTATTTCAGTGAGGTCTAAACTCTGTATGATTGCTACATTGCCACTGTGACATGTTTTAGATTAAATGGAAACGTGAGAAACTATTGGAACACTCGACTTGTGAAGAAGGTGGGAAACTGGAAAAAGGTTTGGGTTGTAGCCATGGAAACTGGAGTGTGAAGAGACCACTGAGCAAACGCACACAGACACTTCTCTCTCTGTAACCCAAGTGCAGCAAGCAAAGTGCTGCCTTCCCAACCAGTCCTGCCTTTCAAATCCCAGAATGGATTGGGTTGGAAGGGTCATTAAAAACCATTCAGTTCCCTCCCCTGCCACAGGCAGGGACACCTCCCACTATCCCAGATTGCTCCAAGCCCTGTCCAGCCTGGCCTTGGACACTTCCAGGGACCCAGGGGCCTCCCCACCCTCACAGGGAACAACTCCTTCCCAATATCCCATCCATCCCTGCCCTCTGGCACTGGGAAGCCATTCCCTGTGTCCCATCCTTCCAGGCCCTTGTCAAAAGTCTCTCTCCATTTCCTGCAGCCTCCCTCCAGGTACTGGAAGGGGCAATTAGGTGACCCTGAAGCCTTCTCTTCTCCAGGCTGAACAACCCCAATTCCCTCAGCCCTTCCTCACAGCAGAGCTGCTCCACCCCTCTGAACATCTTGGTGCCTCTTCTGATTAGCTCCAGCAGCTCCACAGGGGGGGTCTCACCTGAGTGGGGCAGAGGGGCAGAATCCCTCTTGTACCTGTGCACCTTTATCCATCCCAAACGAGGCACTTTGCAGACTCCAGAAGCCTTCAGGCCACACAGCAGCACGGAACGCACCAGGAATCACACCCCAGCAAACAAAACCTGTGCATGGAGCACTTTGAAATGTTCACAGGGAATTCCCAACGAGTGCTATCAATTGGATCTGATCAATAAACCATGCCAGCCAGGCACAAGCTGTGAATTTGTGCTCACAAGCACTTCCAGGCACACAGACAAGCACCAGGCCTGCGTGCATCATACACAAGGACACCACTTGTCCTCAGGTAGCCAAAGGCCTCTGAAAGTATCACCTGGTACTTTTACAGGAAACCCTGTCTGGAAAGCTCTCGTGCTCCATTTTCCCACCTGCATTGTTCACAAGGTGACATCCATCAGCAGCACCCCTGATGGATGGCACGGATTAATAGAGCAACTCCAGAGGCTGAGTTCCCAGCCAGGTATTTATATCTCTTCCCTTAGATAAGTAGAGCCACTGACTCAACTTATCTAAGAAACTGTAACCCCTCCCAAAAAAGGCAGAAGTGTCAATACATCAAAAAAATGGAATCCAATAGGGAAAAAAATTCCAAATCTAAATGGAAGGTGATGGGACCAGCAGATTTCCCTGAGGCATAATTTGCCTCTCTGATAAAACAGTAACTTCCCTCTGTGCTGTCATGAATAATATCACCTGAAATAATGCTTATATTTGGATATGGAATATATGGAAGGATGAGAAAAGCATTCCCATGTATGACAAATGAACAGCAAAACAGCAGGGCTGACATCAGAAACTCTTTTCTTTAGTACTTCAGTTATCCCACCAAAGACTGGTAGTGAAAACACAAAATCTTTCAGCTCCAGATGTGTGAATTTGGGCTCAAACTCAACCATTTGAAGCAATGTGAAAACAGAAAGAGCTGAGGTCTCAGCCATCTCAACCTGCAAACCTAAAATCAGTAAATATCTATACTGCCTTGTGGGGCAGAGGCACCCAGATTCCAGATTTTGATTTGTTCTTCAGGATCTAACAAACTGTCCTCTACAAGTACCTGATACCATCCCCAGACCAGAGAGGGAAGACTGAAAAGAAAGGATGTAGATACAACTACAGTAAACAACATAGAAAGAACATTCCCAAATTCCCAGCAAGAATATTCCCAATCCTGTCTTCTGAGCAGCATGTGAATTGCATGTAGTAAATAAAGACCAAGGGCACATCCCAAGTGAAAAAAAACCCCAAACATACTGAATAGCTGTTCATTAAGTGAGTGCCATTTCCAGAGAAATGAACAGTACATAATTATGTAATTAACAATCATGATTGTCTAAATAATCTCACTGTAGGGTTGGAGCGAGTCGAGTTACACGATCAAGCTCAGATTCAGCATTTTTAGGGTTTTTTTTTTGTTTGTTTGTTCATTTTTCTTACACAAACTGGTATTTGAATGAGGTTCAGTATAATATGTGGAGAAGTGACACTATAGAGAGCAGAAAAAGGATGAAATAAACCTTAAACTCCTGACTATACAAGAAGGGCATTGCATAAAGGCCTCCAGGAGACATGGGTCAACCAACTCCAGCATAGCCAGCCCAAAATCTCTCTAGGAGAACATGGCAGTTCCAGCCTGATGGAAGTACAAGCACTGAAATTCTCATGGCAGCTTAAACATTCCTTGTAGGACATCCTCACGTGTCTTACGAAGGGAAAATCCCCCAAAATTTTGATGGATTTTATTAATTGGTATTCAAGGCCAGGTTGGACGGGGCTTGGAGCAAGCTGGGGTAGTGGAAGGTGTCCCTGCCCATGGCAGGGGGTGGAACTGGATGAGCTCTAAGGTTCCTTCAAACCTAAACCATCCCAGGACTCCAGGATTGTATTTATTCAAGTTTTTTCAAGACAGCCCAAAGGCATAAACTTTTTCAAGAGACAAGTTTTTCAAAAATTTGCCTTAAAAACCCAAGAGCAACATCCTCCCCCTCAAACAAGTAATTTTCAAATACAGAGCTTGTGGCACCAGCCAGAAAGTGTGAAACAATTCAGAATTTTGAGTTCAACCAAAACTCAGACACTTGACTAAAAATTAATTGGAGGAAATTTACATTGGAATGCTTGACTGTGTCAAACAAATAAACAAACGGGAAGAGAAGTTCAAATACAGAGAAGCTAAAATGTTAAATATCAACGCATTATTTCAGCCTGCATTGAAACTTAGAAAGCCACCCTTTACATGTCATGGTTTAGATTAGGTATTCAGTTTAGATTAAATATTGGGAAGAAATCCTTCCCTGGGAGGGTGGGGAGGCCCTGGCACAGGGTGCCCAGAGAAGCTGTGGCTGCCCCTGGATCCCTGGAAGTGTCCAAGGCCGGGTTGGACAGGGCTTGGAGCAACCTGGGCTAGTGGAAGGTGTCCCTGCCCGTGGCAGGGGGTGGAACAGGATGAGCTTTAAGGTCTCTTCCAACCCAAACTTCCCTGTGATTCCATGATTTTATGTTAAAGCAATAATGGCTTTTTACAGATAACCATTTCATTGTTTGCCTTACAAAGGGATTCTTTCCGTCTAATGCTCCTTTAAGAATTTTCTGAAGGCAGTAACATTTTTACTCTTAGGGTTTCAGAGTGGACAAATCCCAACTTTTCCTTCAGACAGAGCCACAGCTATTCCTCCAGGCACTGCCATTACCTCTGCCCCAGCCACAAGGTGCTGAAATCAATATTGCAGGGCTGGCAAAACAGAAAGTCCCTTCCCACTCAGACGGTTCAAACCTGTCTGCAGCCTGTTGGACTCCTTGGAGCCACTGGATGCTCCAATAGTTTTGGCAATGCAAGTTCCCATTTTCACTGGGGTCAGCCAGAACAAGATTAGACCACATTCCTGGTGGCCAGCAGGTGATCTGAGCTTGTGTAAGCTCAGGCACAAAGGCACAGGTTTATCTCCGTGTCTGAACGCAGCCAGCTCGCTCTGCAGAACCACCTGCAGTGCTCAAGAACAGATTCCAAAAACCAGCAGCCCACTGAGACAAGGTCTGTATGGCAGTAAGATCCTGGCAATGGAATTCATCCACCCTGGTTGCAGATCCAAGAAAACCACTTGCACCTTCAGGCAGCTCAATGGTTTCTTTTCACATCACCAGGTGAAACAGGAGAATAAGTTATTCCTTCTCAATTTAATGAGAAAGGATTGAAATTGTATTAAAATGCTTTAAAAGTGTTCAAGAATGTTTCTAGTGAGAATTAGGGGGAGCACTCCAGTTTCTGGGATTTGATCTGGGATTTGATCCAGAAAACAGCTGCCTGGAAGGTATCAACACAATAATGTTGTGAATAGGAAGTTAACCAATAACAGAATCCCAGAATGGTTTGGGTTGGAAGGGACTTTGAAAATTACCCAGTTCCAACCCCATACCATGGGCAGGGACATCTTCCACCAGACCAGGTTGCTCCAAGCCCCATCCTACCAGGCCTTGGACACTGCCAGGGATCCAGGGGCAGCCACAGCTTCTCTGGGCACCCTGTGCAAGGGCCTCCCCACTCTCTGAGTGACATTATTAGGTAATATTGAATAAGATAGTAATATTAGAATAAGATGTAGCAAATCTTCTAAATGCTTTCAGATGTGCCTTTATGCTTCTGGACTTGAAAGATGACTGAACAGCTCGGGTCCCTCCCAGCTGGCTATAGGGTAGGAGTACAGTATACAGTAAGAGACATTGTAAATTAAAATTTAAAAAAAAAAGGGAAAGATACTTTGGTTCCAGTTAAAGCCAGAAAGACCATCTTTCTAAACAATTAATTTAACGAGGTTTTTCTTGGTTTAGAAGCCACAGTCTCCTGATACAAGGCCTGAATCAGTCTCACATCTCTATTCTTTCAAACACTGTTCACGACAACCCCAGGGAATTAATCCAGCATTCCTCAGTTTCCCTGGTGGAGGGAACTAGCAAGTGTATTCCAGGGCTATTAAAGAGTTAATTAGGCAGTGCTTTGTGCATCGCAGCTCCAGTGTTTCAGCAAGTCTCTGCTGACAGCTAATTAACAAATCTCTGATGAGCTGTTTCTTCGAGAGCTCAGCACAGTGCTCCACGAAAATCTCCTTTATCATTCCAGCCATGCAGCCCCAACCAATGTCCTGCTGCCCCTCTGCCCCGTGGTGAGGGGATATCCGTGATTCTCCTGGCTGCCTCTAAGCTGTCAATCCTGCCCCCCTCCCAATAAAAGTTTATTTACTAAACTTGGGAGCATTTCATACAAAGCAAAAACCAGGCAGCTACATCAAAGCCTCCCTATTCTCACTCCCTAGTGAACTGTGAAAATATAAATTCAAAGCTGACAAGCTAGTTAGACTTTTAACTAAAATCTGAGGGCAATTAACTTTAACCATGCCACTCTGCTACTGTACTCCTGGCACCAACTTTTGAGAAGTGGCCCAAATTCCTCTGAGGAACAGAAAGACCATTTATCTCCTCTATTTATTCAGGGCAAACCTCCTCCTTCGTGTCAAGCTGGGAATGCAGCGTTGCTGACTGTGACTGGCAGTGATAAAGGAGCTGGTATGATTTTCAAATGAGCAGCATGTCCTGCTTTCCCAAATATTGGAGAACAGTGAATAATATGCCCTCTTAAATAACAGCCAAGTACCGATTCAGAGCTGCACACTGGGGAAAAGGTGCCTATAAATTCCTGGACACATAAAGCTCCTGCCTTAAGGATTTCTGCTTGGGTCTCCTACAGAAAGGTATTTTTATCTGCAGAACTTGGGAAAGGAAAGCAATCAGAAGTGACAGAAAGATAATTTCTCTAAATAAGTTAGGAAGTGGCATTAATTTACAGAATAATTTCTGTGCATGTGGTCCCTTCCAATGTTCCTTGAGGTCCTAAGCAAGTTCTGTGTATTAAATCCTTTCAGTAGCACCAAAAATAGGTCCCTGACCATGGCAGGGGGGTGGAACAAGATGATTTTTAAGGTCCCTTCCAACCCAAACCATTCTGTGATTCTGTTCTATGAAAAATATAAGATAGAAACTGTCAAAAGCATATTGCCTTGCCTAAGTGTCTGTATGGAAAGGAAAATAACACAAAGCTTTTATATATTTGCAATATATGATTATAAACCAAGAGCTTTGTACCTAAAGCTCAAAACAAAGATTTAATATTTGGTGGAAGCTTTAAATCTGGAGCCTCAAATTATAATATCCAATGTAGAGAGGTGACCCTCAAATGCAGAGGTCACACCTTAAGCAGGTTAAATGGCCCCTCCACTGGGGCTTTTCTCTTCTCCTGCTTCTTAGATGTTACATCACTATATTTAACCTCTCAGCAGGGATTAATCTCCCTCTCCTTTACGGCATTTAGCTTAACTCTGGAACAATTGGAGAATATGGCCTTGAATCCATCAGGATCAACAGATCTCCACAGCAACACGAGATCCTGAAGGACAAAACAAGAAGCCAGGTGGGTGCCTCCTGTGTGACACCCTGAAGGTGATTTTGTGTCAGGGCCCTTACGTGGTGTCAAACCCCGCAAACTCCCCCTTGGGAGCAATGTCATCTTTTATTTCAAGGACTTCAGACCCAGGAAAACAGAGAATTCTCCCACCAGCCTGACAATCCAGGTTCCAGAAAAATTGGTTACTCATTAGGTCAGAAGAGTTTTGCAGCCTTCAGTCCAAAACTTTTAACCATAAAAGCTTCTTGGAAAGTTAAGTCTGAAAAGTGCTTTACAGATGTCATGGCAAAATTCTTATCTCTTGTTGCCTGACATGAACTTGAGAGAATTTTTCCTACTTCCCAAGCTTCCTCTGAGAGTGTGAGCAGTTCCCATCCCTTCAGCCATTCTGGGAAGCTGAAGAGCACTGTGTTCTGCTGATACAGGAAAGAAAGGAGTTTCAAATCTCAAAATTCCGTGATTGGACCAGGACCTGCCACAGCCCTGCAAGGCTTTAGGTATGTGGGGATACAGAATTTGGGAGAAGAAATGCCCTACACCCCTGGGGGTTAAAGCAGAGGGGCAGCATCTCCTCTACCCTGGAAGATTCCCAGAAAGCCAGAGCAAGCCTGGACTGGGCAGGGAGCCCTTTATTGTTATCAGTGTTTTCATACAGCCAGTTGCCAGGAGTGACAAAGCTCTGTTTTCCAGGAGCAAGTGCTCAAATCAGAACCCCCAGCCCGCTGGTGCTGCGCAGCGAAGGCTCTGCCGCTGGGCGTCTCTTGGAGACACCCATTTCCCTACGACAACGCCGGAAAAAAGGAACGGGCCACGATCCCTGCCTTTGGATCAGATCCATCGCAGTTGCTACACACAGCATTCCTTTGCCATTTGGTAACTGACAAACACCAGGCTTATTAAAACAGGGAAAAAAACCTGACCCTGCAGTTGGGGAGAAAACCCCCGGCCCCGTGGTGCTGTGGGTGGGGAGGCCTGGGCAGAGGGGGTCTGCTGGAATGGGAGGAGGGCAGGGAATCAGCAGCACAAGGGAGACATGAAGTCCTGCCTGCCAAAAGAAGGGCTGCTGCTGCACTTCACTGTTAATTTTCTCAGACCACTTCCACAAACACTCCTGCAGGTGAGATACTCCTGCACTTCTTGCCTGACCTCAGCTTCCCAAGCGCCACAAATCTGTGGGGTTACGCACCCCCACCCTGGGTTGTGCTCTCAGGTGATGCTCTGGAGCACAGCATCCCCCTCCCACCCAGATTTTATGTACACAGCCCTGCTTTTGCAGGGATTTCAGGAAAGCTGGAGACAGTCACGCTCCAGGACTCTCTGAAAGTTTAATTAAGTTGCAATGTCTTAAAACCACAATATGGGCACCGTGGCTGTAAAGTTCAAAAGGTAAACAGGGAAGCACATACAGAACGCTTCCAACAGCTTTTCCAGAAATAACCATTGGGAGAAACCTGGATGAGACACTTTGCACTTCAAAATTCTCAATTATCATCTCAATATTTCAATGCACTTCGTGAAGAACCCCACACAACACAAATTAAGCTGATACCGCTTGCATGGGATATGTGAATCATCCCCAGGTTTAGTGGCTGGGAAATTGGGATGCAGACGTGACCCAAGGCTGCACAGCAGGTGGTGAAAGGGAACCAGAGAGCCCTGACTAAAGCCTGGCTCTGCCTCACCTGAGCCACATTCCTGGGATCCACTACAGACAAATCCCATCCTCCAAATCCAGAGGGGCTGGGAGAGAGGAGTTCAAAAGCAGTGATTAATAGGAGGCTTAGCAAGGCAGAAGTTAAAATAGGGACATTGTGCCTTCTCAGTGTGCAAGTTCCAACAAAAAACTTCCTCTTCCAGCCGCTTGCTGACGTGTAGGATTACCCAATTTTCTCTCATCACCTCAAAGCTTGGCCCAGCATTCTCATTGCTCTTAAGACGAAATGTAAATGAATGCTTAAGCTCCCAGCATCAGCACAGCCACAGATATTAAAAGGCTGAATTTAGGCCACTTTGGCCAAGGCTGAATCGCTCCCCACAGAACATCCATTCTTTAGTTCAGGAGGAGAAACATTTTTAGGGGGAAGCAATTTGAGAACTGGATAACTTGACAGTCACATGTTTTGTTATATCACTGCTCCAGATTGGAGCTGAGCAGCACCACGAGGTTTAGATAATTTATATCATTCATATATTATGGTGGTCTTCATGGAACAACTGGAGTTTTGAACTGGTGCCACCACTGCACAAATTGAGACCTTAGAAAAGGGAGATATTTAGAAAACTTAATAACCCACCAGGCTAAATGTGGTGTTTACAAACTGATTAAAGAGCTGACACCGGGATGAACTGAACCAGGGAACTCAATAAACATTGGAAGCTCTAAAATAATTTGGGAATTGTTGGAGGAAACAGCTTTTGCTTGGATGTGACAGCAGGGACACAGAGAGTCAGCAGTCCCCCAAAATGTATCCAGACAGAATTTGGGACGTTGTCTTTGACATATTTCATATCAAATTTCTAAGTGGGTTAATCCACTAGTAGTTGGAGAGAAATTCCACATGCACTGATACCTGGAGGACTTTACAAATATTGTACTAAACCTAAGAACTTTTCCAGGCACTTGCAGTGTTTTGTGCTTTTTCAATACTTTTAAGAGTTAAAGCAGTAGCTGAGATTTGGAGAGACACAACAAAAACCTTCTGCTTATTTACTTGAACTGTTCCTCTTTTTCTCCACTAAATATAAACCCCACATTCATATTATGAGACATCAAAGAATAAATATATAAATAAAGGGTTACCTGAAATAATAAATAAAATTGCTTGATTTTTTTCCTCATCTAAGATTTTTTCACTCCATTATGAGAGATAGTGGTTTAATGAAGAATAAAAAAGCACTTTCAAGCTTGCACTTTACCACAGCAAGATGTTTTGTAGCAATTACTATTTTTCTAACTGCAAATATTCAGTGCGAAACACACAAGCTGACAACTTGAAATTAAAATACTACTTATTTTTCTTAAAATTGCCAAAAAATGTATTTTCTGTGAACTAGAAAACATTTCCTAATTAGCATTAGCCTTTGACTACCTTGTACTACAGAAACTTTCTTCTACTCCCAAGCTCAGAAATTTCTTTGCAAAAAAGTATTGAGAATAAATAATTTTCTTTCAAGTATTGAAGCACTGAGTGACATTTAAATTCTTCAATATTCTGGAAAACACGATTTTAGGGCAGACAATATTTTTGATCTTCCCTTCATTTGTTAAAAAACAACCTGCACCACACAGGTGACACAGGATCAGCGTTACCCTGAGCTGGGCTGGATTCTGCTGTCAAAAACACGTCCCAGCACTTGGAAAAACTCAGCTCCTGGTGAAACAGAGCAGGTTTAAAATAAACCCTGGTAAAACGGGAGTAAGAAAGAATTAAATCTCGAATGCTGTGGACAGCATTCCCTCTCTCCACTCTCCACCCTCTCTCCACTCTACTACCCATGGTGAAATCATCCTTGATCCTGACTTTTTGTGGGAGCTGGAAGTTTATCCAACATATGTTGGTTTTTAACTCCAGCTGATGTAGTTGCAAGGTGGCCACCAAACCACCCCGGGGATTCTGGATCCGGAGGGACTCCAGCGTTTTCCACCAGCATCATCCAGGCAGAACCTTCTGAAGGTTCATCCCAGGATACAACAAAAGATTTCTGAGGAATTACCACAGGCAGCAGCATCTCCTGCTCCAAAGGCACACCAACCTCCAGCCTGCCCTCACCGACACCCCCTGGGTTTGTAGCACCGCAAGTCTGTGAATCCAAACACCTGAGGGCACAACAACTGTGCCCAAGGGGAGAAGGGACAAACTGCACCCAGATGGATTCACATCCCTTAATCCAGTGCAGGGAAGAGTTCAGACCCTGCTGCCTGCACGGAAATTTCAGAATCTGCTCAGTAGAGTATCCAAACTCTGCCCAAATCAGCAAAACTCTTGAACTCCCCTTGGTTGCCTTTTCTGTGGCCGATTCCAGTTGTTATCATGGAATGGGTTGGGTGGGAAAGGACCTTGAAGCCCATCCAGTCCCACCCCCTGCCACAGGCAGGGACACCTCCCACTATCCCAGATTGCTCCAAGCCCCATCCAGCCTGGCCTTGGACACTTCCAGGGATCCAGGGGCAGCCACAGCTTCTCTGGGCACCCTGGGCCAGGGCCTCCCCACCCTCACAGCCAGGATCCCATCTAACCCTGCCTTCTGGCACTGGGAAGCCATTCCCTGTGTCCTGTCCCTCCAGCCCTTGTCCCAAGTCCCTCTCCAGCTCTCCTGGAGCCCCTTTAGGCACTGGAAGGGGCTCTGAGGTCTCCCTGGATCCTTCTCTTCTCCAGGTGAACACCCCCAGCTCTCCCAGCCTGGCTCCAGAGCAGAGGGGCTCTGGTCCTGGGAGCATCCTTGTGATGCTAACATTCCAACAGGTCCACAAGTCCTTGCTCTCTCCTCTCAAGAAAACAAAATTGGACAATACTCATCCTTAACACCAAATCTGAGGCCCTTCCCACAGAGGAGATGGAGAACAGCAAGTCCTCATCACCAGGATCCTGACAAGGGACACATCATTTTAAAGCTGATGCTAAAGTCACCTGAGCACAGAAGGCACCAACTCTGCCCCTGCACGATTTGTCTTCCTCATCATCCTCTTCCTCTTTCCTCACCTGAGGGATGCACACAGTTATTAACAGATGGCCAAATTAATGACATTAATCAGCAATTTTGTCACATTCGCCCCTCTCCCTATGGCAACACCACAATTGTTCAAAGGAAACGCGCTGGGATCGATGGTGGTTTGCAGAGTGAGGCTGCAGAGGTAGTGAAAAACAGACACTGGATTTCTTAACCTTGTCTTAACCTTGGGAAAGCCCAAATAAGCCCAAACTAAGTTCAAATGGCCACGTTTGCACACATGTCAGGCAGCAGGAGGGAGCTTAGAGAGAGGAGGGACCAGCTTGGACTCTGGGGGGAACTTTACCACCAAGTCACTCTCCAGCACCAGGTATTTCTCCTGACTGGAGAGTTAAAAAAGTGAATAGTCACAGCTGAAGAAAAAACAACCCAGCAGAGAAGCTGAAATACAGGATTGGAAGTGGAAAAGCTTGTTTCTTTAGATTTTAAGCACTTTCTCAGGCTGAATCATTTCTTTTGCTCCTGCTTCTGGTTTGTTTAACCCATCTGAACCAAGCAGCAGTTTCATAACCAGTTTGATGAGCCAAAAATCAGAAGACACCCTTGGAGGAAGGTTAGACACCCTTTAATGATACTAAGTCAGCAAAAATCAGATTGCTGTGGACACCCAGTCCTCACAGGCTGCTTGAGTAGATCCAGCTGCCCCCTTAGAGATAATAAAATGTATCCTAACCCCTGATTTCTGAGAGAGAACAAGCTGCTGTTTTTCCCTCTCATTCCCACAGCAGCATTATCCCTACAAGCTGTCAGCCCAAATCCCACTCCTCCAGGCACAGGAATAAGCACATTCCTGCCCCAGGGAAAGCAGGGCAGGGAAGGAGACCAACTCATCACCAAGAACTTGCCCACCTGGCTTAAAAATCAACAGGAAGCCACCTGCTTAGTTCACACTTCCATATACAAATCCTGTTATGATAGGATCAAAAAAAGTACTTTTCCTTGTTTTGATCTGCTGCGCTGGAATTTTTTTTATTTTTTTTTTTTAAGGACAGCTCTTTGATCAGACAAATATTTTTAAAAGGAAAAACAAAACAAGGCTGGTCTGTAAAGCTCAGGCCCATGGCAAGGGCTGCCTGGAGGAAGGGATTACACAGGACAAAAATAAGGTGAGGTTTATTCCCTAGTAGCCAAACCCATATTCTTAGCTACTGGTGTGTAACTTTCTCACATTATACACAGTTAAATAAGAAAAAAAAAAAAAAAAGACAATTGCAAGAAAAAAGCACAATTAGGATTTGTTTTGAGCACCCAGTTAAGCAGCTGTGCCAAACATTGTTCTGTAGCTCTTTACACGATTCCAGTGCTTTAACCCAATTTACCCCATGGATAAGTGTTTCTAGATCACATTTTTATGCAATTTAGAGCTGGATTTCCTCCCTCCCCTTCTCATTTTCTTTCTTTTTCCCCTCTTTTTTTCTTTAAATCTCAGTGAAGAATCCCACTGGAGAACCACCTTTGCAGGACAAGGTGTTATAAAATATACAGATGACAAGGTCCAGCAGAGAGATACCAAAAGCCAATAGGAAATCAGGTCAGTTAAAGCCTTTTACCAACACAGACCTGCCTCTTACTCCATAGATTTTCCCCAATTATTTCATCAGACCCATTTATCGATCTATTTTTTGTGCATGCAGTGCCTGAGGACTGGATATGACCAACTGAGCAGCCTCAGGATACTTAAATGACAGAAGCAATTGAGCCATCCTGATTTCAGACCCACTCAATCTCAACACAAAACCATGTCAATGATTTCCTCTTTTTTGAGAGGGCACAAAAAATTCTTGAGGGTTTCTTTCTTCCAATTCTGGAAACAGAAGAACTCCAGTCATGACGAAGTTCTGACTGGCCTTTTCCTCTTGCAAACTTCCACAGCCTAAAAGCTCCCAGAATACAAAAAAAAAAGCGAAGACAGCAAAAATCCACCTCCAAAAAACGCAGCACAGCTTTCACACCAAGTGTAGTTAAAAAATGACCAAGTTTTCTTGATATATGAATTTGTGGGTAAACCATTTATCAATGACCTGTTTACCTGTGCAGCAGAGTCCCTCAAGCCGAGGGCCATGTCATTCCCCTTTGACTGATTAATTAAGCCAATCAAGAGATATTTTTCACTGTGAGGCAGGATGGGTTATTCCAACTAATGCCTGGTCTCTAATGGTAACACATTAAAGCCAACTCGGCTCTTTAAGCCTCTGGAAGTGACCAAAAGGGAAGGAGAGAAGATAAATCAAAAAGAGCTCCCCCCAGTTTTGTTTCTGTTCCTTAACAACCCCCCCAAGGAACAAATGTGGAGGCAAGACTCTTCTCCAATGAAGAGAGGAAGAAAAAGCACCTTTTCTTCCAGATTGGGAGATATCTCCTCCTCTCCCTCTCTCCTGATATCTGAACAGCAATAATTTATCCTCTAGTTGATTAACAAGGTGCTTATAGAATAGGCAACAAAACATCAATACTTAGCTCTTCCACCTTTTTATCAAAAGCACAGCTAGGACAGAATGCTGGGTAAAGGAATTCTTCCTGGTGTTCCTGAAACAGTCTCATCTGCATGGAGCAACACTAAAAATACGGCCCAAATTAACACCTCGAGCCTAATTCATTTTCTGACTTGCTATGTAGGATGTTATAAGTTACCAGCTCAAAGCAACAGAGCTTTAGATCCACTTTCCACGGGTGTGTGCTGCCAGATCTGCTCTACCTGTACCACTTGGGCAGGGGGCTGGAACTGGGTGAGCTTTAAGGTGCCTTCCAGCCCAAGCCATTCTGTGGTTCTGTGATTTAGCCCTTCAGCTGTACCACCCTATTGTCCTCCTTGTGACTTTGTGTCACCAGCCTGTCCTGACTGCTCCTCAGACACAGCCAAAGGCACTCTTCTTTTTGGCCCTTCTGGATGTGAGAGCCCATGGTGGGGTGCAGAGCCGAAGGATTGGAGAGGCCGAAGAAGTTCCTGCAGTACTACAGAGGCTAGAAAAAGCCCTTGAAAATAATCATAGAATCACAGAATGGTTTGGGTTGGAAGAGACCTTAAAGTCCATCCCATTCCACTCTTTTCCACAGCCAGGGACACCTTCCATTAGCCCAGGTTGCTCCAAGCCCCGTCCAACCTGGCCTGGGACATTTCCAAGGGATCCCTGGGCACCCTGTGCCAGGGCCTCCCAACCCTCCCAGGGAACAATTTTTTCCTCATATCTCATCTGAACCTCCCCTGCCTCATCTCAAGACCATTCCCCCCTATCCTACCACTTGAGACTAAAATTCAGAAGCAAGTAAAACATGCTGATCAAAGCAGCAGAGATTTCAAGGATGTTAAGACTCTAAAATATTTCATGACTGGACAAGGAAGGCCAACAGATCCATGGACATGGATCAGGGATTCCAGCCCAAGCTCACCTCCTTTAGCCACACAGAATCCAAACACAACACAACCACAGGAATCCAACTTCAGTACTGGAGTCGCTCACAGAATGCCTTTTTAGAGATGTTTGACTTAAACTGATCCCTCTCTGCCCATTCCAACGAGTCTAAAAGTGTTAAATTCATCTTTTTTCTCGGCGTCACTCACTGAGGAGCTGGGATTTCCCTCAGGAGACTCCTCCAGTGCCCCGCTGACATCACTGTGAGGAAGCCTGCTGAAGAGTAAGTCTGTGTCTTCCTCTTTCTAATTGAAGTTCTCACCCCCCAGTCCCATTCCTGGCTTTTGCCTACTCTGATTACTGTCCCTTCCCTTCCTCTGCCCCTCCCTCCCCGCGACCCCCAGATATTTATAGGCAGAGAGGTCATCTTTTTTTCTGCCTCTTTTCTGAGATGAACGTATCCAGTTCCTCCACTCTCTCCTTCTAGGACATGCCCTCTAACCCTGTCTCCCATTTTACTAAATCCTTTTGGACTCTCTCCAGGTTTTTGATGTCTTTTTTTTTTTTTTCCTCTGTTCTGCTTCTCAGTCCCAAATACCTCATGCTAACTGTGGTCTCCAAAGCAGAACGGTGAAAAATCTGTGTTAATTTGTAACTCATTTTTCTCTTCTGCTTTTTTTTTAATTCCCTGGCATTGCCACAAAAGGGAACAGCAAATTAATTTATGTGCTAACCTTGCAACAAATTTGGTCACAGGTTAAAAAAAAACCCCTAAGATTAAACTTGCAACTTGCCTAAAAGTCACACTTGTGGAACCCCACAAACACCAATATCAAGATTGGCATTTTGGAGAGACAAAGTCGAGGTGCAGGCAAAGTCGAGCTGAATGGTATCAGCTTACCCACAACTTCAGGGAGCCCATGGCAGAGCCAGACTTTAATGGATTTTCAGCTATGTCCCTTAAGATTAGCCAACATGCTTTTCTGATAAGTGCTGGGAAATATAAGTCAGTTGAGGAAGTTCTGCAAAATGTGTCAGAAGACAATTTCCTGATTAAAAAACACACAAAAAAAAAAAAAGTGAAAAAGCACCAGGGGTGGACAGTTCCATTTCTAATGCCTAACAAGGAAGAAATCACTGCAAGCCTGAGACTTTTGAGCAACTTGGATTGGGTGGCTTAAGGGAACTTACGCAGGTTTTACATCCAAGTTACACAAATTTGGAGGAAGCAGATTACTCATGGAATGGCCTGAGCCATGGATGTGAGATGGATGCAAAACACTCAGGTTTTTATGCATCTCCAACAGGGTTTGAGCAAATCAGAGCTGCTCCCCCAGCCCCCAGAGTGAAATCAGTGCCAGAATCACGTTGTTCAGCAACCAAGTTGGGACCGTCTGCAACTCATTCCCAAATCCTCAGCCTCACTCAGGAGCATTTTCTCCAGTGATAAGGCTTCATCAGGAAACACAGCTGGATGGAGGAAGGAAATTCTGAGAAGCAAAAAAAATAGTGGGGGTTCCAGGAAGTTCAACCAGATAGGAACTAATGGAATTTGTTTTTCTGTCTCCCCAGCTCCCAGTGTTCCTAAGCAAGTGAGAAAATCACAGGGAAAGTGGGGGCAAAAAACAAGTCTGGCAGATCTTACCCTGCAAAACAGGTCCTCACTGCAGGTCTCCAGAGAGCCTCATAATTACAATTCAATATTTTCGATCACTTGCTCTCCCTGGGAAAAACTGCAGACGTTTTCAATTTAGGTCCACTCTGAAGCCCAGCCATTGTTTTCTTCCCCACCTCATTTTTTTGACTTGTATTTTTTTGTTGTTGTTGTTCGTTTTAAACAAAGGTCCCTGTGTAGTTTATTAAGGAGGTTTGAGTTGGACAGATGATTTATCAAAAATAATTTTTAAAAAGGATGGTTATGTTGAACATTCAGGAGAATTAAAGGTTGCAAGTGCCTCTGATTAGTAACACATATCCCAGAACCATCGAAACAACTGTATTGTAGTTTTATTACTTCTAGAGAAACTCCTTTCAACCCTCAGGGGCAAACAGCATTTCCTTCCACATCCTTTGCAATTCCCTGCTTTCACAATCTTCACAATCCTCTGGCCAACTCCCTCTTCCTTTGATAAGGTAGATAATCCAAGCTTCAACATTCCCCACTTACTGCTGCAGAGCTGGTGCGAAACAAGAGGAAGGATCCATTACCAGATCAGTCCTTGGCCACTGAGACAGCTGAAAAGTGAGTCTGAGATCAGCCCCACAGTTAAGACAGCTCAGACTAAGCTCACACAGAGCATCTCCTGCCAAAGGCTGCTGCACTGGTCAAGATCATAAAATGATTGCTAATGACCACATTGGAAAAGAGTGGACAGGACTAAGTGGAACAGTGACACATCTGATTTGTTGAGACCCTGTTTATCACTGCAGCAGCTCAGGGGTGACAGATTTTTGACAAGCACTTCAGAAAAGCCAGGATTATCTTGCTGGTCCAGAGACCATCACTGAGCCTTGAGTCCTCCCACTGACTCTCCTTGGACCATAAGCACAGACAGAATTCCCTGTGTTTTGCTTTTTTCCTCCCTTTTCCTAAGCTCTAAAGGCAGTTTGGTGTGACACCAGCCAACCAGCCAGCTCTAGTGCAACAGTGAGGAGGTTTAGATTGGATTTAGGAAAAATTTCTTCATGGAAAGGGTTGTCTGGCACTGGAACAGGCTGCTCAGGGAAGTGGAGGAGTCACCATCCCTGGAAGTGCAAGAAACATGAGGATAAAGTGCCTGAGGACATGGTTTAGTGGTGAACAGGCTTGGAGTTGAGGACTGTAGAGGTCTTTTCCAACCTTAACAATTCCATGATTCTGTGATCTCTTCTCCTTTTTTCCTCCTCTTTTATCCACCCACTGAAATTTTGTCACAGGCTTAAACTGGAGGCTTTAAGGAAGGCTGATAATCAAAACTCTGGACAAACTCCTGAAGAAGTTGCCACAGCTGACCCTGAGCAGGGTGACTGATCTGGAGACCTCCAGGTTTCCTCCAACCTCAGCAATTCTGTGACTATATGAAAAGCAGTTCCTGCATCTTCCCATAAAATTACACCCAAGCTTTTCTCATCCCAGACTGAAACAAACAGAAATAAGGGAAAAAGAATTAAGCTGAAATGCGTTGTCAAAAGATCAAGAGTGGAATGGGAGCTCTGTTGGGGGCTGGCAGGTCTTTCAGTGCACATCAAATGTGTGCTGAATGCTTCTCAAACTGCACCTCAGAGAACAGAGGAAGGAGATAATACCTCAGGAAGAGTCTGAGACAGGAATTCAAGCTATAAAATCATGGAATGGCATGGGTTGGAAGGGATCTTAGAGATCATCCAGATCCACCCTCTGCCATGGGCAGGGACACCTCCCACTATCCCAGGTTGCTCCAAGCCCTGTCCAACCTGGCCTTGGACACTTCCAGGGATCCAGGCAGGGGCAGCCACAGCTTCTCTGGGCACCCTGTGCCAGGGCCTCACCTCCCTCACAGGAAAGAATTTCTTCCCAATATCCCATCTAACCCTGTCTTCTGTCAGTTTGAAGACATTCCCCCTTGTCCTGTCCTTCCAGGCCCTTGTAAATGGTCTCTCTCCATCTTTCTTGTAGCTCCTTTCAGGTATTGGGAGGCCCCAGTTAGGTCACCCCAAAGCTGCTCTTCTCCAGGCTGAACAACCTCAATTCCCTCATCCTTTCCTCACAGGAGAGCTGCAACATCCCTCTGATCATCCTGGTGCCTCCTCTGGACTCGCTCCAGCAGCTCCATGCTCTCCTTGTGCAGAATCCACCCATTCCCTGCTGCCCACTGAGGGTTTCTGGGCTGGGTCATGTCCGGCTCTCACCCACCAGTACCCCCAAGTCCTTCTCCCAGGGCTGCTCCATCTGCTCATGCCCAGCCTGGGCTGATGCCAGGGGCTGCTCCAACCTAGATGCAGCACCAGCACTTGGCCTTGTTAAATCCATGAGATTCCTGTGGGATCACATCTCTTCCAGGGTCAACAGGAGTACTTCCATGTACCATCTCCACTGCAACCACAGCTGGGAGCGTGCAATTAGATCCATTGATAGGAGCAGTTCTGGCCCCTATGGAAGTGTGGAAGTCCTTATCCTGTGAACAGGGAAACCACCCAGGGTTGTAGGAGCTGAAATTAGAAGGAAATTGGAGCCTACCACAATCTGGAGGCAAACCCAGGGCTCTGCTGGGCACCAGGGCTCTTCCTACATCATCTCCACACAGGAACAACTCAGTTCCAGAAGAACGGCAGCACCTTCCTGCTCCTGCAGTGAGCTCTGCGCACTCAGGGAAATGCCCAGAGCTTGGGGATTTCAAACCAGAATGCAAACACAGGGAATTCCTGCAAGGCCTCACAGGGCACTTCTTTTGGTGCCACCTTAAGGACCAGGCTCTGGAACATGATGGAAAGGGATCCTAAGAGTTCATGGGTGCAGTGAAATGCAATTGCTCAGAGCTGGAGGGCCCGAGCAATGCACTTTTGTTCTGTGCAAACTCCACAGATCTCTGATCCATGAAGAGAAGGAGAAGGGAGAGCTGGGGGGCGCAATTGTGCTGCCTCTGGCTTCCTCTCCCTGTGGCTGCTCCAAATTCTGTTCTCTCCTGCCTGGATTTGCATGGGGAAATTTGGGTGCTTAGGAGGGAACAGTCTGTGACTTTTCTGCCAGAAGCTTGAACCATTTCAGGAAATCAGCACAGCAGCCATCAGCCAACCACTGCACCTGTCAAGGGACTGGCAAAAACATGCACAAACTTAGACACCCTCCATAAAATCCATGTGATCTGCAGTGTTTATCCACAAAAGAGCAAATGTTCTGCAGGAAAAAGACCCAGAAGAAGCAACTTTCCAACTCGGAATTTCAAAAGATGTGAAACAGACAGAGAAAACAAGACCAACTACTTGAGACAACTCATGAGCGGACAAAATCTGCTCTTTCAACCCCACCAGCGAAAAATTGCTTTAAATCCCAGTTTTTCCTGCTTCCCATTGATCTGACAAGCAAGGGAGCCAAGGAGCAGATCCATGGCACATTTAGGTGATCAGAACCAACAAGGCTCCCTGGCACAGGATTTGAGAGCTCCGACAGTTCTCACAGACTGGAAGTTACCAAATCCTTATTTCAGCTCCCAGTGACCTGCAGTGAAGATCCACAACAATTTCCAAGAGCACCAAGAGCAAGGTGTCAAACACTACAGAAATTTCCACTCAATTTCCACTCAACTCAAGCCCCATTTTTCCCTTAAAACAAGAGATTTTCAAGAACTTGGAACCAACAGGGCAATTCCTGCAACACATCCATTTGTGCTTTTCCAGGTGTTTTTTTTCCCAAAGAATTTTTCTGGATATGTTGGTCATGTCACAGTTATTTTGTCCACTGATAGAGCAGGTCTGCGCTCTGCAAAAGCAAAATGCTAATGAACACATAAATAAAATAAAAGCTGGTCCAAACCTTGATCTTGTTACACAAAGTCAGGGGAGAGGTCTTCTCATCAAATATTTATCACTGTTCAGGGCACCTCTGAATCTTTTGCAGCTGCTCAGCCTTTCCCAATTTTGTGAAAACGAGGGCAATTTTTGTGGAGATTGCCCTGTTGGCATGGAATGTCCAATTTTATTTTGGGTATTTACGGTTCTTTCACAGAATTATTTAGGTTGGAAAAGACCTCTGAGAGCATCGAGTCCAACCAGGTCAAGCAAAATTCTCCTTTGTGATGTACATTTCCTAACAAAAAATTAAAATACTGGAGAGTTCCCCAACTCCAAAGAAGTTACATCACAATAATCCAAAAAAACAGGGATTAATTAATTAATTAATTAAAATTTACTCTTATTTTCTCACAGTTCAAGCACAGTCCTTCAAGGAGAAAAAACACATTGGCAGAAGACATTTGGATGTTTTGTTTAAGGGATAATAAACAAGGAAACAAGAGAAAGGAGAAGATTCTTGTTTACCTGGGTCTTGGCACTCTTCTGTCTTCTCCCAAAAATGCAGGACAGGTCCTGCTCAGTGCGTGACGAGAGATCCTTACCTGGAAGGGGTAAAGAGAGGAAAAAAACCCCAAACCTTCACATCTGAGGATGCATTTTGGCAACAGTGTGACCCACAGAGAGGAATTGCTCTTGGAGGTGAATAAAAATCAGGAAGTCCAGGTTGGACGAGATGTGGAGCAACCTGAGATAAGGGAGGGTATCCCTGCCCATGGCAGGGGGTTGGAATGAGATGGGCTTTAAGGTCCTTTTCAACCCAAACCATGCTGTGGTTCTATGCTAAAGCCACTAAATGAAGGTACACATGAGGAAATGTGTGTATGCACTGGGATCTTTGGATTCTTGTGAGGATTCCCCACTTCTGACAGAATTAGGGAGTTACAGCTCCTCCACACAATGAAAAAAAAAAAAATCAATTTTTACTGTGTGGAGGCTTTTCTTCGATTTCTGATGTTGCTTCTGAAAAGCAAAACCTCCACCTCTGCCACACACTGGATTATTCCAACTCAAAACCACTGCAAGGGTGAAGCAAAGATTTCCAGGAGGTCCATTATTCCCATGTGATTGTTGTGTGGTGAGCTGGATATCAGACACGGAGCAGGGAGGGGGAAGCAGGAGGGTGTGATGTGAGACTCAGAGATACAGGCAAAGGTTTAGCCAATTCCACAGTGCAGAATTTGTTGAGTTGTCCGCTACTTCTGTCAGAAAATTCTTTTGGAAAAGGTCAGCAAAAGTTAAAGAAACAAAATCAGCCCAGACAGGTAAACTCGTTAAGAGTCTGCTGGGGTCTTAAATCACTTGATTTTCTGATTCCAAAATCGCTGACCTCAAAATGAATCTCGTAATGGCCAAAAAAACCTAAAACAAAAAAAATCCCCAAATCTGACGATTCAACCTGTTTCTTTTTCTTGGGATCCTTTCCTATCCCCAGAGGGTAAAGAGACACATCAGCCTAGAGGAGCAAGTGTTCCCCAGCTTCCTGCTGCCTCACTGCACAGCCTCTAAATGGCTTTGTGCAAGCAAGCTGGATGAGATTGGGTCTGTTTTCAGCTTTATCTTGGCCAAGGCTTGGAATGTGACACCTAAAATCCTCCTGCTCCCATTTTTAGGCTACGCTTCCTTTCCACGCCTCCCCCGGGTGCATCCCCCATTCCTTCCCTCTCAGAAAACCAACTCAGCTGACAGCCCAAATCTCCTGCAGCATCACAGGGGAGCAGCTACTAGAAAAGCAGCTGAAATCAGTGTTTTAATCTGAGGTTGGGGTGTGGGTGTATTTCCCAGATCCAGGGGTGCCTGTTCCTCCAGCAGTGACGCTCCAAACCAGCCCCAGGAGCGGAAGCCGCGTTTGGTGCCGTCGCTGTTCCCTTCACCCGCTTTTGTGTGAGCTTGTCTTGTTTAGTCTGAAAGGAAGCAGGACTGGACTTCAACAACAAGGGCCACGACAGCATGAGCCTTTCTCAAGTAACTTTTCCTCTTTCTCAGAAAAAGTACAATTTCCCTGTGTCAGGCCACAGAGGGTACAAGCAAATGAGGAGTTGCCTTGTGGAAATGTGACCAAACAAATAAGGGATATTGGGAATATGAAAGCCTTGAGCTGTATTTTACATGTTCAAAAGACACTTCTTTTTTCCTCTATATTTAGTAAAAGGTTAAATCCGAATCAAAGTAAGTCCTCTTTGCTACTACCTCAAGCAGGCCATGGCCTCTGCACTTGCAAGCCCTGAACCAATTTAATTGTTTAATGTCATAAAGTGGCAAGCTCATGTTAACAGCTTGGACTTAAAGGTTGAATTAGCCCACTAAAAATCCCAAACCTCGATATGAAAATTTGGCCTCCATTCAGATATCAATTAGCTCTATCTTAGCAGAGGCTTTTGCTGCTGGAATACATGACACAGAGCTTTCAGTTTAATAAATCAGCCATTAGTGGAAACTGATCCTATCCATGCCCTGAAACAGGCACACACACCATGTGAAAGGGGAACAGAGCAACAGGGACAGGACTGAACAACTGTCAAGGGCCACGACCTGGACTGACTCAAATCATGTCATCACTCTAAGAAAGAAAGAAAGAAATTACTGAACTCCACAAGTTCTTGGTAAAGTTTTTGCGGCCACCAAGCGCTGCCCTAATTTATCCCAGAAAGTATCTGATGGATGTAAGAGCTCTTTCCTCTTCCTTCATGCAGGTTTAATCTGATCCCTAATCTCATCCCCATGATCTCTGAGCAGGGGTTACTGGGGATTGCAGGGTTTAGTGCCACGCAGATGCCTCAGTCACTCCCACCTTGCCTTTGCCTCCTGCTCCCACCCCTGCCCACGCCCCGACCCTCAGAATATTCGCTGCTCCTTTATTCAGCTCCTTCACTTAGGGATTGTTTTATTCCCAACATCAGCCTAAGGCCATCCAAAATTGCCCAAAACAAAGAGGAACAGTGCATTAGAGCTTTAAGCAAGTTGCTGCAGGGGGTGTTTCTAAACCCAGGTTTTACTTGCGTAATTTAGACTCCAGAAGGCAACAGATCACCTTGACCAGGGTTTGTTCTAATCTTGGCCAGAGCTTATGAAACAACAAAACTCCTCTTACCTTTGGCAAACTTCATATAATGGACACGTTTCCTGGAAGATTTGGATTTTTCTTCGAGGCTGAATGTCTTTTTCTGCTTTTTCACTGAGGGCTCTAAAAAAGCCAGAAACAAACCCCAAGCAAACAGGTTCCAGCTCTGTTAGAGGCACTTTAACCACCAAATTCAAACATCAGTGTTTTCAACTTTCTCTCTCAAAATTCAGTCAACAACATCATAAAATATTATTGAAGGAAGCACTCTTAAGTTTTTGCTTGATTTTTTTTCGCCCCATCCCTTCTTTCCCATTTCCAATCCAATGTAATTTGAAAAGGCAGATAGAGCTACTCCAGGTCAAAGGCAAATCCATCTCTGTGGTTAGAAAATAATAATAGTGCTGTTTTTATGGAGTGTCTTCAGAACCAGAGTCCGAGAAATATGTAAAAAATAGTAGGAAATAAAATACTGAACCTGACTGAGCAAAAAGAAAAAGGGGGGGAAAAAAAACCCCACAGGATTTTCATTTCTAACCCTACACAAAATACCTTTATTTGGACATAAGCTGATACATCTGTGTAAGGAAACTGAATGGTGACAAAGCATTTCTGTCCCTGAGGCCAACTAGAACAAATTGCCACATCCCTATTATCTCATTTTCCAGGCTTCCAGAAGAGGGACTGCATCTAAACTGTCCTCTGGGAATGGTCTCCGGGGCTGGCTCAGTCCCAGAGTCACTCAGGAGTGCTTTGGGAGACTGTGAGCAGGTTAAAGCCACATGAAAGATTAACCTCACTATTTAACAGCACAGAGACCACGTTCCTGTGCTGTGCAAGGTTATTTTAGGGGTACAAATGTTCTCTTTGCAGCCACAGAGCCTGTTAATTTACAAGAAAGAGAGAATTAACCTGTTGTACAGCTAATTACTGCCTTACCAGTCCTGAAAAGAGGCACCACAGGAGTCTCTACTCTGTAACTCCAGAGAAGGTTACTCTGCTGAGATGTTTTTTTTCCTCCCAGTGGAATGGGTAGGGAAATCAACCCATACCCTGAGGGCCAAGTTGAGTCACTTTTTTAATATGATCCCACCCTGGAAAGCTCTGCAGCCCAAGCTTTTCTGCCACTGGAATTCCAGCACTTCCCTGTTTGATAGGCAGTGCCACCTGATGACAGAATCCCCAAGCTAAAAGTGAAATCCTCAGCCTGCAGTGCGAGAGCTGAGAACCAGCAGGCTGAGATCCATTCTCTCACTCACACATTAAACCCTAATGGGAAGAGAAAGGACCAGCAAATCAGTTTTTAACAAAAAAATCATCAATAACAGGGTCTGTGGGGAAAGCAAGGATCACAACTAAAATATCTTGACAGAGGTGCAGCACTTTGAGCCTGGTTTCCAACCTCCTGGTAGCAAAAGGAGCATTACACAGCAAAAGGTTTCCACAGAGCTTCCTCCTCCACGTTATTCCTACAGGGAAAGGGGCAGCAGCACCGCCTCGTGCCTGCAGAGAGGGATTTCACTCCAGAACATGCTGGTACTTGCAGTGGGCAGGGAAATACATCCCTGTGTCTTCCAGGGACTGGAAAATCCTGACAAACTGAGCAAGCGCTGCAGGAATGTTAATGTGCTTTTCAAAGAAATTCAGTTAGGGCAATAAAGCCTCCAAAGTGGCATTTCTGCAGCAAATCTGATCGAAGTGGAAGTGCCAAAGCACAGGCAGGGTGTTGTTCCCACATTTTATCAATGGGAAAGGGGCAGTCATCATCACTGAGGACCCCAGCAAAACAGCCTGGAATTATAGAATGGTTTGGGTGGGAAAAGACCACATAGCCCCAAACCCTTCCACTATCCAGGGTGGCTCCAAGCCCCGTCCAACCCGGCCTTCCAGGGATCCAGGGGCAGCCACAGCTTCTCTGGGCAACCTATGCCAGGGCCTTAACACCAGTAGATGAATTTCTTCCTAACATTTAATCTAATCTAAACCTGCCCTCACTGGGTGCTCACCTAGGAAAAAAAAAAAAGGAAAAGACAGCTAAAACTACAGACACTGAGGGCATTTGAGTGTTGGCATCAACCCCCATGGGTCTGTTCCTTTCCGACCTCTAATTGCAATCAAGCTCTGGCAACTGCACCAGTTCTTTAAGAACAATGAAGTTTTTCAGCTGACTTTTAATGCAGTTTGGAACTGGAGGATGGCCAATAATGTAACATTTGCTCCTGCAGCACAGCTGCAGGGAGAGTTTTTTCTGGATGAGTTCTGCCAGTTCAACAATTGCCAAAAAAAACCAAGTTTCGGAGTGATGCCTTTCTGTAAATCACCAAATGTGACTCTGACCTGGAATTTTCAAGGTGCACCCAAATTTGCTTTCAGTGATTGAAAACTTGTCCCAGCTCCTAAAAGGACGAAAAGAACTGAGTGAAACAGGGAGAAATGGGAGTTTTCAAGGGTCACTTTGCATGAGGTGACCCAGGCAAGAGTGCAGAGCTTAAGACCAAGCCTTGCTCCCTGAACCTGCCTCTGCTGACTCACCGTGGCCCTGGGCAAGTAATTTCAGCTCTCTGCTCATCAGTCTGCAGGTTTCCCACCAGTTACACCTCCCTGATCTTCCCAGGGCTCAAGTTGCAACTTGGGTAGGATTTAGTTCTAAAGGTAGACAGGAACTTTTGGAATTTCCCCGTGAAGTGCTCTCCTAGCTCTCGAGGAGCTGAGTGACAGCACCGAGTCCTGGGTGGCCTCATGATTCCACAAGGACGACTTGCACAGCAAGCTAAAAAAGGTCTTTTGAGGCATCAGGCTCAGAATTTTAATCCTAGCTCACCAGGATTAGAAAACTTCCTTGCTAACTGATTTTCCTCTTCTTCTTTCTACATTTTTTCTCCTAGAAAACCTTCAGTGCTCAAAGGTTACACAAATGAATGAATGAAATGAAGTTGGTGAATCCACTAAGCTGGCAATGCTGCCCCAGCAGCACACGGACAGGCTGTGTCCAAACAGGAGCCCTTGGTTTAACAACACTTCAGAAAGCTGTTTAGATACAAAGTCAGCATTTAAACCTGAGTTTAACTAGAGGAGAGATGATAAATCATTTGATAAACCAATTCTTTCTCTAAGCTCACACCCACCACAGTTTCCTAACTTCATTTTCACAAAGCAAGGTCAGCTTGTAAGAAACTTCAAAAATAGAAGACTTTAAAAATAGCCCTTTTGGGGAAGTTTCCCCACTTGTGTGCTCAACACAAGGGCTACAAAAATCACTTTATACCACACTCAAAGCAGAAATGCAGAACTCTGAGGCAAAAGCTATGGAGCAGCTCTCCAAGGACAGGAAAAGGAGGTATTTAAGAAGCCACTGGAGCATGGAAGCCAAGTGTGACAGTTCATTTGTAAAAGGAAGGCAAAACATTGCAGTGCTGAGTGATTTTTGTGAGCCTTCAGACAGATTTGGGGTGCTTCATAAAGAAATAACTCTTCCTGTAGGTACAGCCCAGGAAAAGTGTCCCAAATATTGTGATCTGGATAAAATAAACAAGTTCAATATCTTATGTTTTCCTTCCTCAACAAAAAGCCTTTCTTTGAGTCCTGAGAGCAAAACTGATGCACTGAGATCTGCAAATCCATGGTCATGGATGGCAACACATCCTTTGGCTCCCAGTAATTTTGGGGAAGAAGAGGGAGTTGTTAACCTTATTTGTAGCCCAAACTGGGCCTCAGGAACTCTTTGAAGACACAGAATGGAAACTCTGCTGAGCTTCCAGCATCTGATTGAGCCAAGCATGAACCTACCTGTTTCACCCTGTCCATGGCAGTTATTCAGCTCAGCCAGAAGCTGGTTGAAGTCATCCTGATGAGCAATCCAGTTGTCCTGTAAATATCACCCACATGAACACAAGGCAGAAGTCTTCAGAATTAACACAAGTTTTACTAAACTCTAAGAACTAAGACTCTGAGAAGTAAATTAATTGGATATATCCAGTCCCTGTTGGTGGGAGGGAGCCTGGGAAGCTCCACAGGTGGTAAAACCAACAACAGCTCCTACAGCCACCCCAAAGTGAAATGAAATTATCAGGGTTGTGCTGGGAAGTCCTGAACAATCCTGTTTGGTACGTGCTACCACCAGCTGTGACAACAGATTTCACTGATGTTCCATTCAAATAATTGTGCTGTTGCTGAAATGGGATCCATTCCCTGCCCTGGGTCTAGTGCTCACCTCGTGATTGATGGTAGCCCCTAATCCCAGCACGTCGTTTTTCACCTTAACCCTGATGTGTTCTGGATTTCCTTGCTCCTGAGCCCCGAGACCCTAAGGAGGATTTGAGGGTAAAAATGTAAGGATTTTACAGCAGCAGTTAGAGCTTTTGGATTGTCAGATAGTTCACAAAGAAATACAGCAAGAAATCACAACTTCCTATGAATTTGCCTGCTTGTAGCTGAACTCATTCACAGGCATTACCACACAACAAACAAAGGCTTTTAAATTCACTACTTAAGCCTCCAGCAAAGCATTACAAACACTAAAACAGCAACAACATGAAGTAGTTGGGTGATTAATCAGGAAGCCACCTGACATTCCTAAGCAAGCCCAAAGTGTTTCCACCTTTCCAACAAGACTCTATATAAGAAGAACTCTCCCCAAAAATCCCTCTGTCACTGGGAAGGGTAATGGGAGTAAGGCAGATCCACATGGAACACACAATCCAGAACAAATTTATACGGAAGGCGAGCAGGGAGGGGCAGGGGAGAAGCAGACTGGAGCCAGCAGGACATTCACAACTTCTTCCACCTCATTTGTGCTCATAATTGGATGAAAATATTGGAGCAAATGACTTTAGGGTTCTTTAATATGAAGCAATAATCAGGTCCAGGGTTATCTTTCTTAACTGTATGATCAAGGCTAAAAAATTAAAAGGCAAAGCTTTTGGTTTAAAACTTTGCTCCTGGGACCTGCTTTTTGCCTCATCTGTCACAAATCATCAGCCAAGTGTGCTAGAATTAATAAACATTTATGTGCTGCTGCAGTGCAGAGAAGCCCTGCAGACACATCCTGGGATATCTAATATTTGAAGGAATGAGGCATGTTTGGACAACCAAAGTGGAGTTTTTCTGATCAGTGGGGTGGAAAATTTGCCTTGAAACTTCTGCTGACCAAAAGATATGGAAGCAAGCAGGAGACTCGGCCACACAACCTGCCCTGACCCAATTCCAACACAACCAATAACAGGACTGGTGTAAGCAGCTTAATTTCCCTGCCCAGATGGGCTTCTGTCCCTTAATTTGATCAAGGGAAAGTTCCATTTGTCCAAGTTTGCAGTGGAATGGAGACATAAATCCTTCTTGTACAACTGCTGCCAAGGAAGACCCAGTAGCTCGAGTGGGAAACGTTGTGAGACAACTGAGGCAACAGTTTAAATCCAAAAATAGGCTTTAAAGCATTCAGAGAATTGAGAATTATCCTAATTTTATTCCTGTTAAGGAAAGTCTGTAAGAGGAAATCTAGAAGGAGAATTAAAGGAAGTAGGGGTTTGTGGGGATTCTTATCATTAAATACTCTGATGTGCAGCCCCAAATCTCAGCTTTGCTGAGGCACCTCTGTGGAATTAAACCTGCAGTTTGCAGGTGTCTGTGCTGACCTGGAGATTGCTGTTAGTGCCAGGAACCAGTCACTGGGACCACAGGTCCTGGCTGAAGCTGGGAAGGGACACAGCTCCCAGGATACAGCATTTTGGGGGTTCAAGGAAGAGAGCAGAAAAAAAAATTGAAACCAGGTGGAAGATTAAAGCAGGTCCTGCAGTTGCTTTAAAGAGCACCAAACACGGAGAGAATTGAGGGTTTAAAGGCAGCTTAAAACCTTTAACCTGATTTAATGTTCCAACTCCTGCTCTCACTTGGGAATTTAGGTTGTCAGAGAATGGAGAGAAACTGGAAAGCAGGAGAGGCACAAACAAGACTTTGTAACTAAGTGTAGAAATCTGTCACTGCTCAAATTCTCTGTGCACTTAAGAGAATAAATCAAATGAGTTTGATTTATGGCAGTTTTAGACCCTTCAGCGACAATTTTCCCTTAGATCCTACCTTTCCTTTGGACCAGCCCATCTTTTCCAGCATCTTCTGGCCAAATTTGGAGTCATCATTGCTCCAGGCGCTGTTTCGTGGATCCACGGACCACTTCTGCCTTCTCCGGGCTGGAGCAGGAAGGGAAAATTCAAACAGGCTCTACTGGCATTCCCAGAGAGTTCTTGGTATTGGATCAGTTCAACCAAAGCTCTTCATTGCAAAAACACCACTCCAGAACTTAGGCCAGACTTACCATATTTTGGGGGTTAATTTTACTAAACAAAAACCACCACAACAACAATAAAAGCCCAGTGAAAATATTAATTATTAATGGGAAGATGCCAAAGCAGAATTGCTACGGAAGTTGCTGTCCCTCAGGATGGGCTGTGATTCAGGGAAAGCTTTAAGGATTACCATTTGGGTGTAAATTCCATATTTATTCCAATTTTGTTTTACATCTGGCTTCAACATGGAATCTACAGAGGAGGAGATTATGATGCAGCTCTCCCACTTCTGGACAAAACCCATTCGCCAGACTTCCCTTTAACCAGAACCCAGAAATTTTAGTATTTGCCTTCTTAACAAAAGCCAAATCAAAAATCCAATGTAAGTGAACAGAGAAAGGGAATGACAGAACACAAACCCGTGGGATTTCAGCTTTTGGATTTCTCAAAAATGCTTTATGGGAAAACTGAAAAGCTGCCAGAAATGATTGCAGGAGTTAAGTGATCCAAAGGAAAATCAAGGCTCCTTTGTCCTATACAGATTCCCGAAGAAATTACATTCTCCCAGACCCACATGTTGCCTTTCCCACCAGGAACAGCTTCCTTGAAATCAAGGAAGAGAAGCCAGCCCAGTTAACCAGTCACTTGAAGTGTGCACCTAAACCCAGGCAGGAAGAGAACCTAAATAAACAAGACAAACAAAGAATGGGAGACAGGAAGATCACAAACTTCATTAAACACCATGGGAAATGCCGGATCAAAAATGACCGGTTAACCCAAGGCCACACAAAGGCAGGGAGAAGCCAAATCCAACGAGGTGTTTTCAATGTAATCAGGAAGTCATCGTTCCCTAAAAGACAAGATTTGGGATTTGGGCCAGAGGGACTGAATATTACAGGGATGTTTGACTCATTTTTTGTCCAGTTTTGTTTCATTTTTAAGGAACTAAGGCTGTCAGAATGCAAGGTGGGGGCTTTTTTTAACAAGCTTCTGAAACTCTGAAGCTCCAAACAGTCCCTAAACAGCTTTCACAGTGGGTTAAACACCCGAGGGCTGTGAGGGGAATCCAACCTTTGGCTGGTTCATTTCTCTACAGGAAACAACTTATTAACCTCAGAGGCTGTGGCTGCCTCATCCCTGGAAGTGTCCAAGGCCAGGCTGGATGGGGCTTGGAGCAACCTGGGAGAGTGGAAGGTGTCCCTGGCCATGGCAGGGGGTGGAATGGGATGATCTTTAGGGTCTCTTCCACCCCAAACCATCCTGGGATTCTGTGATTATTCCCACCAGGAAGCCTTGAGAGCAGAACCTCCTCCAAGCCCTGCCCGTGCTGCCAACAAAATGTGAGAAAGCACCACTGTGGTCTCTGATTTTTAACTTCTAAACAAACTGGGGTTCCCTGCTGTCCCATGGAGAACCAGGGGGCTCAGCCTGGAGAAAAAGAGGCTCAGGGGGGACCTTGTGGCTCTGCACAACTCCCTGACAGGAGGGGACAGCCAGGGGGGTCGGGCTCTGCTCCCAGGGAACAGGGCAGGATGAGAGGAAACAGCCTCAAGTTGTGCCAGGGGAGGTTTAGATTGGATATGAGGGAATATCTTCATGATAAAAGGTGGTCAGACATTGGAAGAGCTGCCCAGGGTATCCCCCATCCCTGGGGGGATTTAAAAGCCACGTGGATGTGGCACTTGGGGACATGGCTCAGTGGTGGCCTTGGCAGTGCTGGGGGATGGTTGGACTGGATGATCTCTGAGGGATTTTCCAACCATAATAATTCAGGTTCTATGATTCCAATAGAGTTTATGCTGCCCACTTAAGCAGCTGCCCTCCTTTTCGCTCACATTTCTTCATTTCTACCTCTAAAATCCCTCAATTTACATCAACTTTCCCTCACTCAGCCACCAAAAACGGTTCAATGCCCCTTATAAATCCAACATTTTAGGTATGTCCATACTCTTACACTCTCTGTAAGTAGTTCCTCAGGTGGTGACTTTGCAAACCCCAAGAAATTAAATCCAATGCAACTCCTACAGTTGTAAAACCACCCCATGTATCTCAGGATTTATCAACAATGGGTGAATTAACTTCCAGATTGAGTTGTTTGATGTGCTTTAAACCACCTCAAAAATGAACTTCTCTGTTTTTTCCTGAGCATCTCCCTGTGGAGAAGCCCCTGAGATGTTTTGCTCCTGGGAGGATGTTGGTAACAAAAGCACAAGGGCATCAGACACAAGTATTTCTTAAGCTTGAAATTAAGAGACCTTCCCTTTCTCAGCACTTGCAATCCGAGTATTTCAAACACTGTGGGTTTAATCCTCAGATTTCTGCCAGGATAACATACTCTGATTTTTAAACAGGGTGACTTAAATATAGGAAAAAACCCCAAGCAAACTTGCTTTCATCTTTAGAGGAGTATTTAAGAAAGCCAGGAACAGCTCCATGCCATTTCCAGAAAACATAAAATCATCTTCCCTTTCCAAACAAACAACAAAATCCACTAATTAGTCAATAATTTATCAGAAACGTTTGTTCACTGATGTCTCTAAAGTGGGAGAGGAAACCAGGTACGAACTTCCAGCTACAAGATTCAGCTCCTAATTTAACACCAACTTTCTGGGCTGCTCCGAAAATGATGCCACAGACAGTGATGGAACTCCGGGAGAGCAGCACCATCCAGTGGAGAAAATCCTCATTTCCTTAGGGAATCACAGAATCACTGAGGTTGGAAAATACCTCTAAGATCACCCAGTCCAACCATCCCCCAGCACTGCCAAGGCCAGCACTGAGCCGTGTCCCCCAGTGCCACATCCACATGGCTTTGAAACCCCCCCAGGGATGGGGACTCCAGCACTGCCCTGGGCAGCTGTGCCAGGGCTGGACAACTCAAATTCTTTACTCAAACACTCTATGATCTGAAAAAGATCCATTGCTAATCCCTTTTGCCAAGATGAATTCTATGCCTGGAGCAAGTTTTTAACTATAATTTTGAAAGTTCCCATCCAAA
This sequence comes from Corvus moneduloides, assembly GCF_009650955.1. NCBI lineage: Eukaryota > Metazoa > Chordata > Aves > Passeriformes > Corvidae > Corvus > Corvus moneduloides. Next base: position 2,871,855 of record NC_045478.1, read on the forward strand.
CCCCTGCCATGAGCCCAGAGATGGTCTGGGAGCACAGGAGGGACACAGCTCTGGAGCCAGGCTGGGAGAGCTGGGGGTGTTCACCTGGAGAAGGGAAAGCTCCAGGGAGAGCTCAGAGCCCCTTCCAGAGCCTAAAGGGGCTCCAGAAGAGCTGGAGAGGGACTTGGGACAAGGCATGGAGGGATAGGACACAGGGAATGGCTTCCCACTGCCAGAGGGCAGGGATGGATGGGATATTGGGAAGGAATTGTTGGCTGTGAGAGTGGGGAGGCCCTGGCCCAGGGTGCCCAGAGAAGCTGTGGCTGCCCCTGGATCCCTGGAAGTGGCCAGGCTGGACAGGGCTTGGAGCAACCTGGGCTAGTGGAAGGTGTCCCTGCCCATGGCAGGGGGTGGAACTGGATGGGCTTTAAGGTCCCTTCCACTCCAAGTGAGTCTATTATTGACAAGTCCAATTAAAACAATTAACAAATTCTGGAAAAAAAGTACCAAAGTTCACACTGAAAATACCTAGAAAACTCCATGTGCAAATGCAGATTTGTTTTCCTCAATTCACATCTTCACTTCCCAATGGAAACCACATTTGTTATGAGTCTGTCTTGTTCCTATTTCCTGAAGCCCAGCAAACAAATTCAGCAGACCCTGAGCTCTCGGCTAAGGGTGCCCTGACACCAGAAAGTTCTATCAGAAATGGGGAGCCCAAGTTCTCAATCACCTCAGAGGCAAAAGTGAAGCTCTTTGTTTCCAATATCATGGGAATTTAAACAAAATCCATGGAATCAGGGGACATCCTGAGCTGGAAGGGACCTACCAGGATCATCCAGTCCAACTCTTGGCCCTGCACAGACACCCCAACAATCCCACCCTGTGCACCCCTGAGAGCGTTGTCCAAACACTCCTGGAGCTCTGGCAGCCTTGGGGCTGTGCCCATTCCCTGGGGAGCTGCTCCAGTGCCCCAGCACCCTCTGGGGGAAGAACCTTTCCCGGCTATCCATCCCAAATTCCCCTGGCACAGCTCCAGCCATTCCCTGGGTCCTGTCCCTGCTCACAGGGAGCAGAGATCGGAGCTGCCCCTCGGGAGGAGCTGCAGCCCCTGGTGAGGTCTGACCTCAGTCCCCTCTGCTCCAGTTGACCACACCCAGTGCCCTCAGGCCCTCCTCATTTGGCCCCTCCAGACCCTTCCCCACCTCCAAAGCCTCCTCTGGAGGGTCTCTAAAAGCTGTGGATTGGCAGAGCTTGGCTCAGCTCCAGTGCTGCCCCGGGAGTGACCCAAGCACCAAACCCAGCACCAGCCCACGGCCCTGCCACGTCCCCGGGGTGTCCCCAGCACCCCTGGGCTGGAGGTGTCTCCCCTTAAACACACGGCCAGAGACGGCACCGAGCCCCTGAAAGGACAAGCTGTCCCTAAAGGTGTCCAAGGGACATTCCCACTGCTCCTACCCGGGACACGACAGACCCCACAGAGAAGCCCCTGCACCCCTCATCCTGTACCAGTGTCCCCCTGGAACCCCTTTCCCGGCCATCCCACCTCTCCCAGCCTCCAGACCCCATCTTTTCCTTAACCCTGCCTTTTCCTCAATTCCTGCCTTTCCCAGCCCCCACACCCCTCCGTTTTTCAACCCCAGGGACCCTTGAAGCCTTTTCTCACCCTCAGCCCAGCTCTCCCAGGCCCCAGCCCCCCTTTTCCTTCACCCTGGCATCCCCCGCAGCCCCATTCCTGCCCTTCTCAGACCCGAAACCCCTCGTTCTTCAACATCGGGCACCTCCTGAGCCCCTTTTCTGGCCCCAGCCCAGGTCTCCTAGCTCCAAGACCCCCCCTTCTCCTTGACACTGGGACCCTCTGGACCCTCATTCCTGCCTCTCCCAGCCCCCAGTTCTTCCACACCGGGGGACCCCTAAACCCTTTTCCCGGCCACCCCGAGGTCTCCTCACCCCATGACCCCCCCTTCCCCTGACACAGGGGACCCCTGGAGCCCAATTCATGGACAAAGGAACCTCCTCATCCCACCTTTCCCAGTCCCCGCACTCCCCTTTCCTTAACTCTGAAACCTCCTTCCTCAGCAGCGGAACCCCCCGAACCCCTTTATGCGCTACTGAGACCCCCCTGCACCCATGGGGAGGGGCGGCGCAGCCCGGACCCCTCAGGCAGGGCTGTGGGGAGGGTCTGGAACCGCTCCCGAGGCACCGGTTCGCTCCCATTCCCGCGGCATTCCCGCGGCATTCCCACCGGGACCAGCACTCACGCTCCGCCAGCATCGCCATCTTGGGGGCCTCCCTTCCTGCAGGGGGACTTTCGTGACCTCCGGCGCATTTAAAGGGCGGCGTGAGCGGCGCCTGATTAAAAAAGTTTTAAAACAGGCGAGCGTAGCGGACACCAAAGTAAAAATGAAAAAATGAAAATGAAGTTTGCAAATTTGCTGAAATTCCAGTAAATATCTCAAAACACGGTCTCGGTTGTGTATCGGCTGTTCCCGTGCCGGGGGAAGGGGATGAGCAGCGCTCGCTGTGTGTGATTGGAAATAAGGGGCACGGGCAGGGTGAATATTCCAGGGAGTTGCGGGTCTGGCTGTGCCTGGATTTCCCCAAATCTCGCTGTCGTGGAAGGGTAGGGTGGGGGACACACAGAGGCATCTTGAGCAGCATCCCCTTCCAGCCTTTCTGTGAAATGAAACAGGTTTTTTTTTTTTCCTTTCTGCCACAAACTGCATTTGAGGACTGGAGCAACACCTGTTTGATGAGTTACTGAGTCAAAGCTCTTCTATACAGGAATAATTTTTGTAGTTATGTTCTTAAGCCCTTGGTCGTTCATATTTCCTGGGTTTTTAGCATCTCTTCAGTTGTTTTATTTGAAGAACAGCACCCAAGATATGACTGAGTTCTTCAGGCAGCTTCCTCTGGATCCTCCTTGCCTACATTTTGCATCCAAGCACAATATTTTGTTTTTTAATATCCCTTTTGTAGAAGTGCCAGGAAGGGGTTTTATATTCTGTGTTCATGGCGTGTGTTAATTCTGTCTTCTACCCTTTACTGAATCAATACTTGCGTCTGTTCATGTTGTTGTGCTGTTCTGAACTGTGGATATTTGGTGGTTTTCCTTTTCTTTCCCGGCTGGAGTCACCTGGAAGTGTCCCAAATGTCCTCAGTACCTTGAGTGAGGTTGATAATGGGAGGATTGAGCCCAGAATCCCAGGATGGGTCAGGTTGGAAGGGACCACGGTGGCTCCTCTGGTGCCACCTCCCTGCTCCAGCAGGGCCATCCCAGAGCACAGGGCTGTGTCCAGACAGGTCTGGAATATCCCCCATGAGGGAGACTCCCCACCCTCTCTGGACAATCTGTTCAGGGCTCGGTCTCTGCACAGGAAGGTTCTTCCTCATGTCCAGTGGAACTTCCTGGGATCAGTTCCTGCCCGTTCCTCTGGTGCCATTGCTGGGCCCCGGAGCAGAGCCCGGGCCCTGCTCTGAGCCCTCCCTGCAGACAGGGACACCCAGGGCTGAGGGTCCCTCTCAGCATCTCCTCTGAGGCTGAGCAGCCCCAGCTCCCTCAGCCTTCCCTGGGCATGGAGATGCTCCAGGCCCTTCATCAACTTTGTCACCCTCTCTGGACCCGCTGCAGGAGCTCCGTGTCCCTGCTGTCCTGAGGAGCCCAGACCTGGACACAGCACCCCAGATGTGCCTCACAGGGCTCAGCAGAGGGGCAGGATCACTCCCTGACCTGCTGGGAATGCTCTTCCTGGTGCACCCCAGGATACCATTGACCTTCTTTGCCCTCCGGTCACTGCTGGTCAAGGACACCTCCCACTAGCCCAGGCTGCTCCAAGCCCTGTCCAACCTGGCCTTGGACACTTCCAGGGATCCAGGGGCAGCCACAGCTTCTCTGGGCACCCTGTGCCAGGGCCTCCCCACCCTCACAGGGAACAATTCCTTCCCAGTATCCCATCTATCCCTGCCCTCTGGCACTGGGAAGCCATTCCCTGTGTCCTGTCCCTCCATCCCTTGTCCCAAGTCTCTCTCCAGCTCTCCTGTAGACTCCCTTCAGGTACTGGAAGGCCACAATTAGGTGACCCCAAATCTTCTCTTCTCCAGGCTGAACAAGCCCAATTCCCTCAGCTTTTCCTCACAGGAGAGGATCAGGACAGATTTCCCACTGCTCTTTCTCCATCCATCCTCCCATCTGGATGGCAGCTGGGTTACAGCTCCCCTGGCTCAGCTTTTCCCACTGCTTTGCCTCTGTGCCTTTGGATTTATGTTACAGCTCCCTGTTTGCTTTGGGAACACTGTGCAGGACAGTTTTGATAAGGTTTATTTGTGTTTTTTCATAGGCAAAGCAAACAAACATTATATCTGTGGCTTTTCCTCTCTAAGACCCCTTCTGTCTGTCAGCAGTTACATTGATACGATGGAGCTTGATCCTGGCAAATCTCTAAATTTACAATTATCTTGATGATTTATTTTTAATAGTCCATATTCAGGTCCTATTACACTGGCTGCTCTGGCTGCCCCACTTCCTCCTTTAAACAAGGGTATTGAACTGGTCCTTCTAGACTTTTCTGAGGCCATTTCCCGCTGCCAGGAATCCTCACAGGGTTTGTTCTCCCCAGACTTTATTGCCAGTTCTCTGCACTTTCAGGTCACATTCATCAGGCTCGACTTATGTGAAAACAAATAAATACTGCCCAGACCTTCACTACATGGGAGAGAGAGAGATTTTCCCTTTCAAAAGTTTCACTTAACGCTTTCCTCCAGGAGGAAATCCTTGGAGATCAGGATCAACCACAGAAGAGCCTTCTTTCTGTTTTCATAGAGTCACACAGGATCCCAGAATCATGGAATTTAGGTTGGAAAAGCCCTCCAAGATCACTGAGTCCAACCTGTGACTGGTCCCCACCTTGTCACCCAGCCCAGAGCACTGAGTGCCACCTCCACTCATTCCATGGACACCTCCAGAGGTGGGGACTCCAACACATCCCTGGGCAGCTCCTTCCAATGCCTGACCACCCTTTCCATGAAGAAATTCCTCCTGATGTCCAACCTGACCCTCCCCTGGCACAGCTTGAGGCCGTTCCCTCTCATCCTGTCCCTGTTCCCCGGGTGCAGAGCCCGACCCCCCCCCCCCCCCCCCCGGCTGCCCCTTCCTGTCAGGGAGTTGTGCAGAGCCACAAGGTCCCCCTTGAGCCTCCTTTTCTCCAGGCTGAGCCCCTTTCCCAGCTCCCTCAGCCACTCCTGGTGCTCCAGCCCCTTCCCAACTCTGTGTCACCTCATCTGCTTTCCAGTGCTCACAGGTCACTCACCAGCATCCTCATAGAATCACTCAGATTGGGAAAAACTTCCAAGTCCAACCATCCCCCAGCACTGCCAAGGCCACCTCTGACCCATGTCCCCAAGTGCCACATCCACAAGGCTTTTAAATCCCTCCAGGCATGGCGACTCCAGCACTGCCCTGGGCAGCTGTTCCAATGTTTGACCACCCTTTCAGTGAAGAAATTTTCCCTCATACCCAATTTAAACCTCCCCTGGCACAACTTGAGGCCGTTTCCTCCTCCTTTCAGGGAGTTGTAGGAGCCTCCTTCTCCCCTTTCACTACCACCTAGGGATTCTCTGTAGTGGCCACTCTTTGCTGGCATCTGGATCTGAAGTAATCCCTCATCCTTCTACCTGTATTCCCTGATCCAAGTGCCCTCCCTGGCAGTAGCAGCCATTTCCATGAATTATCCCTCTAAGATCTCTTTTACATCAATGAAATTGATGTGTGGAGTGTTTGATGGTCACTTGTGTGATGCATTTCACACCAGCCAAATTCTGCTCTGTTTTTAATTTTGGAGACGTTTAAATCTTCCGGCTGAGAGCTGAGTGTTGTATTTGGTCGCTCCAACAGGGAGCAGCATTCCCCACGTTTGGAACAGCTTCGTGGTGATATAAAGACATCGCTGGAGGTGGAAAACGTGAAGTAATTTCTGTTAAAGGATGCCTTCAGGTTGAGGTTTTTCTCTTGTTTGGTTTTGAACCTTAATATTCGGCCGCATCAGAGCACTTCTGCCTCCAGAGCTCTCACTCCCGGCCAGCAAAGAATCACAACTCAAAACACAAAGGAGGTCGCACATGATTTAATTATTACTTAATATTTGCTTAACAGGAGGCTCGAGGTCAAGGTCCAAATTATCTGACACAATTCTTGCAAATGAGGAGTTTATAAAACAATTAAGTCCATGAATATGCACAGGGGAAGTGAAATTAGGCAGAGAAAAGGTTCCATCCTGGGGCAATTATTGTGCTTCCCAGTTACATCCCTGACTAAAAGCTGGTGTCACAGGAAAGAAAAATGTGTGAATGTTTGAATATATACTTTCTGCCAGGAGAAATAACAGCAGCTGGGGGTGATTCCAGCCCTCTAAGAAAATAGCCTAAAATCCTGTTTCCAGTGTGCTTGGAGGGAGGTTGAAATGTAGCTCTGGTCTGAAGAATAGAGGGATAAAGATGCCTGGTGGGCATTCCATCCAGAGCTCTCCAGCGATTCCTCCCAAGGGTCTTCCTTGGAAAGAGGTGTTTCCCGAGAGCCAGCCCCGCAAGGATCACCCAGGGCTCGGGGTCTGAGCAGGGAATTTTCCTCCCAGCACGTCCTTATCAATTGCTGTCAGAGTCCCTTCAGGCTCTGGGGAATTCCTTTGGTGCCACTCTCAGGTTGAGTTGGGGTCACAGGGAAAAATCCAGCTGGGATGGACAGAGCCAACAACATGGGAATTGAACCAGCAGGAAAGTGGAGGAGGGTTGGAAGCACATCTGAGCCAGATACTCACCTCGCCGACCCCTTCCCACCTGGAGGAGACCCTTGGAAGTCAGGCAGGAGAGAATTACATTTCCCAGCTAAGGAGCGGCTCCGTGCCCTGCAGAAGGGCCCCATTCCAATGGCCCATAAACCTGGGAGATGTGAGGAGAGAGAGGAGAGGCAGCCAGGAATAGAAAAGGGGAGGGGGGAAGGAGGAGGAAAGCGAGGAAAGAAACAGAATGTGAGTCCCGGCTGTGCAACAAGTCCTTTGTGAGGCAACTCGGCCTCTGTTGTGTGATAAATGGCCTGAGGCCAGGCTAGAAATGCTTATTGAGGGAGTCCTGGGAGAGGTGGGATGGAAGCTCTAGGGACAAGGGCTGCCTGGAGACCTTAAAACGACAAGACAGCTTTGATTTAGGACACTGATTCGAGGGAGCACACGGATTAGAGGTGAGCTCTGGTGGGAGAAGCTGCCCATCAAGCGCCAGGCAGGGAGCAAGAGATTAACAACGTGTGACCCACTGAGCAAAGGATGTCACAACGAGTGCCCACAGCCAGGAGACGAGGGGTTCAAAGAACAGCTACTGGGGCACTGAGGAGCAGGAACAGGCTCAGGGAGAGGGGTTGGTGTTCCTGGAAGTGCTGCCAGCACAGAGCTCAGCAGTGGCTGGCTGGGAACACTGGAGGGAGCTTGGCAAAAGAGGCAGCAGAGAGGAATTCTGATGATTTTCCTTCTATTCCATGAGTGCAGTGTGGTATTATTATTATTATTATTATTATTATTGTTGCTCTTGGTTTTGCTATTTCATCAGCATGGGCTTTATGGGATCATGGAAACATGGAATGGTTTGGATTGGAAGGGATCTTAAAGCTCATCTCATTCCACCCCCTGCCATGGGCAGGGACAACTTCCACTATCCCAGGTTGCTCCAAGCCCCGTCCAACCTGGCCTTGATCTCACCTTGATGTAGGTGAGGAGGTGAAAAGCCCATAAGAAGCATTGACAGGAGACTGAGGGCTTTGCAGGTTTCTTGTTTTCAGTCTTCCCCGAAATCCTGAGTGAATATTCAGCGCAATTTAACGGTGCGGGTTTGGGAGTAGGAAGAGAGAGCTCTGCCTCTCCTGGGAGGTTGGTAACTGAGGGAAAGCTCAGCCTGGAAATTTGGAGAACTGTCATGTAACACCCTTTGAATCAGTAATGATCATACTGGGAGGAAGAGGAGAGTGGCGGAATTCAGGGAATCACAGATGAGCTACTTTGCCTGCAGTCCCTGGGAAAACCCTGCTGAAGTTGTTCCGTAACTGGTTCAATATTTGTACACTGGAGGACAGCAGAGTGATGAAAAACCACCTGAATAATTCACTGGGGACAATCCTCCACAAACCAACCCAATTTTTTTCTCTGATGATGACGCTGGTTTTGGTGACTAAGGGTCAAAAGGGAGCAAAATTTTCATCTGGGCACCAGCCGAGTTGGGAAAGTGGGAACGACCAAAAGGCACCAACACTGGGGGGAAATAAAAAAGGAGGAAGGCGTAAAGCTAGAAAATAACAAGTGAAATGAAAACCTGTAGTAAAAAAATGGTTCAGAAGAACCAATTTCTTTCTGGACCCATTACCTGTGATGGAAGAGGATAATTGCTCCCAGTCTCGGAGATGGAAAAGCCCCACAGCTGTAACAATGTGCCCATATCTGGCCACTGCACTTCAGGAAATCAGGAATGAACCAGGTATGGAGCAGACGGGAGAGGAAGGGACAAGCAGATGATTGGAGAAGATGGTCTGAGGAAGAGCTTGGATGAACTGGGCTTGTTTGGTCCAGAAATGAAAAGCACGCAGGAGCTGCTAGGGGTGGATTGGTTTCTTTGCCCACTGCCACCTGGAAAAGCAGGAATCAACATAATTGAGCATGTTGGGGAACAGGCAGGGGACAGAACACCTGGGAATGGCTAAGGGGTGCTGGGATTGTCTTTTTTGATGATCACATCTGTTGGGGATGGACTGTTTGACCTGACCACAGAATGGGGAAGGGAGATAGGTGGCTGCCCAAAGGCTCCTCCAGCTCCTCCAGTTCTCCAGACCTTATCACTTTATGAATTAATTCAGGAAGCCATCTGAGAGGGCATCTTCCCTCAGGCCTGATGCAATGACTTAACCACAAACCCAATCCTGTGCTGACTGCTCCTCTGTAAAGTGCAGCTCACTCTGCGGAATAAAGTGTCCCATTTGATGCCATGAAACACTCACTTGCTTTGCTCAAACTGAGATGGGAGAGGGGAAAAAAAATATTTCCTGCAGATGCTGGTTCAGATTTCAAAATTAATCCCCTTCCACCATCGTTGTGTTCTTTTTCTGAGAAGCAGCTGGGCAGCAAATTTCATTTGCACGAGACATTTGTTGCCAGGGGTTCGAGTGCTATTTACCACTCACATGAGATAAGAGGAAAATGGTACTTTTGTAGATGCAGGAATCACTCCTCTGGTCATGAAGCACAAAAAGAAATATTGAGCAGCACAAAAGCAATGCCAGTAGCTCACTTCAACAGGACCCACAGAAAATACTGGGAAGAAACTGGTAAGATTAAACAAACCATCCCTGCTCCAGATATCTTTTTTTTTTTTGGATTTGCGAATGGTTGCAGGGAAAGTTCATCGCTTTCCACAAGCAGGAGGAAATGCCAGGCCCAGCAGAGAGTGTTTGATATATTATTCATAAGGAATTATGTGCTGAAGACTTGTCAGGATCCAGCAGCAGCAAACAGAGGTCAGCAGTGAAGAAAGCAAATAGACCTGCAATGGGTTTTAAACTGTTTGAACGCAGCCAATTTCCAGCCCGTTTTATTCATTAGCCCTGGCTGTCTGGGATGTTCTTGTGGCAGGATGGAGGTTCCTTCTGAAGATTTCAGAACCAGCACTGCTCGCAGTCCCAGCAGGGCTCAGCTTTGTAAACACAGCAAATTAGATTTAGGGCTTTTGAACAGAAATAAAGAGGGAAACCCACAAGGACATTGCTCACTTTTCAAAGTGGAGCTGCACTTTCAAGGCTGACCCAGTACTGTCATTTCGGGGCTGTTTGAGCAACCACTGGAAAATAAAAGAGCTCTAAAAATAGCCAAGATGGGCTCATTAGCTCTTTAATTACACGTTAGTTTTCCTTTCTCCTGTCTACACTTTGTCCTGTGAGCTCCCCACAGACACTGACTGGGAATGCCAGGTCTGGGGACACCGCTGTCTTTCACTGCCAGTCCGTGTTCCTGTCCTTACCTTTTCCACACATTGGAAGAACAGGATTCCCCCATGAGCCCAAGATAGCACAAGCATCAAGGAATGATGCTGAGAGAACTGGGACTGTTCATGCTGGAGAAGAGAAACCTCAAGGAGACCTTAGAGCTCCTTCCAGTGCCTAAAGGGGCTCCAAGAAGCTGGAGAGAGACTTGGGACAAGGGATGGAGGAACAGGATGTGGGGGAATGGGTTCCCACTGCCAGAGGGCAGGGTTAGGTGGGATATTGGGAAGGAATTGTTCCCTGTAAAGCAGGAGCTGGGCTGGAGCTTTCCTTTGCTCACCCATCATGGAGTCAATGAGCCAGGGAATTTATCGTGGCACACTTATCCCACAGACACTTCCAAATCCACAGTTGAAGGCAGCAGCAGCACTACCAGTGCTTGTAAATACCATTGTTTGCTTAAGGTTCTCTGGAGCACTTTGGAGAGTGCTCGGCTTGGGAAGAAGATCTCCACTTTACTGCAGCGCTCGGGTCCCAGCTTGTTCTAGGGAGAGAGAGAGAGATTCACAAACAGGTGAAGTGCACATGCACACGTGGTCAGAGGATTTGTTAAGTTGTAGTTTAATCAGTTGAATCTATTGAGGGGTACCCCTAACAAGCCCTGGAGCGGTGTCCCCCTTCTCAGTGGCCCTCGGGAAGCGGGTGCTGCCACAGGGCAGGACAATGCCACCTGCACCGGCCCTGCTCAATTATATCCAACCCCTTCTTCCTCCACTTGGGAATGCTCAGCTCCCATCCTCAGAACCTCCCCAGTGTCCACTTATCCTACCAGGAGAGAGCTGCTCCTGTTGTGTCACCCCACGCTCCTTTTCAACCCATTTCTTTGGTTTTCAACCCATTTCTTTGGTTTTACTCATTTGTTTTCTAGTCCCAGCATGCAGCTTGGGTGTGGCCATGCTGACCCTCTCCGTGGGCTTTCCTACAAAACCCAAGACTGGGAAAGTCTCCAGGAAATTCCCACTGAATATCTGGTCTAGGTGGAGGCAGCCGCTACCTACCTTGTGCAGTAACATGGCAGGAGATCACTCCTCTGGCAGGTGGGGAGCAGCACAAAAAGCAGCCAGGTTGTGGACTGAGCTGCAGTTGTCCTCTCCAGAAATTGTTTGTTAGCAGCAAACCAGGGAAGATTATTAGGGAAAGTGCTAAAATGGAAGCTGGCAGATAGATGAAAGGGAACAGGGAGCCTGATTTGTCAAAAGGTTGTCCTGGGATGGGTGTTAGCAGGAGAGAAGTAATTGCTGTGTAAAGTAATTTCTTCACTTGTTTTTTCTCCACCCTAATAGGTGAAGGATGGTTTTTCCAGGATTGCTATTCTGCTCTGGCCCTGGTGCGGGTTAAAATTCCTTGGAATTCTTCCCTTGGTATTTATTTCTGTCTCCCTTCCCACCCTTAAGGAGTTCCTCTCCCTTTCTGTCTTTCCATAGGTTTCTTCTCAGCTTCTCCCACTATCTCAGGATCTCTGCAGCCTCATCCCTATATCCTACTCTTCTCTCCCTTTTCCTCCATGTCCCAGCCTCAAAGACCCCATTGCAAAAGCATTTGCCTGAGATTTGTGGCCCAGACTTGCCATTTTATATGGAAAAGTGCAGGAATCTCACTGCTCCTGACACATCTGGGGAGTCGAGGGCATGGAGAGCTAAGAATTTTTCATCTCAGGGCTGATCCCTCAGCCGCTCCTGGTGCTCCAGATCCTTCCCCAGCTCCATTCCCTTCCCTGGACACACTCCTGCCCCTCAATGTTTTCCTTGTTGGGAGGGTCCCAGAGCTGCCCCCAGCACTGGAGGTGCCCCAGCACTGGAGGTGCCCCAGCACAGCTGCTGCCACCCCAGAGCTGGGACAACTCAGCCTCTTGCCCACCTGGGCACACCTGGCTCATGTCACCAGCACCCCCAGGTCCTTTTCCAGCTTTCCAACCACTCTGCCCCAGCCTGCAGTGCTGCAGGGGTTTGTTGTGACATCCCCAGAGAGGGAAAGTCAGGCCAGAATGAAGGACACCGTGTGCAGGGAGTGCCCACACTCACCTGGTTTTCTTCCAGATGCCTCTCCATAACCATGAACTCTCGTCTCTGATGTCCCTCAGGTGTGGCAATGAGGCTGCACAGCTTCCCACCCCTTTCTCCTTCCTTCCCCACTCAATATTTCCCAGACCTGCCTTCCAGTCGAACTCTGGCAGTATCCTGAATTCCAGATCCAGTCCAGAGCATCTGGAAGCACAAGGATGTTTGGTTTGCACTCTTGTTGTGTATGGGACACCTCCTTTCCTACTCTATATTCCTTGATGTGCAATGAAATGCTGGACCTTCAGAGCTGTGGGCTCCTTCCTGCAGCAGACTGGGTGAGATGTGGCACAAAATGTTACAATCTTTGTCTTTTAGGGAGTTTTTGAAGATGAAGCTGATAACTGTTGGAGAAAATTGCCAAGATTTTGGGCCATCACTGTACCAGAAATCCTCTTTCCCCATCACCTCCCAGGATCAGGTATCTTACAACAGAACCAGTACCAAACTGGCAAATACGATGAGGAACTTTCCTGGAGTCTGTACTGGGCATTCACCCTGCTTTGAGATGCAGAGGTGGAGAAATTTCAGGTCCATATTTCCACTGCCACAAAAGCCCCCTCCGGAGTGAAGAGAACAGCGGTTTCTTGAGGGGAACAGCTTTACACTTCAGTCATGGAGAATATGATCTGTTTTTCCTGATAATACCCAAAAGCTGCCACCAGCAATCAGCACTCAGTGGGGCTGTACAATGAGTGTCCCCCCTCCCTTGTTGTGTGCTTTGGTCCTCACTGCTTATATCTATAGCAGTAAATTAAACAAGTGCTGGTTTCCAAGCACACTCCTGAGCACAATTTTGGACCAGGTCAGCTGGAAACGTCCCAAATAATCCTTGGACTTGTCTTGGGAGTTGGAACAGACTATTCCCAATAGGTGGTTTGGATGTGACCCCCACTTCTCGGGAGTTTGGGAGCATGAACCTGGCCAGAGGTGCCTGAGATCCCAGGAAGGAATCAGCATTTCCCTCATGGTCACAAAAGGATTTGCTGTCCACATGATACCAACCTCCAGCACCAACAGAGAGCCCTCACGAGCAGGTTTCTGTCCTCATGAGCAGCATGTCCTGGGTGCCCGTGGACAAGAATTACCATGGCACAGCAGACCCATGTCTGAGGGGGGACTGCTGGCACAGACTGCTTAGTACTTGGGTTTTCCCTGTGGAGCGATGGATTGAGGGGTCAGCTGTCATCAAATGTATATTTTGGTTCAGAAGTGGGTTGGGAGAGGGACTGAACCGGAGACACAAACTAAGGCCAGAAAACTGGATCAGAGAATCATGGAATGGTTTGGATTGGAAGGAACTCCAAAGATTATCCAGTTCCACCCTCCTGCTATGGGGCAGGGACACCTCCCACTATCCCAGGTGCTCCAAGCCCCGTCCAACCTGGCCTTGGACACTTCCAGGGATCCAGGGGCAGCCCCAGCTTCTCTGGGCACCCTGTGCCAGGGCCTCCTCACCCTCACAGACAGGAATTCCTTCCCAATATCCCATCGAATCTAAATCTCTCCTCTTTTAGTTTACACCCATTCCTTCTTGTCCAATCCCCATCTGTCTGTGTAATAAGTCGTTCTTCCTCTTTTTTACAAGCTCCCTTTAATTACCACTGTGGAGTCTCCCTGGATCCTTCTCTTCTCCAGGTGAACACCTCCAGCTCTCCAAGCCTGGCTCCAGAGCAGAGGGGCTCCAGCCCTCAGAGCAGCTTTGTGTCCTCCTCTGGGCTCTCTCCAGCAGCTCCACGTCCTTCTGCTGTTGGATCCAAGATCTGGAGGCAGCTCTGCAGGTGGGGTCTCACCTGAGCTGCGCAGAGGGGCAGAATCCCCCCCCTCCCCTGCTGCCCCAGGACATGGGGGTTTCAGGGATGGGTCATGTCTAGCTCGCACCAGCAGCCCCAAATCCTTCTGCCAGGGCTGCCCTCAGCGAGTTCCTCTCCCAGTCTGTGCTGATGTCTGGGATTGCCCCAACAAAGGACAAAGCAGAGAAGCCAAAGCACAGCTCCTGGGCAGCAGCAGAGATGTGGCCGCCTGTGTGTGTGAGGGATTTATGCATCTCCCTGGGCAGGGACTGGAGGAGCAGCAGGGGACAAAGGAGGTGAATGAAGAAAATTGAGAATAGGTGTTGAATTTGGGGGAGGAGGGAGCTAATCCTTACTTAGGGATTGAGTGAGCGGGGATGAGGAGGGCCAGGACAGGTGTCAGACACTCAGTCCCTGTGGGAGTGGCCCACCTGGGGTCTCAATGCAGGGACCACACCTCTGCCAGAGGATGGAAACGGGACACGTGGGGTGATGGTGGTGCCATTCTCTGCCCAGGGACTCCACAGGGGGTCACATCACCCAGAGCCAGCAGCAGGCAATTGGATTTCCAGCTGCATGTGGGTTACTCTAACCCTGGACCATTCTTATCCTCTGCTCTCTCAGGAGACCTCATCCCATGGTCTGACCCAGCGCCCATTTGGTTCTCCTGGAGGCTTCTGCTCAAGAGACACTCGTGTTCTGGTCTAAAAAAACCTCAGGATTGCCAGGATCTAAAATATTTCTTTTGGTTTTGTAATCTCTGTGTTCAATGTGAAGTAGAAAGGAAAGAATAAGAAGACACAGCACACTGCAAACATGTTATTAAAATGAACTGTTTATATTATCTCAGTTGAGTCAATACATTATAATGTATTAAAATGGAAAGGTACAAAATTGAAATAAATACTTTCTGATTCATGTATAAATCTTTTGTCAAGATGACATTGTTCGTTTTTTTTTTTTTTCTTTTTTTTTCATCAGTACATGTTTCAATAAAACATTTAAAATGACAAAGTATCGTTTAAAATATGGTTCATGGAAGAAAAGGTTGAAATCAAACAACTTTTGGCTTGTTTTGGCATGAGATCTTGACACAATCTGGGTTCCCCAAAACCACGTAAATGGTGGTAAAATATAAATGCTCAAACTTATTTAAAAAAATAAACAGGCTTTACAAAACCCTCTGATCCTTGACTTAGCCACTTTTCTGTATAGTCTGCACTTACGATATATACATTCATTATTGTCCAAGGGAAGACAGCCACTGACGTTCATTTAAAGAGCTTGGTGGAGAGGCTTAACAAACATTTTGCAGCTGACGACAATTAAACACGGGTAAAGAAACTCCTGACAGTGCAAAAAAAGGAAAACAGCTCAGAAACCAAAGCGCACAAATGGGACAAGGAAGAGGCAAGTGCACAAGCCCAGATCTGATGCACAGCTCCAGGCCAGGTCTAAGAAAACAGCTTTGGCCAGGATAAGCTTCTTCTCCAAAGGGGAATGCAGGCTTGGAGATCAGCCCTGATGACACCAGGTATTTTGGGCTCCCCTGCAGCCCCCAGGGGTGTTCATGATCCCAGGAAAATCCCCCCTTGGCACACAGGAACCTTCTGCAGAGACTCCTTCCTCGCTGGTGGTGAAGCAAGAGCTGAGCTCCGTAGAATATCCTGGAGTAAGCCTGGCCTGGGAGAGGCAGTGACATCGAGATGAGGAATCACAGAGCGAGAGGGGCAGAGGGGGAAGTGTGAGTGTGGGCTTGGGACCTTGGAGGAGAGGCAGTGAGGAATTCCCTCCTGGGCAGCAGGTTTTATCAGGATCATGGAGCAGGCTTGGAGGTGTGCTTTAATCTCAAGTGTGCTTTTTGTCTTTGTCACTGCAGCCAGGGGCTGTCGTGGTCCCTCTGATCTCTACCATGTGCTTATCATTCTGGGCAACGGGCAGGGTCCTGCTGGGGGCTGGGTGTGGGAGAATGGCCTTCCCTGATGGATAACGGTGAGTTCTTCCAAATTTCGGCATTCCAGGAACTCTTCAAGTTTCACTCAGAAGGGGAAAAGAAACATGGTATTGTTAAAACAGAATTAAAGAGAACCTTCCTGCCAACCTTTGGATGAACCTTCTCAAGGCTTGGGTTGTTTTGCTGCTGGCCAGTGAAACCACACAAAGCAAAGGGTGGATTTTCTTTGCTTGCTTGGTTTGAAGGCAGTAGAAGACTCCACCACCTCAGAAATGAAGGACAGCTCCATCCTGGCTGGGTTGAAGGGCAGGCAGGACGTGAAGAGGTGTTGCCTGTGCTGTTCTTGGTGCTCCACAGTCTGATGGGGATTAAATCCTCTTGGAAACCCAGCTGTTCCCATCCTGTGAGGAAGGATCTCGTGGCCCCCGCTGTTTGCAGGGCTCTGAATGTTGCTGCAGGCTCCCGTATCAAAGGGAATCGCATTGTAAAGAGAGCCCTGTAAAGATGTGATAGAGGGTCAAGATTTGGGAAGGAAAATTGTTTTCTCTCCCTCCACAAAAAGCCAGTGCGTCACAGTTAGAACTTTTTGGGAAATGCCAACTTCAGGCCGTTTCCTGTTGGAAAATATCATATCTGTTGGGAAACTAATGATGTGATTTGAAGCTCTTGGTGGTCTTCTTTGACATTTTCCTTCAGTTTGTTTTCTTTTCATTTCAGAAAAGCTTTTGTTTCAAAATGCAGGATAATTTATATATATTAAAAAAAAAAAAGAGGATGCAAACAGGAAAAGATCAAAACAATCTCCATCCATGATACCCAAACTGTTTTTGTTGGCATATGCATTGTTTTGCATATTTTTGTTTCATGTTTGCTCTTAGCCTTGAGGTTTCCATGTGGGTTGGAAAAATAAATTCGGAGAAATTCTTAAGGGATGGAACAGTTCTTTCCTATCCAACTCCCCTGTGCAGAAGACTTGGTTCACCTTAGCTAAAGCTTTCCCTTTCTCTATTTTTGAGCTTGTGACTCGGTTTTCAAAGGCAAACAAAGCAGAAGTTCTCTGAGCGCTATTTTCTGGCAGGAGGGACCCACTCGAAGCTGCTCCAAGAATTTCCATGTGCCAGGGTGGCTGAAATGAAGTAATTTTTCCTACTGTTTTCCCTGAACCAAATTCACATGGTGCACAAGAAGGGTCTTTTGTGGGCTCCTTTTCCACCCCTGAGAGGGCATTTTGCTCTTTCTTCTTTAAATTTTTACCCTTTTGTTCCCTAATCCAATTTTCTTACAGCTTTCAAAAGTCCACCTCAGTGGAGCTCTTGAAGGAAGTAGCAGAAATTCCGAGCAGAAATTCCTGCACTTGAACAGAATGATTTTCATCCTGCTAAGCACGATTAAGATAAAACTTGGGATATAATAGCATTCTTTGCTGACTATGGGGTAGGCTAAGATGGTGATGAAGTTTTCCTCTTCAGTGCCATGGGATACATGTCCTAAATCCTGTCTGCTGGAGCCCAAATCCATTGACTGAAGTGTGTACAGTCAAAGAGAGGCTGGCTGAGGGTGCTAAACTCCTGTCGAAGCCGAGAAATGATTTTAAAATTACTTTTCCCTGCACATCCTTTCAAATAGCAACCAGGAAACATTTCCTGCGGTGCTGTAGGACAGTCTGGACTGTGGCACAGAAAGCACTGGCGTCTCTTACGCAGACTAAATGTGCACTTGCACCATTCCTCAGTGAGTTTTGCAATCCAAAGGCTGAGTTTGCTTTGGAAAAGGTGATTAGGTGGTTGGTGGTGGCCTGGGACAGTGGGACAAAACTCCTTTGTCCTCAGTTGTGTTGGAAATTTCATGTACTTCAGGAATAAGAGCAGAAATTCCTGTATCTGATCTCTTCCACATCTCACACCAGCCTGTGGGATGTCGATATAAATGCCCCAAATTTTGGCATCAGATGAAAGGAATGAGTAAAACTCCTGATTTTTGCCAACATGGATGTGTCAAGACAGAGTTCGGGAACACTGATGAGCTGATCCATGAATGGTGGGTTTTCCTACCCCACCTCCCAGACAAGGGTCTCACAACAGCCCTGTGAGGTAGATATTGAACCTGGTGGGCAAATGGAGTCACACAGAGAGAAAGGAGAGAGAAAGGGTGAGGAAAAGCCACGGCAAGGATCCAGGGATCCAGGATGCCAGCCTGCTGCTCCAGGGAGCTTTCCTCTCTGGAGAAGAAGACACGTATCTGTCTGCTGGAAGGTGGGACAGACACCAAAGGAGCTCCTGGGACAGCAGGTCAACGTTCATTTTCCTTTTGTATTTCAGGATTTGGCTTGTTCAAGGTCAAAAAAGTACACTGGGCATAAGACCAGTGGAAGAGAGATTGCAGGAGATTTGGGATGTCAGGTGTGGAGGGGGGACATGAAGAAAAGCATTTTCAAAAGGCTGCTCCAAACGGACATCTGTGGGCTCTTCACAAGCACCTCTCAAGCGAGCTTTGGAACTATGATGGAAAGACCAGAGGGATTTTCTTTCACAGATTCCAGTGGCTGCCAGTGGAAGCTCCTCATCTCACAAGAAATAAAGAGGAGGAAGGAAGGAAGGAAGGAAGGAAGGAAGGAAGGAAGGAAGGAAGGAAGGAAGGAAGGAAGGAAGGAAGGAAGGAAGGAAGGAAGGAAGGAAGGAAGGAAGGAAGGAATTCGGAAGGAAGGAATTCGGAAGGAAGGAATTCGGAAGGAAGGAAGGAAGGAAGGAAGGAAGGAAGGAAGGAAGGAAGGAATTCGGAAGGAAGGAAGGAATTCGGAAGGAATTCGGAAGGAATTCGGAAGGAATTCGGAAGGAATTCGGAAGGAATTCGGAAGGAAGGAAGGAAGGAAGGAAGGAAGGAAGGAATTCGGAAGGAATTCGGAAGGAATTCGGAAGGAAGGAATTCGGAAGGAAGGAATTCGGAAGGAAGGAAGGAATTCGGAAGGAAGGAATTCGGAAGGAAGGAATTCGGAAGGAAGGAATTCGGAAGGAAGGAAGGAAGGAAGGAATTCGGAAGGAATTCGGAAGGAATTCGGAAGGAAGGAAGGAAGGAAGGAATTCGGAAGGAATTCGGAAGGAATTCGGAAGGAAGGAAGGAATTCGGAAGGAAGGAATTCGGAAGGAAGGAATTCGGAAGGAAGGAATTCGGAAGGAATTCGGAAGGAAGGAAGGAAGGAAGGAAGGAATTCGGAAGGAAGGAATTCGGAAGGAAGGAATTCGGAAGGAAGGAATTCGGAAGGAAGGAATTCGGAAGGAAGGAAGGAAGGAATTCGGAAGGAAGGAATTCGGAAGGAAGGAATTCGGAAGGAAGGAATTCGGAAGGAAGGAATTCGGAAGGAAGGAAGGAAGGAAGGAAGGAAGGAAGGAAGGAAGGAAGGAAGGAAGGAAGGAAGGAAGGAAGGAAGGAAGGAAGGAAGGAAGGAAGGAAGAAAGAAAGAAAGAAAGAAAGAAAGAAAGAAAGAAAGAAAGAAAGAAAGAAAGAAAGAAAGAAAGAAAGAAAGAAAGGTTGAGAGAGCAAGATGGAGGAAGATATTTTTAAAAATAAAGCAGAAGAAAAAGAAAAGAAAGAAGAAAAGAGAAATCAAGCAAAATGAGAGGTAAAGGAGAGAGAGAAAGAGACAGAGGAAGAGAGAATGAGAGAGAGAAAAAAGAAAGAAAGAGAAAAAGAAAGAAAGAAAAAGAGAATGAGAGGAAGAAGGAAAGAAAGAAAAAGAAAGAGAAAGAAAGAGAGAAAGAAAGAAAAAAGAAAGAAAGAAAGATAAAGAAAGAAAGATAAAGAAAAGGATTAAGATAGAGAAAATGAAGAAAAAAGTAAAGAGAAAGAAAAGGAAATAAAAGCCACATGGTTTTCCCCATTTGCAATCTGCAGAGGGGGTGTTTTCCCTTCCAACATTCCTCAAAGTGCTGCAAGGCGGAGAAAAAACAGGGAGACTGTCCCATGCAGAAGGTTTTGGGAGATAGCACCTGGCACAAGGTTTGCTACAATAAGTTGGTTATTCTTTATTGCGTTGGAAATAAAACAGTCATGGAAAGTCCAGCATAAATCCACAGCCGTGGCCTGCAAAATCCCCGCCTCACCTTGACTTTGCTGAATATTTTCAGGGTTTAGGGCTTGAGGGGGTTTTTATTTTATTTTATTTTATTTGGTTTCAAGGATGGAAATTAAAGCTGGTCATGGGATTTGTTCTTCTGAGGGCAGGAAGGGGAAAGTCTGTCTATACAGAGAGATTCTTCTGATGTGTTGCTAGTGAGGGTGAGCAAAGCACTGTGCCCAGCTTGTAATCCAGGGTAATATTTTTTAAGAGGATTTTTATCTTATCGCAGAACATGTTCTTGTTTACCAAACCAAAGCTTGGTGGGCAACTAGAAGATGAACAGCTGGTGGAGAGCTGTGCCGTGAGTTATTTCTGTGGGATTCTGGTAATTTATATCAGGTCTATGGTTAATTAATCAAATGGAAACATTTTCATGCTGGCCTTGGGACAGGGAAGGAGGAGGGACCATTGGAGACTGACTCTACAGGAGGGTGCTCTAAAAGCCAAATCCTCTTGATATCCGTGGGGCCACGAAAAGGCAGATGGATCAAGGGCAAGGGGACACCACAGGTCCATAAATCCAGATGGCACCTCTCAGGAATAAACTTTTTCCTAGCAGGGCACAGCACCTTCTCCCAGATGTGTTGGAGATACAGAAGGCCAGATGGAAAGACCAGAGGGATTTGCAGAAACAAAACTGATGGGAAAAACTCTTGTAAGGGATTGAGTGCTGATGTTCTCCATCTGAGAATGCTCCACAACCCTGAGGGGTCTGAAGCAGCTGAGCTCACAGCCTTTGAAAGCAAAGCTTGATTCCAGCACCAGCTTTTCTACATAAAGACCTCAGACTCGGGATCAACTGAAACCCTTTTGGAGAGAAAGATCCACCAAGCAGCACACCATGAAACATCAACCAGGAGATCTCCTCCTCTCGCCAGAGAGCCAGTGCTGGGGCATTTCCACTCTTTGACTGGAGTAACTCTGGACCTGGAACAAAGGAAGAACAAAGCTTACCAAGCTGGGGAGACAAGCGCCACGAGCAGCTTTTCAGAGATGTGGCCAATCCTGCAACAAATCACAGGATTTGCAGTCAGCAGCAAGGCCAAAAGCCGGCATCCATCGAGCTGTAGGATTTGGCCATGGGACAGTGCCTATATCTGCATGCCAAGCAAGGATTCCTGCCAGTGCCTAATGCCAAGCTGTTTATTTCTGTCCAAATTAAAACCAGTTAGAACATCAAGCAGCAAAATCAGAGTGCAGCTGTCGTTTAAAAGATGTGGTGGAGATCAGGGAAGACTGGAAGTTAATTGGTCAATGACTAGAAGGAAGGTAAGCAAAGAGAGAGGTATGGAGTTGTTCTATTTCTGGAGCTGAGAAGGAAAGATTTGTTCCCTATCCTCCTGTGTGAAAAGAATATTTAAAAAGCTTTCAGGAAGGAAAAAGCTGATGAAAGCAAACTGGAAAAGTTTAGGTTACTTGAGCCGCTTGTGGTGTGAGGACAGAAAAGAAGAGGGGGACTGCCCAGAAAATGAAAATTAAATGAATCAATCTGTCCTCTCTGGTCTCAGCATGGGTTTAGCTGGGATCTGTGCATGTTATACCTTTGTCAAGTCCCCCCAAGGGTGTGATCCACGCCTCTTGCACCAGACTGTTGCATAGAGTGGCCATGAGCTGGCGAGGTCACCCCAGAGGTGGCTGCAGGTCGCTAACAGTGCTCTGCCACTTTACAGGCTGCACGAGTAAGATCGTGTTATGCTGGAAAAGCCCTTGGAGACCCTCTGGGATGAAGGACTTGAAAAAGTTGGATAGCTGTATATATCCAAGTCTAGCTCTGTCTTATTCTTGGAAAAGGCCACCAGAGATTTTTGAGGCATTGAGAGACAAGAACGTGCGCGTCGGCATTGGCCAGCACAGGGAGGGCAGTCCCACGAGCCATTAATGGTCAATAAACCCAGCAAATTTTGATGGTTCCTGCTGGAGGCTTGGAAATGTCCCCACTCTGGTGGTTCAGCAGTAACAAAGCTTGGAGAGAACTGGGAAGAGGTGTGGTAGGGGCAGGAGATATGAAAATGAACCATGACCATTGCCCACGTGGTCGTCTCTTGGATGTTTGGTCCTAACTCTCACAATATCCATCAGCTCTGCAGGACGCAGAGCCAGCTCCTCTGGAACATGGAATTTGTGCTTCTGGAAGGGAACATGGAGCTTATTGCGAGTGCTGAAGGTTTGTTGTGTTTCTCATGGTGGCAAGGGCTGGTTGTCCACAGTCCGCTGCTGCCGGTACCCTGTGACTTCAGCAGTGTGGAACAGCTGCCACAAAAGCCAGATTCATCCATTAGAGAGCTGGGAGAAAGCCCAGGGGATGCCTGCTGTGATCCTGATAAAACACATGCTGCTGAGAGGAAAAACCCAGCCTTTGCTGGTTAAGGATGGACCAAAGCCTGCCCTCAAACCCCTCCGTGGTCAGAGACCTCCATGCCTGGTGCTGGTGTCTCACTGGAGCCACATCCTCAGATCCTTCTGGCCCCAGCGGCACCCGCAGCTTGGCCTGGAGCATCTCCGTGCCACAAGATCCCAAGGAAAAGTCAAACCTGGACTTCACAGCAAATCAAATGGAACGCAACTGAACCACGAGCGTGATGCGAAACATCGTTTTGGCCGGACGAAACGCAGTTTCCACAACCTGGTTTTAAGGAACAGTATCACACAGAGATAGATACAATATGCTAGGTCTGGAGGAAAGAAAAGAAACCAATATGCTAAATAAACTAAGACATACAGTATAGGGGATATTCTGATCAACAAACCAATCACCATTAGAATCAAAAAGTAAACCAGCCTTTCACTTAGGACCCTAACAACATTTCTCAATGCACTAAGTACATTTTAAACCATGCAAGTTTACACAAACATCTTAACTAGGTTTTTTTTTTTTTTTTACTTTTTAAAACACCAACATTATGCATTTCTTTGTTAATTATATTGGTTAAAGTTGCAGCCGTTCACTGCCAAATATCAGATACATCATATACATATTTTTATACAGAATCTGGACAACACAACATTACACAGCCTAAATAGAGAAAAAAAGATTATTTGTTCCTTTGTTTGTTTGTTTTTTTCAGTTTTGTAAAAAATATGAAATGGTGATAGGAAGGAGGGAGAAGGTGTGGGAAATCTTCTACCAAATTAAAGGATTATATCAAAATAATTCCCAAATCACAGTACAACAAGGAAAAAAAATGGTTCGAACTCAGCTCCACATTTAAGATTCTCTTAGCTAAGAAACAAGACTTTACACACAGAATGTATCAGTATTTAAAAATAGAAAGAATTGCAACACCATGCTGTGATTCCAAATACATCTTAGTTCAAAAAAATGTTCAAAAGGGGGAGGTAAAAAAAAGGAAAAAAAATAATCGATAAACTCAGTGATTGCAAAGTTATCTCGTTGGTTTGGATTTCCTACCTACTCGCGATGCATTGCCGTGGGATGGAGCTGGACGGCCACCGCGGCCGGAGCAACGCCAGGATAAAGGAATGACTCGGGAATCGCTTGCTGCGTTCTGTTGGGGCAGCTGGAACTCGGAACGGGATCTGAAACCATCCCAATGCTTTGGGGTCTTTGCTTTTCCTTCTACTCAGCTCTGAACAAGAGTGGGGTGCGGACCTACGCGGCTCCCCCATGGCCATACCCTGCCCATCCACACGGAGCAATGCATGTGTTGGCTTAGACCGAAAGGAAACGGAACCTGGAAATCAACCATGGAGGATGCTGTGGTTGACATGGCAAGTATACAAAAATGCTAAAATTTCAGATATAATCAAAGATACAAAATCAGTTCTGACAAGAGTTTTTTTTTTTAGTTTTTTTTTTTTTTAATAGCAACCATTACAGTGCAAGGTTTTAAAAGTTATAATTACAGTAAAAGGTGTGTATCTGGTTTTACAGTAACTGTAGCACTGACTTTTGTTATGTATAGTAGGTCCCTGATGTAAAGTGTATGCACCAGTTTGAGAGAAAACCCCGCACAATAACGGCTCTTTAGCTTTAAATACATTTTTCTTTTTTTTTGAACAGATACAAAATAACACATCAAGTTCACAATTTCACAAGCACGGACTTTTGCCTTAATAAAAAGCATGAAAACTTGGTTGAAACCCCGACGTTTAAAGTTTAAAGAAATGTAAAAACCGTTCAATGAGGGACGTGAGTGTGTGTTTGAGTCACGGCTTTCTGCCACCCCACCGAGCTCCTGGATGAGTCTGTGCTGTCCAAACTGCTGCTTCTTGTTCACCCACCAGGTTTCTTTGGCCAGGCAAAGTGGTGTTCAGCTTCCCACGTCTGGGATTTGAGTTTGTGCATTTAACGTTATCAACAATCTGTTTTTTGGGTGGATGTGTTCCCAAGGAGAAGGATCATCCACAGAGAGTCTGTGACTCCAAGACATAGCTGCATTTGGAAGGGGCTCTTTTTTGAAGTGATCAGGATGAGATGCAAATGACTGCAGCCCTGCAATAATCCTTGGAAGCTGTTTGGAAAAGACCTCTACGATCATCAAGTCCAAACATCAACCCAGCACCATGTTCACCCTTAAACCTTGTCCTCAAGTGCCACATCCACTCCTGTCTCACTGCACCCAGCTTTGACTTTTGTGAGTTAAAGAAGCTTTAGAATCATAGAATCACAGAATATCCTGAGTTGAGAGGGACCCACAAGGATCATCAAAGTCCAACTCCTGGCCCTTCACAAGACAGCTCCAAGAATCCCACCCTGTTCCTGGAGCACCATGGTAACTCGCTAATTTAGTCAAACACATTGATTTTACTTCATAACCAACCTGGCTTTTCTGAAAGCAAGAAAACAGTAATCAGAAAATAGCCAGGAAAATCTGATGCTGCAGTTTAAATCCCAGCTCCAAGAAAAGGGATCCAGGTGCCAACACAGGCTTCCAACAGAAATGTTCCTGTCCCTCAACAGTATTTCAGGAAGTTAGGTAGTGCATGGTTTTGCAATTTTTACCTTCTCAAGTTGCCTTTACTCAGGTAAATAGTATATTTTTCAACTGAGTTAAAGCTTCTGAAAGTTAGACCCAGAAAAGTGGTGTGGAATTCCTCTCCAAAGACGCACATCTCCTTCCACTGATGGTAGAGGAAGCAGATGCAGAGAAGTCAGACCAGACGCTTTAAGGGAGAGAAGGTTAAGTGGGATTAATCCCTCTCTCGACTTCTCTCTCCATTCCAAATGGGTGGGTAAGTAAATATGCAGTACTCAGGTGGGAAAGGCTGCAGAATTCCTTAAAAGGAATATCTTGTACAAAAAATGCCAAACATATTTTGAAAATTGCATGCACAATCCTTAGCAAAATTCAGTCCCAGCCAGAGGCTGGAGGAGGTTTGATGAACACTGTGAACTCAAGGGAGATAAGGACAAATGTTTTATCACTGTTCTTCCATCTCTGCCTCCCTTTAGATTTTATTCTGGACACTTGAGGGACTTTTAGAAGCATCAGGAGTCCAACGTAAGAGTGGGATGCCCTTGGTTGTGTCAGTCACCATGTCTTAGTTCTGTCAGACACTACATCCTCCCAGCAGATTTCTGCAGTCAGCTCCACCACTGCCCCTCAGCTCCTCATTGCCAATTCTCTCCATGTAGGAATCCCTCCTTTCCCACAGCACACCTGCACCTTGTCATGAGGAGCTTCTCCCCATAGCAAACCTGCCCCTGCACCTGGGTTAACTTATTTTTAAAAACCACCTGCTTTCTGAGAAGAGCTTGGCTCTGCCAAGTGGGATCTACCCAGCATCAGGGGAGCTCACAGCAGCCTAGCTCATGGAAAAGTAAAAAGCTTGACAAAATACCTGGTGAGGAAGAATTCATCCCTTTAAAGAGGAAAGGATCAAGGATTAGACATGTTTTCATCACAGTGCTCCTCTACCCTGGGCTTTCATTAACAAGACATTCCTCTGGAATCTTGATGAGCCAGCAGAAGAGCAATCCTGTGTTAGGCCAAGGATCCAAGCATGGAGGCCTGTGGTGTTGTGTGGTGCCCACTGCAGGAGGGATTTCTTTATGATCATTATTCTGGAGCAAGAATCCCTTTAACAGACTAATTCAACACCAAAAATAACCCTTGTCAAAGGAAAAGCACCACTCCTCCCAAACTCTAAGTAACAAGGCAGTGAAGCACAAGCCTAACCACAAAAGGCTGAAAAGTCAGGAATTCCGTGAAAACTTTATGGCCTGCCCAGAAAATACTTGGACACTTAAAGCACAAGCTTTCAAGCTAGAAAAGAAGCGGTGGAAATCAGATGAGCCAAGTTGCTCCTGTCAAACTATGTCAAGCTTTGGGTTCTGAGACTGTGAGGGGCTGGCTTTGTTGTTCCAGGAAACAATGAAGATCTCTACTTTTTACAGTGATTTTGCCCCTTGGATGTTAATGTCTGAACTTCTCTGATGAATTGCAGATGGAAGAAGGACAGCAGGAATGTTACCTCGTTCCTACACAAAGGACTTTGCTGCACGAGTAGTGAAAATGGCCTGTGATCCCTACATTGTGTTAAAGGATCACCCCGGCTCCTTCTGTAGTCAGTGGAAGGAAATTGGCATTTCCAGAGCCTGATTGATCTCTCCTGCTTTAGATATCTCTGCTAGGAGAGTTGAGTGTTCTTCTCCAAAGATGAAAGAGAAAGTCGAGCAGCACTGGTTTGAGTTTGGGGAGTTAACTTTTAGTTATCTAAGTCATATAAAGTGAATCTTACCAGCAATATTCAGTCTTAAACAGTCATAGAGGTTTGGATTTTTTAAAGTACCATCACATTTCAATGCTGGCTTATTCCATCCTGAATTTATTAATCCACATTGGAGTAACAGCCATCTTAAATTTTTTTTCCTTCATTTCATACCAAGGCAACACAGCTGCTTTTCCCCAGTGTTGTCAGCACAGTTCCTCTCATCCCTCTTGGGTCTCTCATGTGCAGCCCTGGTCAGTGGCTTTGGGAATTGAACACCTCTTGTTCATTGAGTCATGCAATGATTGCTCGAGCATCCCAGAGAGTCCAGATTCCAGAGAGATGTTCACAAAGAAATCAGCAGGATCTGTGCTTTTTGGAACACAGGAAATGTCTCAGCAGCAGATCATTGACATTAATCCTCTAAAACCTCTTTGGAAGGTGAAAACAAATGCTGCCACTTGTTCTGCCAGAGAAAAGATGTCAGTTTTGTGCAAGAGATGTGGGTACACTGAAAGATTCCTTCTTCAAAAATAAGGTGCCAGACATTGTACTTCAAACCTTTGAATTGTTTTATGTGTTGCAATAAAAATCTGGAAGAGGAGCTGCTGGACCTTACAGTGCCCCTTTGGAGGGGCTTGGCAAGCTGATCATGGTTGTTCAAGTTTGTCTGAATTCCCAAAATGAGCAAAATTGGCTGTGACCAAATCTGGACAGAAGACCAAGACTGAGAGCAACTCAAGATTTTCAGCAGGTGACACTTCTCTGCTGAAACCCTGAGCTGGGGAAGAAGATGAAAATGAGGTTGTTTGGAAGTGCTGCTGTATAAATGAGGTGTGAAGTGGCCGTTAAGGTTCCAATGAGATCTTTTACAGAAATCAAACTTTTAAATATCATCAACTTGAGTCATAATGTTAAAAGTGAGAAGTTCTTTTCCTTCCATAAAGATTGGAAGAAACAGGAGATCACCTTGACAGGTGAGCAGTCTGCAGGGCGCACTTTAAAAATTGATTTGATCTTGTGACACTGGGAGCCTCATTATCTGAACAAACAGAGATTGATGCCTGTGTTTGAGTTGGTATCTCGGACTCCTTCTAAAGTCAAGACAGAAGCAGACATTTCTAGGTCATGATTCACCTGACAAGTGCAGGCAGCTGCTTTGCAATGACAGGAATTGCATCCCAGAAAGGCACATTCCTTTCTAAACGTGGCATCCATTCATTAATCTACACAGGTGGGACATCCACGCTGTAAATGCCTAAAATTGGGTGAGTCAAATCTCACTTCATTGCAAAGTTATTCATTTTCACATCTTTTTTTTGCCTCCCAAAGTAGCCAGGATATCATGGAACAAACACAAATCTCAAGGACCAGTCCTATTTCTAGGGGGACAGTCAGAAACTTTAAAACTGACTGGAGCTCTGTGGGAGACCTTTTCTGGATAAAGAGCAAGGGGAAGAAATAAAATTGCCCTGGAAGAATGACAGGGAATCATTATCTTGCCTCACACACCCATCTAGGGTGTACAGGGGTGACAAATTGTCATGGGGATGTAGATGAAAGATAACTTAATAAAGAACAGAGAACAAACCATGTACTAAAAACTTACATTGTTGCTGCTAAGATAAATTTTTGAAGGACAAAAACAGCTGGGTATTCTCACAGTGTTCTTCTTGGTGTCTACAAAAGCAATGATTCCAAAATCGTACCATGATAACCCAGCCTGGACATGCCTGGGGAAGGACATCTGGCTGCAGGTTTAAGGGATTTATCTTCTGGAACTCCTCAAGTAGCTAAATAAATTATAAATGTAGCCATGGGATGTGAAAACAACCAGATTTCAATCATTGCTTAAATATTTCCAGACTAGAGCAAATGAGAAATGAGCACGGAATTGTTTCTTTAAATACCTGGCATTGTTTTTAATACCAGATTAATTTCAACTCTTTTTGCTTCGTGTAAACCAGGCGCTTCTTTTCCTGAGAAAGGAACTGAGATGCCCAAAGAAAAGGTTACAGGTGCTGTCTGCTGTTTGAATTACCAAAATTTGGCTGATGTGGATGGATGTTGCTTTTGTTATAAGAAGATGCAAATACATTTGTTTTTCCTGATAAAATTTTTTAATAGAAAAAACCCTAATATTGCAAAAGTATCCGATGCGCTGAACACAGGACCTGATGGAGCCAGCAGAGAAGTGATCCAGAGAATTGTGAGCCAAATGCGATTTGCCAAATCTGTGGACTTTTAACCCAATCTCAAGTTGCAAACACCTCCCCAGGCCTCATTGATGCAAATTCTTTCAGTGCTCTTGGCTGTGAGTTTTAAGAAAGCCCGAGGCCGAGTTCTTAGAGTGAGCATCGGAGCTGGGGAAGGATTTGGGGAAGAAAGCAAAAAATTACATTTTAAATCAGCCTTGGACTGGGGGGAAGCCAGAAAAAAATAGCCAGAGAAACTCCCCCTAGCCTGAAAAATGAGGAATTATTGCAGAAAAATGCAGCCAGTTCTGAAGGTGCTGAATTCTGCAGAAATATCTTGCTTATCGAAGGGAAATGCACGTAAACACAGCACTATTAGGACTCAGGCAGCACTGTGGAGTCGTTATTTTTTTAAAAAGCAAGTGTAACAAGGCCATATGCTGTCCTTGAGGCTCTGCTGGCAGCATAACAAAGGGAAGGCATGGACCAGAAAAAATCTGGGCTCTTCCTGGAACATTCTGATCCCCTCAGCTCCCACAGAAAGCAGGGATGGTATTTTGGGACTTAATAAGAAACCTTTGGCACCTTGTAAAGTTGAAGCCTCTTGCTTTGGTATGGGATAAGAACAGGCTGCAAGTCAGAAGGATGAGAAGGACCACAAAAGTTTGTTAACACTGGGATAAAATCCATTTTTAGACGTTTCCGAACACTTTCCAGTCACGTTTTGGGAGCTGGCATAGTCTGAGGTAATACAAGAGGCATGGTTTGAAGGGGGAGGTATTTTAATAATAAAATATATATTTCTTGTAAAAGATATGACCTCTCCCCCAAACCTTGGCTCTCTCTTATTAATCAGGGACTTGTTTTCAGGTTCTCTCTGATATCACCTCCTCTTGACTATTGCACTGTCGCTTGTCATGACATTGAACCAGCAGTTGACAAGGTTTGTGGTGACTTTATCCATAATAAATAAAAAAACCATTGAGATAGTGGTTCTTTCTGCCTGTGACAGTGTCCCTGAGCCTCCACAAAAGGGTGCCCACAACCAAAGTTGTCTCCAGACTTGCTGCTAAATCCTCACATGAGGGAATCTCTGGGTCAATATTCACTGACTGCAGCCGAAACTGTGCCAAGGACTGAAAAACTTTTGACAACTGAGTGCCAGATCCTGCTCTGTGTAAGTTATTACCGTGAGCGGAGACAAGGAATGCACACAGGAGAGGGAGAATAATCTGTGTGTCTTACAAAGTTTAGAGCTTTTGCCGCTTCAGAGCCCATCCAAATGTTCTCAGCCCCTCATCCTGCATTGCTTGGATGGTGGTGAAGGGACCCTGAGCAGTTCCACCAGCAAAGGAGTCTGGTCGCTCATCTTGAAGACTGAACTTGGCTGGGCAGTGAAACGTTCATCTGGTGCTCAGGAAGAGCTGTACCAAATTTCCTGCCAAGTGATGTCATCGGTGCTGAGCTAATGATCCAAAGAGGGACTGGCACTGGGAAGAGCTGAGTGTCCTCACAGTCAATGCCATTAACACCTCACAAAAGTCACTCAGGGTGCAGATTTGAGACTCAAGCCAGCCTCGGAGATGGGACAGGCCCCCTGAGGAGGGGGAGGATCATCCTTTCAGCTTCTACCAGCCTTACATCTCCTCCTGGCATATCTAGTCCAGGTCAGGCAGGACTGTGTGTTGATGGCATGACGTCTTTGGTGAGTCCAGGCTAATTCTCCTCAGGCTTAAGATGATCCAACCCTTGTTTGAACAAGTGTCTTTTCCTGACAGGAGAATGGACAAAATTCAGTTGCCCCATCAGGCATTTTGTCCTCAGCCTCCTTCACTGAGCCTGTACTTCGGAGGAGAATTTCAGGGCTAAAATTGCAGCACTTTTTCCTTATATTTTAAGCTCTGGTATCATTTGTAGGATCTTCTGATGGTGCACTGGTCTCTCCTTCCTCACATGATCCTGGGCATGTCCTGATGCCAACTCCACAGCCATGAAGGGACCCTCAAACCATGGTTTCACCCTCATGCCTTGGACACAATTCTTCTTCTTGACTTGAGCTGAGTATTGAGTGAACCAAATCTGGCTCTGTGCAAGGCCTTGTGCCTCCAAGCCTCAGGAATAACAGAGAGAAAATAAAACAGAGTCCTGCAGCCTCTGTCAGTGGTCTGTGGCCTAAAGGATCTCAGGAAACCCTTGATCCAAATCAAATTAGTCTTGGTTTCTGTAAAAGCTCCATGGTCAGAACCTGCTCAACCTTTTACCCAAACATTCTCTTTAGTAGGTGAGACAGCAGAAGACATTTCCAGTGCTGTTATATCCACTTGCTATATCCCATCTGTCATGCAATGGGCAATGTAGAGGCAATTCCTGCTCAGCCAGCACACCCTGCTCACGGATGGATGCTCTGCTCTAGGCCAGGATAAAAGCTGGGTCAGCTCCATGGAAGCTGGTAAAGATTTCCCATATTTAGCAAGATGGAATGAGAAGAAAATTTTGCTTAGGAGGCAGCTTCCAAAAGAAAAGGGATCTCTATAGAAATGAAAGTCCTGAAAGCTGGAAAGGAGCAGGTAACACAGCAGTGAGCATGAAGCTCCTCCACAGAAATGGAAGAGACACAGGAAGATTCTCAAAAAAGCAAAGCTGATGCTCCAGAAGGACCTAAAACCTCAGAGCTGGCATTAGGAAATCATTGCAATATGACCACAGAACAAACCAACGAGGTG
The DNA here is from genome assembly GCF_009650955.1 of Corvus moneduloides. NCBI lineage: Eukaryota > Metazoa > Chordata > Aves > Passeriformes > Corvidae > Corvus > Corvus moneduloides. The sequence continues at coordinate 2,903,405 of NC_045478.1, forward strand.
TGACAAGGAAATGCTTCCACAACCAAAACCAAAGGCATCCCATTAGCACCAGCAGAAATAATTGTGAGAGAAGGGGAAGAAAACCTGAGCTCCCTTCAAAGAGATGAAGAAAAAGGAATGCTGAAGACTTCCCCAGTTCATCAAACCACCACCAGCCCTCTGAACATCCAAGGACATCGTTTATGCTGCTTCAGACATGAGGTTCATCCAGCACCTGCAGCTCTGGAGGGCAGAGGGGATCCACCAGGAACCTCTTTAACATCAATCAGTGTGACCCAATCAGATCCACCAGTGATTCCATGACCTGGTCCTTCCCAGAGCACATTTCACTGCAGATGAGAGAAGAACCAGGCTGTCCCTTCCATTACTGGAAAGGCTCTTTGCTGCTCAATTAAAAGGAGACCTTTTTGACTTCACAGCAGGGATTGAGGACAATAACCACAAAGTACAAAATCCAACCCTATATCTGAAGCAAATAAAGAACAAATAAGGCCAGGAATTCCGTGTGATTTCTGAGCAGAAATGGAACAGCTGCATCTCTCCCTTCTGCCTAATGCAAGATGATTAATGAACAGATTGAAAGGATTGTGTATTTCATGTCAAAATTTGGGGATTATAATAGGCAAAGATTGAACTACTATAATGGACCCTCAATCAAATTATAGCAGTTTAACAATAAATTGTGCTTTTTGGTATCTCAAGCTCCTCTCAAACTTCATAAAGTCTCATTATCTCAAAATAAACCTTTCAAAAAGCTCAGTAGAATGACAAAATGCCCAAATTCAAACACACACTTTGGAAGCATACTTTTCATATAGATATTTTTCTCATTGTTAGATTATTTCTTTTTCCAATTCAACTCCAACCTGTAATTCCATCTGCTATACAACTTCATGAACACATCTGTATTTCATTCCAGATAGACAAAATACTACACCATAAAAATAGAAATAGGTGGGAACAGGCAACAAAAATAATCAAACCAAACCAAAGAACAAGCCAGATTTGTACAGACACCAGATCAGAATGAGGAAAAAAAATGCTGTTTGTACTGAACAGTTGTGCCAGTTTTAGAGAGAAGACTACACAGAAGGGGTCTCGTGAAACCCAGTCTAAATCTGTGTTTTGCAGTCCTGTCTTGTGCTTTAAGTGAAACCCAACAGCATTTTCTCCACAGAGATCTATTTGTCTTTGGCTTTCATTTCCTGCTTCTTTCTTAATTTCTTTTTCCTTTTTAAATTTTTTATATTTTAAAATATTTTTATTTTTTATTTCCTAACAGAACAGCTGGATTTGTGTTCAGTAATAATTCTTCTCCTTGCTCTTTAAAAAACATATGTCATACTCCATTCGTATCCAGTTCTTTCTGGTCACTTATTTTTTGTTTGCTTTGACAAAGCAGTGGGGGGAAAATGTTACATTCCCCACAGTCTGGTGGAAAGGAAATGGAGAGGATTCCCCTCATTTTACTCCCAGTAAAGTGAGATCCCTGTAAATATTTCCTAACCAAACTATGAGTCCCAGTATTTGGGGCTAGGTGTTTTTCTTTTTCTAATTCCAGTCTATGGGAGCAGTGGGGGCATTGGAAAGGATTGCTCTCACATTTGTGTCCTCACATTTCTGGCAGCAGGATCAAGCTGTGATGCTCCTGGAAAGGCTTCCCTGGGAATAAACAGTTGAGAGGTCTTGTCCATCTCAACAGCCCTCCGTGATTCTCCTCCCCACACCACAAGATTCAGCCAGAATTTCTGCGCCAGATGTTGTCATTGTGGTGTTTCCTGGCTTGTCGCAGGGTCCAAGGACATTTTTCACCACGTGAGCACAGCGCAAAGCCTTCCTCACTTTGCCAGGAGCTCCCACATTCCTCACCCCTTCCATTGCCAGAGCACAAGGAACTCTGTGGCTCGGAATGATGCACGTGACCAAAAAACGAGGGGTTTTCACTTGCCAGGAGATTTGTGCTCTGACCATGGAAATTTGGCTTGAGGTATCCAAGGTGATCCTCAAATCCTCAATTCCAGCCATACTGCAGGAGGTGCATCCCACATGCCTTAGCCAAGTGGCGAATTGTCCTGGGGAGCTCCTTGTCTCTCTCCACTCCCACAGAAAGGATCTGGATTAGTGACTTTGGGTCAGTGGCTGCCATTGAATGGACAATTCTTCAATGAATGTGGTTCCATGGCTCAGGGAAGTGCCACATTCCAATTATTTCAAAGAATGGAGCCTCTCTTCACTCAAATGGAAAGAGATGAACATATTTTTCCTTCATCAGTCCTAACAGCCCCTCTTTGTCTGCTCCCTCTCCGCCTCCTGCCAAATTCAGTGTTGAGATCAGACAAACCAAAATTGAAAGATCAGGACTGCAAATAATTTTCTTTCAATTTTGCTGATTGGTTCCAGTTACAAACAGGCTGTATTTGGGGAAAAGAAAAAAAGCAAATTCATGTTTGACAATTCTGGTGTCTATCTCACATCTCAAAAACATCACTTCAATGGAAAAGAACAGAAATAATAACCATTCACTCATGAACACAATATCGATTCCAGTGTACAGGAAAATAGGATCCAGACAAGATTTTACAACTAAGAAGGGAACGTTACAATAAAGATTATGACATTTTATGAATATTCGTGTTATAGCTTTGAGCTTTATTGCAAAGCAAAAAATATATATTTGTATATATATATATATATTTTTATCTACATATCACCTCTGACATTGTGTACAACACTAAATCACAAGAAATCAAAGAAATCATAGTGAGGTAGATACAAAACAAAGGGATGTTGAAGAATCCAGCTGCTAAATTTGGCTTAACGCAACTGTCATTAACATCTGTATATCCACCACAGCAGTGAGCTTTGATTCACAGCTTGATCAATGGATCCTACTAACATTGATATTGATATTAGAGCCCATTTAGGAATGATGCCTTTTGGGGAATGGGGAGGAAAGTAAATCAGAAGCATTTCCTACAAACCAGTCATCTCCAAGGGAAAATTTTCCATTGATTTTTCATGACTTTTAATGTTGATAAAACAGCTCTGAGAAATAGCCTGTGATCTAGGGGTACTGGTAGTGCCTGAGGGCAAAGAGGGAGGACTCTCCAGCAGGGGAATCTACTGGGGCTGAACATAAGCAAAAGCAAAATAAACCGTTCTCCCTTCCATTTCGATGGCCGAGAGGAAGCAGCACAGCCCGGGAGTGCTGGAGGCTGCATCCACAAACGTGCGCTCGGGAATATCGTCTCGGACTTGTTGATGATGGCCAACCAAACAAGGCTTCAGCAGAAGGGCAGCCCCTGGATGGATCCTGCTGCTCTTTTCAGGCAACAGCAGATACGTGGCAAGAAAATCGGTACCACTGAAGTGACCGGCACTGGTGGGACCGGTGCTGGCACCCGGTGGGGTCTGGCTGCTTGCTCTGCGTTCCCACAAGGAGACTTGTTAAGGCACCTGGATGACTGGGACTCTATGGATAATTCTGAGCACAATATCCCAGGAGGGATTTGGGATAGCCTTGGGCTTTTAAATTTAGCCTGTCAACCCAGGACAACGTGTACCTGGTGCTTCCTTCCACAGGTGGAAAGACACAGACATGAGAAGCTGTGGGTTTAATGTTAGCCAGGGGAAGCCAGGCTGAATCCAGGAAAACATTTCCAATGTATTTCCAGCACAGGGATGGTTGGTAAAAGTTCTTTAGGCCATTGGACCTCCTTCAGCCATGAGGTGGCACATGCAGCAAAGGATGGACCTGGTACCCTCATATCATTCAGGAGCCATGAATTATCAGGAATGTAAGGAACCCTCAGTGCTTTATGTCCAACACAGACAAAAGCAAGTTGGATTTTCCGGATTAGGAAGCCCCTTTGCTGCTGCTCAAACATCTCCTAATCTTCTTGCAAAGGTAGGAAGTGGCACCCTGGAAGAAGCAGGATTCCCCAGCTGTCCCGCAAACAGTGGCAATGAGAGCTTTATCCTCCTATCATTTACAATGTCATGGCTGGATTAAAGAAAATGAGGAGAATTGACCAGAACAAATTGCAAACGAGCAGGAGGAGAAACCACTGCGCCTGTTACCAGGTCGCTGTGTGAATTGAACAAGTCACTGTTGGAGAATGACCTTATCCTTTAGGAAAACACACAGAAGGTTATTGCTTGTGCATTCATTTCCAAGAGATTTTTGGGAACCTCTACAGCAACCAGAAGGCAGTCACAGGAAGTGTGTAGCACTTAAGAAAATCAAGTTCCCCCATTTCTTAAGCGGGTCCCACACTGAATTACATCCTGATATCCTTAGTCCTGGGAGGGGAGTGCCTGATGTGAATGTGCCACTTTGGCAGGGGCTGCAAAGCCAAATTCCTGATTCCAGAGCTGTGTTGAAGGAGATAATTTTGAATGTTCATTAGCAGAGTACAAAATTTTCATGAAAAGCCATGGTGGGAAGTGTCTTGGAAGCATGGCAAATCCTGTCCACTTTGGATGGGATTCAGCTCCCCTAAACATAACCAAATAAAGGCCACACAAAAGACCTGAAATCAACTGGGATGAATCCCTATTCCCTACCTGGCTGTCTTCCTTGAGTAGGGAATGGACCTTGATAACTGATGGGACACCCAGATCTTCTGGCTAAATTAGAGGATTGAATCCCATGCTCATAGATAGAGAACTTTGGGCAATCATTCTCACCTGGGAAGGGGGCAGATGTCGAGAAATACACCCTCTCTTAAGGTCTGGAAGCTGTAAGCGATTTTATGCTTGTCCACAAAGTGAATTTCTCCTGCTCTTTCCCAAAGACACTGCTAAAGATTTGGGTTTTCATGTCACCAAAAAAAGCCATTTGGAACTGAAACAAAATTCTGCTTTCATTGTGACTCTAAAGGATGCCTTGCTTTGCTTTGAAGGGGCTGGGTAACACAGAAAGGAAAAATGTATTGCCAAGCGTCTTCCTTACATTTCCTCCCCTAACAGATTTTCTTGGTGAGTCATGGAACAAGCAGCCTTTGCAAGATACTTCCTTTAAGAACTGGAGTGTATGAACTTGAAAGATTTTAGCAGCAGGATTAGAGATTGAGTCAAACTTGCCTTCTAGGTTCCTCTGCTCGCTGAATTTAGCAATTAGGAAAGTATCCTAATTTTTTTTCCTTAAAACTTTAGCAGAAACTGGGGCAGAGGATGACTCCACTTGGCCTCTCAGCACTGCATTTTCAGGGATGGAAATTCAAACTTAAAGTGAGCCAGGGGGGAAAAATACTCTCTCTGAAAAATACTGATTAATCATTAAATTAATCATTAATAATCATTAACACAGACTGCAGATGCCGGCATCCAGCCTTTCAACTACGGTTGTTTTCAGGTAAATGTGGCTGTAACTTGAGCAGGAAGACTCACATGAAGTTCTTGGTGAGGATCCAAATGCGAAAGATTGGCTGGAAGAAGCACCCGTGCTACCACAGAATGATGTGGACACTTGTGTTCCCACTGATACGTGGAAGAGATGCCATAAATCCATTCCCTTCCTCCCTTCCACTTTTACCAGCTTCAGAAAGGGATCTTGTGGTATCTACAGCTGTTCCTTGGTCACTTGGAAGAGCTTCACTAAATTAGGCGTCCAGTGAGTCAGAAAAGGGGTTTCATCTTTCCCACCCCAAGAAACTCAAGGTCACAGAATCATTGAACCACGGAATAGCTCAAGTTGGAAGGCATCCATAAGGATCCAGACCATGGGGTCTGTGTGTAGTATATGGGATAAGAATGGGTTGACAGCAGCAATCCAGGATTTTGCCCTCGGCCAAGCTGTGGCTGAGGAGAGTCTGATAAAAGGATTTGAAGAGTGTCACCACAGTGGGCCATGGCTCCCAAGGACGGGGAAGCCTTGAGTGGAAGGAAGGAGAAGCACAGCAGGAAGATAAAAATGAGCTGATGAAGGTCAAAGGAAGCATCAGTGAGCTTCCTGAACAGAAGAGAGCTGGAGGCCAAGGGGCAGGCTGGTGAAGAACTCACCGTAAACTGGTTTGAATCGCCTCCCATCGGCATGGAGAGGGACCCCGCAGGATGTGCCGAGGAGGACCGTGAGTGCAAAGTGCTTAAAGGCTTGGTCAGCATTGGCAACCCCCGTGTGACAGGCACAGAGAGGTGGGAGCAACGTGCTTGAAGCCGCAGGGGAGCCGGTGGTGGGCGGGGGACAGGGCAGCCACCTCTGGTGGCCACGTGGTTTCCTGAGCTCATCACTGGACGACCCTGTTTCCTCCCCAACGCTCTCTCTGTGGCAAACTGGGTTGGGGAAAGAAAAGTTATAAAGACTGATTCCCCCTCAGGAATATTCACTGTGAATAATGGGGCAATTTTCTACCTTTCACCTAAGGACAGGGGGAATTTTTCCCAGTAGAGCCAGGCTATTTATTACAGCTTAAAGAACTACAAAACCTCTATTTGGATGGTGTAGATGGGCACGATCCTGGGTTTGGATGTGTGTCTATATTATACACACCCTCACGTGGACATAGGCTATTATATATTTCTATAATATATAATATAGTATATAATACACACACACACACACACACGTGAGATACTCAAACACCTGAACTCCTGGTAAGTCATGGAATCAAAAGGCTCTTCTTTGAGGCTCGGGGGACACTCACTACATTTTCTATATAGACAACTTTGTACATACAAGTCGTAAAGTGCGTTAAAAAGCGCGTAAAATTTTCTATGTAGAAAACTATGTACATATAGCACACACATGTACTAAAACACTTGGAGTTAAGCCAAATTTCACCTTCATCTTCACATCCCCAATACCTACAATACAAAACCAGAATTAAAAAAAAAAAATACATAAGGAAACAAATAATAAAAAAAAAATTTCTAAAACCCGAGAGAGAGAAATGAATCAAGAAAGAAAATCAAACCCAAAAAACAGTCAACAGAAGCCTGGCACATGTAGAAAACACCGATTCACTTAGAGAACATAAAGAGGGTCATGTCCGAACCTCCTTTTTCTTAAAAACAAAACCAAACCCCTTTTGTTTGTCTGTTTGTTAGCTCTTATTGTTTGAGAAAAGTCACAGTAGCACTCTCACCTTGAACCAGAGTTTGGAACTTTTTGTGTTTCTTTGTACAAAAGAAAAAACGGTTTAAGTTATGGAAAATAGTTGGGAAATTTGAGGTTGGAGAGAGGAGATAGAGAGAGAAACTGGAAGATTGCATAGTTGTGAACAGTGGCTTCTCATCAAGGTGAAAAAGTGCATCATCTGATAAAATAGCATTTGATTATTATTCTTTTTTGTTCGGTTCCATACTTTTTTTTTTCCTCAGTCAACTGTACATGTCACACATGAAAAGGTATTTACAGCACACACACATGCTAACATTAAACATCTGACACTGAAACAGCCATTCTTTAAAGGTTCCATCAGAGTTTGTTCCATGCAAATTCGTACTCTTTTTAAATACATTTTTTGCTACATCCTAAGACCACAGACTTGTCTAAGCCCATCTCATGTAATTTTGATCATTAGCAACACAAAAAGGGGAAAAGCACCAGAATGGCTCGGTTTGATCACCAAACCTCTGCTTTGACTTCTTTCTGTTTTTAATTTTCATTCCTTCATTCACTGCTGGTTGTTTGCTTTTTAAAATTTTTTTTTCTATTGTTGCTGTTATTTGTTTACAATAATTTTCCAGAGATGGGAAAAAACAATTCACTTTTTTCTTTTTTTTAGTAGGTGTTCTTGAGGTAAGAGTTATGCTCAGCACCTGGGGCAGGCAGCAAAGCTTTCAAAAGCATTTGAGAAATGGGGTGTGAGGCCAAACACTGCCACCAACGTTGTAAACTAACAATGAAACAAAACAAAACAAATAAAACTGAGATGAATATTCCAAGTTTCTGTCCCAGCTAAATCTCCCATCCTCTTTCCAACCCTCTGTCCTTTTCCCAAAAATCACAAATGGAATGAAAAGGAAATAAGAGCAACTTGGCACATTCCCTCTTGCACCAGCCAAACAAAAAAAGACAGGTGTTGTACATTAAAAAAGATACTTCAAAAGCTTTTCACGCTTGCTGCCTGTCTCAAGTGCATTTTAATATACGTCTGATCATTTATATTTATATAGGAAAGTCATATTTGTTACACTTTATACAGGATCGCTTCATTTTTGTCCTTTTTTAACCTTTTCACTTTTTTTTTTTTTTGTCTTTTGGATAATGAGTTGGTTATAACAATCTACAGTAAGGCTGCACAGGAAGAATACTGTGTGTTTTATTTTTTTTATCTCTAAGAACCAAAGTATATAAAATGAGGTTTGATTCTAGCACCTTTTACAGTATTATTGGTGTTGTTCCCTTTAGGAAAAAATACCTTCACTCCACATCTGTTCTATCATCTCTCTCTAGTTTCAGCAATACTTCAAAGGTAACAATAAGGGGATGATTGACCCAACCCAGCAGTCCTTTGAAAAAAAAACCCTCTCCCCCCTGAAGTCAGGCAGAACTGCTTGTGTGAGCAAAGCCTTCACCAGCTTCCCTCCTGCCTGCCAGCGAGGGCTGGGGCAGCAGCACAGAAAACCGAGCATCCACAGAGGAAAAAAATACACCAAGTTGCTGGGGCAGCTGAGATGGAGAGGCTCGACAGTGGATGGTTTTGCTTGGGCTGGGGGAATAACACCGCTTGCCACAAGGTGCAAAGGAAAGGCAAGGATGCTGCCCTGGGATGCTCCCCTGGGATGCTGCCCCACCGACCCCATCATCCTCCTTCCACGGCAAGGGGAGACCTCCCAATTCCATGTTAGGGGGAAGACGTAGCCTCGTGGTATCCTCTGGGGAGATTTGGAGAAATTTTGAGAAATTTCTATGGTGTGAAACAGCATCTTTCACTGAGAGCGTTTCTGGGAGTCGGGAGGGGAGAAGGAAGCTGGAAAACAAAAACCCATGGGAAAGAGAAGCTCCTTGCCAAGGTTGTAACGCTTTACAGGACGTTGAGCTGTTGATTTCACTTGAGCAGTGTTAATCCTGCAGAGGAATGGTCCATTCCCCAGACAGCGGCATCAGAACCTCAATTATATATATATAATTATAACTATAGCAATATATCTATCTATCTATATTTATAGAAGTATACATTAACGTCTGTTACTGCACTGGCACCTAATACAGAGGAGAAGTACTGGCGTTGCTGCTGGATGCAAGTGGTTGCCTTGACTGAAGTCCTGTGAAGGGTGAGCACCACAAGAAAAGGCACCACGAGGCTTTGAGAGTTGAAATGTTGCTGCCCTAACATTGCCATCATCATCAAAAATAAAGAGCTTGGTGGAGTTAATGAGGGCAGGTGGGGCCAGGCCGAATTCTGGCCTCGCTGATGACAGAAAAAACAGGGTTTTCCCAGAAAAAAATTGGGGTTTATGCAGGGTGGCTGATGGTGAAATTGAGACCACACTTTGGTCTTTTGAGGGGCACGTTGATTTTGCGAGCTCTTAGGTAGCACTCTGGACACTTTTTAAGGGCCTTCCTAAATTCAAACAGCCTCATTGTGCTGTGTTCAACACTCCTGCACCGATAGAAGAAAAGCAGGATTGAACTTTGAGCACTCAAGGAATAATCTAAAACAAAGAGGGCACAGCCTGCCATGGGCTGCCTCCCAGGATGTGCTGGATGCCTTCAGCTCCCACTAAACCAGGGGAAGTCAAAGGCGCTCAGCGAGTCTGATCTCATCCCTCTGCAGAGCCCTGCCCTGAATATCTCAATCTGTCACTCCCTGAGAGCCCAGAGAATAAATTTTCCTGGACACAGGCAACAATTTTGATAGGTTGACAGAAGTCCTGCAAGGCTGAGGCAGAAATGAAACCCTCAAAGATCTGGTTTTCTGAGGTCTTAGCCTGTGCTTCTCATTCTGTCCTTACTCAATCAACATTTCCACTGCACTAAACTTTTGCGTTGGCCCTTGTTCTGTTTCTTCTGCTCATAAACTCACACTCAAGCATGTTGCCCTCCAAGATGTAGAAAGGAGAGGAAGAGCTGGGAATAGGCCAGAGCACATCCTCAGAGCCCTCCTGCGAAATGAGAAGTTGCAGCAGACACTGCCCATCACCAACGGGCTCCCTGTGCGTAAGGTCATTGCTTGGTGGTCAAAAAGAAAAAGAAGAGACTCGCAGGCACTCTGTGCCAAGTTAAGAGCACAGGTTTTGCATCGTGTTGACACCTGTCAGCCCATCCCATCTGAAAATCCCGAACTCTTCCGACAGCTACTGACAAGCAGCCTGCCCCCACTGTTGGCGACATCACGCCGAGTCAAGGACAACGCCGACGAGTTTGGTGGAAATTTGCTCACTGGACATAGAGGAGGGGCAGGACTGGCCCCAGCCACTTCTGGCCAGCTCAGAGCAGGGGTTGGGGGCAGCCCCATGTCACCCAAGCACCGTGTGTTTGGCCTGCTGGTAGAAGCCACGAATGGTGTTGGGACACCGCTGTGGGGGACAAACAGAGTTGCCTGCAGCAGGACTTGATGTAGTTTTTCTTGGTCATTGAGATTGACTTTTGGGCATCTAATTTGGATCCCAGTCTTTCTAGAATCTCAGGAAGGCTGGCTTAGGTGCAGAAGTGACCTAGGAAGGAGTCAACTTCTTCCAGATGAACTGAAAATCCTTGATCCTAACTTGGATGGATGGGCATCTTCACCTGCAAGCCACACTGAGTCAGAATGGCACTGGAGGGACAACTTTGGATGAAGGACCTGGGTTCAGAATGGGCTGAGTTTGGTTTGTAAGGCAAATTCAAGGCATGGGCATGAGTAAGTTTCAAGCTTAGTTAACAAAAAATGTACTTTTTACTAGGAAAGCTTAGGCCATTATTCCTGCCTGATGCACCTGATTGAGAGGGTCTGGGGTGAGCAGAATTCTTCTTTGGAATTTTTTCAGCCAGACAGGATTTAAAGTAGGAGAACAAGACACAGGGATGCCTGTGGCATGAACTCTTGGGAATGCACCTGATGACCCACGTGCTCTTTCCATCTCTGCTGTCAACAACTCCATGACCCAACAGGACTGTGCTAAATCCCCGGTTTCTCAGTTGACTTCCCCCATAGGGAGTATGGGGCATTTCAGGGGAAGGAGAAAAACACTTCCCAAAATCTTACTGTGACATTTCAGATCAACCTGCCTGTTTGTGTGTGCTGAGCCACATGGGGACAAGGGGAAGGTGATGTGGTTGATTTGTCCTGCTCTGCCCAGCACCACCATGGCCCCTCAGCACTTTTGATGTTAAGGTCTGGAAGCACTTCACCAACATTGTCTAAATAATCCTCCCATCACCCTTGTGAGGGAACCTTTTCCTCTCCCAGGTTACAGATGAAACAAGGAGCAAAAAACCCCCCAAGCCCCCTGGTGTCCTGCTCTAACAGCTTATTTTTACCACTTTGTAGTGATTGGGGAATTTGTTGGATTTCCTTGAGTAAGGTTTATCTGAGTAATCAAGTGCAAGAGTGTTTTCCAGGTTTTGAGTGTGAACGAGTTCCAGTAGTGATTAGTCGAATTTCAATGTTTATGGGAAAAGTGGCACTTCTGCAATAGAAGTATTTAAATTGTGCTATTCTCTGTGGCTGTGCCAATTTTCTGGTACTGTCAAAATTCACTAATCAAAAACGCTCCTAGGACGACAGCTCATTTGAGAGATTTCCGTGGATTTTTAGGATTCCTTTCAGTCGGAAGAGCTTTGCAAGAAGTAGGATTGACGAAGATCTTTAAATGCACATTGCAACACCTCCAGGGATCCAGGGATGGAGGTGGCAACAGACTGACCATTCCCACATCACATGCCCTGGAAAACAGGCCAGTGGCACCAAGGGAACACCTTACACCTGCCAGCAGACACAACCCTAAAATCCCCTTGGCTTTCCCAAACAACAGCCCATGGCAGAGATGGAGAGAGAACATGGATCTTCAGGCACCATGATTTTCAAAATAAACCCAAAAATATTCACACCACAGGAATGACATTTCCTTGCAACCAGAAAATCATTCAAAGCCTCCAAAATATAGAGCTTTCCCGCAATTATCCTGGTTTTAGGGGAACAACTCCCCCATGGAGCATTCTGTCAGATTCCCGAGAACATCCCTATTAGCGTGGAACAAGGAACACACAGAAAACCAGGCAGGAACCTCACTCCACCTGTTATCTCATACCAGTTTCGTACTGGGTGGCCACATCAGCTTTAGTGGAATGGTCTGAACTTGGCCCAGTGACAGGAGCCACCAGACCGAGATATGAAATAGTCCTTCCCTGAGTAAATAAAACACTTTTTAAACTAATTTCCATTCCTCATTGGAACAAAAGGCTGGAATGGTAAAAGTTTGCAGAGCAGAAACAGTAGCCAGAACCACTGATTTTTTCCGATAGGAAAATATTTTCCACAAAAAACCCCTTGAGTTTTAGATCCATTTTGGGAGGGGGCACCTTTTGTAACTAATGGAAATCTTTGATGTTCAAAGTAAAATTTTTCCCTCTCACTCTCCCTACACAGAAAAGATGGGAGACAAAGGGATTTGGCTGTGATACCTACTTAGACACTCCTTCAGAAAATACACATCACAGCTCTCCTCCAAATAACTGCAATCACATCCAATTTAAGGCTTGTTTAATTGCTCGAGTGGTTCTGGGAACTCTATGGATAAGTGCAAACCAGTCCACTTTCCCTACTACTTATCTATCATGAATTTATTGACTGATACCCAGATTTCAATAATTATTGAAAAAAACAGTTTCTATGGGAATGGTGTGAAACTGAAGTAATTTGAGGGAACACTTGGTCTCTGGTTTCTCCTAGGGTGTCAGCTCATAGAATCACAGAGTATCCTGAGTTGGAAGGGACCCACAAGGGTCCTGGAAGTCCAACTCCTCGGCCTTGCATGGGACAACCCCAAGAATCACGCAGTGGAAGTCAAGAGGCTTCAGCTTCAGGCTACTGAAATTCCTGCGGGCGTTGTGTCCCCGTGTGTACTCGCGTGCCCTCAGAAACTGAAACCAACCCCTCAAGCGAACAGATTGCAGGTGTAATCAGCTGGCATTTGTCCTGGATCTTCCCTAGTTAGGAAGGAACAGTGTTTGCTTTTAGAGTGGAAGAAGGGGAGGAAAGGCGGGGGCGGTGTGCAGGTGGCGTTCAGCTGGGGCTGAGGGGAGGAGGTTCTGGCACTGGCAGCGAGTTTTATTGGTAAATACAGCTAGAAAGGAAAATATGAGCTGCTTGTCCTTGTGATTGATGAACGGGAATGACATCTGGAGGCAAAACAATAATCATTCCCTTCAAGTGGTGTTTGGCATTTGAATTTTAAGGGCTTGAAATCAGATTTCAAGGGTTTAGTCCCTGCAAAGGAGGGCCTTGTTTGCTGCCTGTGTTGACAGGGCGCTTCTCATTGCAGTGCTGAAACTGCACTGAAATGAAAGGAGAAATCTTCTCTTCCTCAACTAAAGCCAGGGACTACAAAGCCCCCATAAAGATCAGGGGTAGGCTACACTCAGATGGCTCCTCTTGGAAAGATACTCCTGCTTTTGCCCAAGTTTTGCCTGGGTTTTGACAAACTCTACAAGCTCAAACACAAAATCTATTGTCACAGGTGAAGAAAAAGACCAATAGGGCCCCTTTTGGGCTCCCCAACACCACTAGAAATTACTATTTTTAGCATAAATAGTGTAAGGAGGCACCTAGCCATCAGTGGAGCTCTACTGATTTATCCTGACGCTGCATTTGGCCCTGATGTTTGGTCTGAGTTTGGCTTCCAAATTTCTTAAGCGGAAGATCAGGTGGGACAGCATTTCCTCAGGACCTTAAGCTTCTGATGGTATTTTAATTTAAAAAAAAAAAAAAAAAAGCCCCTACAAGGAATGTTTATTTCAACCCTGCTTGCAAATCCCAAATTGCTAGCACCTCTCACCAGGAATGACCTTCCTCATCTCGAAAAAGCCCTTTGGAATTCACAATGTGTTCATATATATTAAAACATATATACTGCTGCAGTAACATGGCATGTATGCTCACCTATATTTCCACGGGACTGGGGATATAGACTCAGACATACATGTTGATTAGTCCCTTTAATCCTGAAAATTCATCGGCACCCACATCACTTCAGGCTTATTATATAGTAGGAGGAGTTCTTTCTCTTCCTGCTTTTATACTCTCACTGCTGAAGTGGGTCATACCAAAACAACTGGGTGCAAGCACAGCCAGGTGGTTTCCTTGTTAAACAGCACAACTTCAGGAGAATTAAAGGGTGATTTATCAATAAAGAGAACTTTTTTTTTTAATATATATATATATATATATATATATAATGCCCTCAATACCTGATAGGCTATATCCTATTTAATTCCACAAGGTGGGCGACAACGAGCTTTGAAAGCAGTCTGCACCTACATCTTTCTGCTTTACCAGATACACATGAGACTTCAATTGCTTTCAAAACCACACTTGCCCTCTCTCAGCCCTCTCAGTCCATCCCTGTTCAAGATACAGATGTGCGGTGCTTTTTAGGACAAAGAGGGAATATTTGTTTGTTGGCCAGCATTTGGTTGGGTCAAACAAAGTAGTTAGCATAGCACCGAAGGAGTTACATTGCTGTTTTTTTCCCAACTTCAATCTTTTTTTTTAAATTTTTTTGGAACAGAAGCAGTAAAAAGAACCCAGAAGCACCTAGCTGAGCGCTTAAAACAGGGCAAAGAAATGGCTGGGGAGAAGGACGGGGAAGGAGCAGACCCAAAGCTGATGCGGATGAGCGACGGCCCATCTTCAGGAGTGGGGCTTCTAAATTTGCTCTGCCCCAGCAGGAAGATGTGCAGCTGCCTGGAAATTCAGGTGGAAGAGCCTGGCCCCTGTAGCCAGAAGATTTTGAACTCCCTCCTCATGGTGGATAGGAGAAGGGACAGGGAAGGTACGTGGCAGGTCAAGACAGAGTTTCCTTCTTGCTTCATGCAAAGCAAGTCTTGGGCCAGAGAAGACAACGGCCACCTGAAACACCTCCCAGTGATCCCAAACAGACCAAACTCCACAGTCCTTACTCAGGAGAGAAAAGGAGACCCAACAACAACACCCAGGAGTTTTGCCTGAGTAAGGAGATAAGGAGTGCGTGAGCAGACTTCACAAAGCTTCTCCAAAAGGGAGCAGGGACTCCTGCCTGGCATTGCATTCCCACAAGAGACATCATATAATGGTCAGGACACTTAGACAATAAAACCACAAAAAAATCCCTAAACCCCAGGCTTTCTATCACATGTTTTTCCCCTTCTGAATCATCTGACCAGTGGTGACATTTGGAGCAATGAACTGGATCCCTTCCCTCATTCTAAAGAAAATTATCCCAGCTTTCACCCGAGGGGTTTGGGGCTCAACCAGGGATGAATCCACCTCAATGGACATGGAACCAACAGCCAAAACTCCCACAGGTGGCAAGGGAAGTTTTGCCTGTGGGAGGACGGTGAAGGCAGCCTGGCCTGGTCTCTCTAGATGTGGCGCAGGTTTTTTCTCCAGGAAAGCAGGGACTTTGGGAAGAGCTGCGCGGGAGCAGCGTTGGGTCTATTTTTTCCTTTCACATCCCACCTTCGCCCTTTGTGTAAGGAAACAGTTCAAAAACCAAAAAACCAAAAAAAAAGCTACTGTACAAACAAGTAAACCGCAATTATTGTGCTGTCTTAGGCAGTCAAGGAACTTAAAAGGCAAAAACAGAAAGAGAAAAAAGATTTTTTTCACGTGTGTATCAGTTGAGACACTAGTTTTCCCATGCCTACAAGAGTCCTCAGCATTACCAGCCTCCCAAATAAGGTCCAGGCTATTCCAAAACAGCGTGAGCAAATTTTTCACTGTATTCAGATGGAAGCTGATGATTGAAAGGTTAGTGCACATTTAACCGTGGCTGATGAGAGCAACTTTTAAAGAAATTCAAGTATTCATCAGTAATCTGTTCGGTTCAGAAATACTTTTGTCATCTTTAGTTTCAAGTTTTCAGAAACAGCAAGGAAAAGGGAAAGGTCACCTGTTGTGTAAGAAAATAATATTGCAAATAGTGCTGTTATATTTGACCAGGAAAGCAAGGCTGTTCAGTTGGTGCACAACAATTTTCTCCGTTCCTTGCTTTTGGGGAGAGAAAAGACTTCAAATCACTTTCTCAAGACAAGCACCAGCAGGTTTTCCTTCTGCATGTTGTAACCCACCCCTTCACTGCTCATCCCCCACAACAGCACAAACCCAGCAAGAATGAAATTTTCATGGTGCACTTCCAGCACCTCTCACACGCATTAACTTAAGCCTCACAACACCCCTGTGAGGTAGGTAAATATTATTATACCCATGTACAGATGGGTAAACTGTAGGCACAGAAAGGTTAAATGACTTGCCCAAGGTTACACAGCAACTTCGTGGCAGAGCTGGGGTCGAAACCCAGGAGTACTGTCACCCAAAAATCTGCAATGACTTTTAGACCGTGGCCACTTTCTATGCTCGCTGTAAGAGACCATCTGACAAACACAGCATTGCACAAATCCAATTAACTCCACAGATTACAAAGTGCCTGGCTTTCAAACAGTGCCTTGCTGCATGTGTCCCAAAGGAATGGGGAGGGCACAGGAAGGTTTATGCTCTCAAATAATTTTTTTCCGTTTCCAGGGCTTGGTTTTGTTTGGTTTGGTTTTTAGGTTTTTAGTATACGACAGGAAATGATATCCACATTATTTTATCAACAACATCACTTTCCAATTGGGTTCTGTGCATGTTCGAATATACACTGAGGTCCAGATGGTTTATGCAGATTTATTTTAATTGTCACCAATTGCGTCCCTCCTCATCAGTGAAGAACCAATGGAACACATGCAGCAATCCGTCATCTTATTTTCCCATTTTTCTCATTATCCCACTGTCTGAGCTTCAAGTAAGGAACAAGGGTTGAACACAGGCAAAATCCAGCACAGCAGGAAGGCTCCTCCCTTTCTTCACACCACACCTCAACAGGAAAGAGTCACCACACCGTTATTCCCAAGTTCAAACACAACAGAACAATGAAGCGATTCTGAACATGCTCATGAAGAATTAAGTGGATTGCAACAATCTCTAGCGGTACCCAAAGGTCTGGAAATGTGTTCTGCACACAGTGAAAGGTTTGCCCACGTCTATTTGGGATAGCCTCAAGTTCTCCTCGTTCAAACCAGGCTGAGATTCTCTGCACCAGAATACACCTGAGCTCCAAGGAAAAATAAAACCAGCAATCAAAACCCTGGGAAAGCACCATCCCCAAAGCCCCCAGGGCTTGAGACAACTGCCAAAAGAACAGCATGCAAGCTCCAGCAAGCAAAGGGTCCACAGCGGAGTTCACATCACCCCTACCGTCCTGCGTCAGCCACCTCAGCTTCTGTGGGGATTGGCATAGACCTTATTTTGTCATGGTTATTTGGGTTTTCATTTTCTGGTGGGTTTTCTTTTGCAGGACCACATTGGATCTGAACAGAACCCAGAGAAAAGCAAACCCAGTAAAAGAAGGAAAAATCCTAGGAAAGCCTGTCTCCACAATTTTCCGCTGACTCTGGCAGCTTCCAAATTGTCTCCTGCCCAAGCTGCCCAGCAAGCAGGCACTAAAAGGTTTTGCAAATGCACAGTAGTAAGTTTTCCTTTTCAAAGCACCTCTGAGCTTCAATGAAACCATGCTAGACTAACCTCAGACCACATTTTCTTCAGGAGGTTTAGTCATGCTGCAGGTGTGCATGTGACAGGTGTGACATGCAGGGGCCAGGGGTGGGATAAATTGTGAAGTGAATCTTGTGTGTACAAAAAAATATCTGAAGAGCACGGGGTGATTGCACTCTGAAAGTCAATAGCAATGCTCCCCTTGTGAGCCAGCTTTTAGCAGACCATTCACTAAAGCTTGGATTTAATTTTGCCCTGTTTCATCCAGTCAGCTTTAAATAAAAATACATGCAAATGACTGCTGACTTTTGGCAGGTGCACAAAAGGACAGGGTGAAGCACAGAATTAGCTCCAATCCCAAACACTGAAAAAATATATATTTACACTTTAAATGGGTGTCTCACTTGTACTTTTCACTGGTAATTATTCACCATTAGCTCCTTTTCTGCAGTTCGGGTTGGATTTGCTGCAGATGAAAAATGCCTCGTGTTGGGTGGCAAAGCATGACAAGGGCATGGGCAGGGACCTTGTAATTCCTGTGTTCCCATTGTTGATTTGGTCTGGTCTGAACGATTCCTGTCTCCAAATTAGCTGCCTATGGATGTGTAACACTATCACAGTAAACATGCCATCCATCTGACATGGATGGAGGGATGGATGGGTTGACATCCGAGCCGTAAAAGTGACGCTGTTTGCAAAACAACCTCAGAAAAAGGAACAAAGGGAACTGAAAAATAACTTTTCCATTGAATCAGGCAGAAAAGACAAAAATGCCAGATCGGAGCTGACGTACTCCACCACATCCTGAATCCTGGTCTGTGGCACGGAGTTACATCTTTACCAGGAAGTTTAGCACTTCCAGGATCCATTCTGGCCATGAAGCCGAGTAGTGCTGGCTCCATACTGACTCCTAAAATCTTCCACCCCTGATATGGAGCAGATGCATCCAAACTGCTGATTGGGGACGGTCCCTGGCCAGTGCCAAAGACTGGGCAAGCTGTGCCTGAGCCCAGGGCTCCTTGGAGTGGGTCAAAACCATGCCAGGGGAGGTTTGAACAATAACAGTCGGGATGGTGGAGCCCTCGTGCCTCAGCATTGCCCTGGCATGGGAAAGTTGGCTGGTTTAGATGATCCCAGGCTGAATCCAGCACCACAAATGTGCCAGAGAGTTGCCCACTGGTCTTGTGATGTGGATAAATACAGGCTCAACCTTCTCCATGGCAGTTTGAAGAGCTCCTCATGCAGTATCTTCTGGCCAGAAGGTGGGATATGGTATAAAAAAAGGTACTGAGGAAAAGCTGAGGAGTTAAAATCCAAGCGAAACCAAAACAAGTTGCTGACCATCCTGCAAAAGTGCACACAAAAAAAATCAAAGGGCAAAAAAGTAAAACAGGAGGAGAGGATGAGACTCTTAGCACTGGGACTAGTACCAATAAGGAGCTGGGGTAGTTTTCCACCCCAAGCTTTTGTCTTGGCAAAAGGCGCTGTTTGGCAAGAAGATCACAGGTAATCCCAAAAGGAAATGGTCACCACCCCAAACGGTCCACCAGGAACATGCTGGGAGTAGTGGCAGAGCACGTGCTTTATGTTAAGGCTGTAATGAAGTCCTGGAAAAAGAAATAGTTCTTCAGGGTTGACACAGGCTCTCCCTGGAAATCCTTTGCTAAATGAAGATGCCGGTGGATATCATTCAAAGAAAGGAGAAGCAGAGGCAGAAAGTTTATACAAGTAATGAAACAGTCTTAACTCGCAGTGGAGGCACCTGCCTTGTTGTTATCCACACTACGAGCCACAGAGGAGGAGGACTTTGGAACAGGGATGTGTCAAGCCCTTGGTTAAGCTGGTTTGGTTGTGAGAAGTTAGCACTGTATTGAGAAGTAAGGACACTTCCAGAGTGTTTTGCCCCTTCGCTCCTGGCACGGGGCGGAGGCGACGGCTGTTGGTGTGGTGGTGTGGAGTAAGATCCCGTTCCTGAGGGAAGGCAGGCTGGAGTTGCTCATGAGAGGCAACACTGAAGGGTCTCCTCCTCCTCCTGGCACCTGGTGACTGTGCCTTGGCTCGTTGTCACCGTCCTGGTGGGAAGGGTCCGGCTGTTCAATGGGGCCAGTGATGGGCACCACATCTCCAGACCTCAAGGCTGATGAGTTTGGGGAGCAGGACCTTCTTATGATGCTTTTGAAAACAAAGATGCCACCTCCTGGAAAAATGGTCCCCGAGGAACAGCAGGGCTGTTAGCCATCCATTCCTTTCTCATGCTTTTGCCACGCAAATGCAGATGCGGGGAGGAGAGCACTTCACGCAAGGACCAAGGGGAGCCTTTACATGGGGAATTGGATCAACAGAAGTCTACACTAACATTAAAGGCAAGTCAAAAGAAAGTTCTGGAATGAAAAACACAGGCCTGTCACTGGAGGATGGGCACCTCCATGTTTTTAGGACTCAGTAGGTGGGGACAGCAAGTTCACTTCACAATTACCTCTTTTTATGGAGACAGTACACTGATCAGGGCAGAAACAGGGTGAAATGTTAGTAGGACACTTGGGAAGGGACTGTCTGTGGGGCATAGACAATGGAGAAGGGAAATGAAAGCTTTTCACAAATATATATCAGTTCGTGTGTATATATATATATATATGTATTTATGTGCACAGCAAACAAGGGACTGGGGAGTTAGATAGGGGATGACAAGACCAAATCCCTCCCTTCGCATGAAAATGTGACCATCACATTGGTTGTAATCAGAGCCCAGAAACATCTGCCTGAAATGGAGTTTGACTGGGAATTACAGTACCAGTGACAATTTGGCTTTGTATAAACTTTGCCGTGTGTCTATAGTTTGGCGTGAAGGAGTCCTGCCCTCCTTGAAAGGGACAGACACCAGTTAAAAGTTTCCTTTACAAAACAAAATGAAACAACTGAAGAAACCCCAACGTTTTCTCAGAACACTGCAAAGGATCACTGATTGAAAAAAATGTTTCTCTTCAGGTATATTCAGGCGAAGAAAGCATTCAGCTTCTTTAAACTGTTATATAAAATTGGTACTAGTTTCTTTAAATACTATCATAATTAAAAAAAACAACTGATTTCTGAAATTAAAAAAAAATCATAATCATAATTAAAAAATATCCCCCCCATGCTGATCTTCTCTTCAGAATAGGTCAGCATGGGAGTTTTGCACCCTAGACAGTTACAGTATTTCTGGAATAAAAAATTGCAATTACACACAGAAAATACTACAGCATTCACTTAAAAATATCTCATTTTGTTGTTGTTGTTTTTCCCCTCCCAAGTAGAGGCATGGTGGGATTGAAAAGATGCCCTGAAATGGGAATATTCCTTTAAAGGAGCAATACTCTCAAAATGGAAAAAGGGTGTCGGATAGATGCAAACCCGGTGATTTAACTCGAAAAGAACCCAAGAGATTCCAGCACAGAAACAGAATCCGAGAGAGATGAAAATGTTCAGACACTGAGCGGGTTATTTGGAAATGTCAAGACAACCCCACAGCCCTCAGCAGGACCGTCTGGTCTTTGCCAGCATCGGAGGTGGCAGCATCTCCTGGCGGTGGAAGGCTAAGCTAAACCACGGTGCTCTCGCTACGCTCTTGGATTTCCTCTGGTTGTTGTTTCTCGCCATGTACTTACAGTAGAGGGTGACACGAGACAGTTTTTATCAGCAGTTCCCCACATGTAACCGAGTCGAAGAATTTTCTCAGCTAAATCACAACAACAACATCAACAAAAATACAAAGCACCAAATCATCTCGAGACGTGAGTCAGTTTTACAGGTTATTACCGTTTGAAGAAGTTTTGTTGGTTGTTTTGTTGTTGTTTGTTTTTGTGTTTTTGTGTTTTTTTTTAATCCCGACTTTTCATGTTTTGTTTTCCTTAAAAACAAAACAGAAACAAAACAAAAAATCAAAACCCAAAAATCCCCAAAATGGAACGAAGGATGCTTTACAATCACTTTAAGGCTCGCACTGAATGAGACATGACAGGTCTTACACGAGATTACAAATAATACATGTATGCCTTTCACAGCCTTAAAATGATACAGTAGGTCAAATTATTTTGCCAGTCACTGATCAAGTATTGTGCCTTTAAATTGACTCGCTTTTTGCTACCATGCTGAGTTTTATTATTACTGGAATAATTATTAGATATGTGGAAATGTAATTTCGGATCATGTTTTTGGTTTATAATTCTGATAATTTCTCGTTTTCCAGAAATCAAGGTGGCAGGCCTTATTCTGGGCTCAGACTGTTGGTATTTGCTCCACTGGAGACAGTGGGGCTTTATCACGAGCAGGTGCTGGGAACAAGATCAGATCCTGTATTTTCCCACTGATCTGGTACAATCCCACCTTTGTACAGGGTCCATTTCCATGAGGAAAACGGTTCCAGGGTGGGATCATTTTTATAACACGACTCGGTCAAGGCTTGGCCCAATGGTGTTATAAATTCCTTGCCAAATTATCTTACAGACCTGATTTTGTCTTTCAGCTGTTGGAAAAATCAAACTCCATTGGGGTTGTCTTGGCTTTGCTTTCTTATCTTTGCTTTCTTATCTTTGCTTTCTTATATTTAGACATTTGGAGGGTTTTTTCTGCTAAATCCAATAAGAGCAACAGGATTTATGGTTTTTTCATACATTTCTCTCTTTTTGTTGTTGTTAATTTTTTTTTTTTTTTTAATTTTAAGGTTTGCATTTCAGTTGGATGGTTGGTTTTTATTTTTTTTTTCCTGGCATATAATCATCAAAGAGTTTTGCATGAGAAAGGTGACAGTACTTAATGAAACTCAGCACCTAAGGGCATAAGGCAGTTGTAGGTTTGTTTGTTTGTTTTTTTTTTTTTATTTTTCAATCAGCACCAATCCCATAAATAATGTTCTACACTTGGTGTACGGTATAAAACTGATGTGGAGATGCCTCCTTCTCCACCTGTGAATCCTAGGTGTGGAAGTTGAAATACTGTTTCTTGTGTGTAAAAAACAAAAGAAAAGTTTTTCTTTTTGTTTTTACTTACAAAACATAGAGAATATATTTTTTTTTTTTATACATACAGCAACCAGAAAGAAAGCTTATCTGAAGGTTTGTGTTTGTTTCATGATCTGTGTTTACCGTAAACAAAAATAAGGTCCCCTCTTTTACTTTTGCTTTAAGGAGCTTTAAAGTGAAGATTCATATTGTAGCAACTCATATAAGAGAGGTCCATCTCTATACCTAATACCTACAGCTGTGGGGGTGATGTATTGGAGGATGTTGATAGTTCTTCTTAACCTCCTGTCTACAAAATGAGCATCCCAGGCAGGATATCTTTTTCTTGGGATGTCAATCTTAATGAGAGGCCCCTCGGGGGGGTAGGGTCGCCCAGATGGAGTAGATGGTACCATTGCTCTCACCTGGAAAACGGGCAAGCAAGTGTCAGCTGTGAGTTCCTCCTGTTGCTCCGTGACCGCTCTGGTGGGCGTAGCCTGGGCCCCCCGGTACCCAGGGGCTTGGGGTGCCATGGGCTCAACATCGGGGGGCAAAGGAATGCCCCAGAGCAGCTCGGCGCAACAGGAGCTGGCAAAGATCTTAGCTCTTGGCCCCATGGGATGCAGAACACCATAATATAACAGCATCAAAGCTATCCCAGCAGCAAAGCTAAGAAAGACACAACACAGTGCTGGCACGGCATAGGAGTCAGTGGTTTCAGGATCTCTGTAAAAATACCAAAGGAGCGTCAAGGCAGCATTCTCCGTCAGGACCACCGTGTAATACGCAAACATTCGGTATCGAGTCCGCCCTTCCTTGACATTAAACCAGCAGAAAATGTACACAATCCCTACCACCATGTTGAAGAGGATCTCCTCCCACTTAGACATGCAGAAATCTGTCCCACCATGGATGATCCAGAAAGCCATGGCACACCAATGGACCACTACAAAGATCCCAAAGTAGAGCTGGAAGATGGAAGCAAAGAGAGCAAAAGAAATAACTCGGGATGAGATGGTGAAGAGGCGCCAGAAGACATGGATGAGGGCCCCTCTGTAGCTCATACTCTTCTTGTCGTCCCTAGAGTCCCGAAGAAGCTTGTGATAGGAGGCTAGCACCCAAGCCAGGGACATCAGGGAGGCCACAGAGGACACACCTGCCGGAAGACACACAGATCCACTGAGTTAGACAGGAGCTTTGGTGGAAAACATCATCTGCTCACTAAATTATTGCATCTGGGGCAGGCTCAGGAGCCTGAAGTTTCAACTCACGTCAGGTTGTCCTTACAGTCTGGAGGAGAGAAATACAGAGATATCAGTGTGGGAATTGGAAATGGTGCTGTATTCAGGAGTTCTCTGACTCATTGTCCTTATCTTCCTGAGCCACTGGATCGGCCACCCCACCCCAGCTCTTCTGATAGGGAACAGCCTCCGTGCTCATCCTAACTGGATCCACATTTGAGAGTTTGAAATCCAGATCCCACCTAAATGCTGCAGCCCAAGTGTGAAAGTTACTTTTTTGGAGAGAGGAATCTCTCTTGGAATGCACCACGCCAAGAGCAGGACACCCGTATTCCCTGCAACCGCAGGGATTCTTTTTTATTCTAAAATACTTCTATTTAAGCAGCATTCCCACTGATTCTGCCTTACTCAGGAATCCCCATTCGCACTTGCCTTTGGGAAAAATACGTTTTTTGTCCCATGCAGATAAACATATAAATCCAGGAAACATCAAGACTCATCAATACCCTTGAAATAGTCCCAAAACAAAGAATCTGATCTCTCCAGCAAA
This sequence comes from Corvus moneduloides, assembly GCF_009650955.1. Taxonomy (NCBI): domain Eukaryota; kingdom Metazoa; phylum Chordata; class Aves; order Passeriformes; family Corvidae; genus Corvus; species Corvus moneduloides. The sequence continues at coordinate 2,927,829 of NC_045478.1, forward strand.
TCCCTTGCTCTGTTTCTAGGATGGACCCAAGACCTATATTGGAGGTAGCTCACCTCCAGCCTTGTCTCCTGGCTGGACCACAAATCCAAGCCACAGTTATATCAGGGAGGGCACAGCCTGAGCTGGGGTCACCTTCAGCTCCCAACACGTCCCCTTGCACCCTGGCATGGGGCAGAACACCCCATGATATTCCAAAGGGCCCTGGTCTTATTCTCCATCCCAACCACCACTTAAACAATTTATTTCCTCCAGAAGATAAAATAGTGGCCCTACCACACTTTGGAGGCTTTTAAAAAATATAACTCCATTGATTATCACAAGGGTAGATTGAACAACTCATGGAGCAAAGCATCACAATAAAAATTATTGAGAGATTCCTGGGAAAAGAAAGAACCACTGGCATCCTATTGCTCCCACTGCTGCTCACTGGACAACTGTTCTGCAGGTGAGGAAACAGATGATGGACCAAAATCCATGTTTGGGAAGCTCAGTAATTCGGTAGCTATGGCTGGATTGGGCCGTAGCCAAAGATTTATCTGGGACCATCACCTTTAAATTCCAAAGGAAAAACTGCTTTTCAAGTTTGTTCCAAGCAAAACAAACAATAAGAAATGCCCCTCCATCTCTGATGTGTAACTGGGAGATAGCTCCAGATCTCATTTGGCTTTTACTTTTTTAAGAAAATCCAAGGAACATCTTGCTGCAGCTGCTCAGAGTTAAAAAGGTAAAATGCTCAAAAACCCGAAATTTCTTCTTCTCCTGTTTTCTTTGCTCTCTGCTCACAGCGACCTGGCTTCCATGGGAATGCAAATAAGGTCCACTGGCTCTTCAGACCTCACTCTGTAGATTTTATCTTCTCATTTTTGAGGAGTCCACCCCACAGTGTAGCAGGGTTAGATTTTCCCTGTTCCAACCTATCCATGTCTGGAGGAGAGGTGATGGAAAAGGAGGCCAGGAAAGATTAAGCTCTGCCCTCACTGGAATTCTCACAGCCTGCAAAGTCCACTGAAACTACACCTTTATATCAACTCTCTGCATCTCTTGCCTCTGGACTCACATATGCATTTAGAATCTCAGACTGAATTTTAAGAAACAACAAACCACAAACTAGTGAGAGCAGTGGCCTTATCCAAGAGAGAAGCTTTAGACCACCAGCTTTAAGAAAATCAAAATTTCCCCCAAGTTCTAAGTCCTCACTAAGAAACACTTGCACATAGGACTTGGGGATTCCAACCACAGACTCACAGAATGTTGGAGTTGGAAGGAAGCCCTGGAGATCATCCAATCACTCTGCCAAGATAGGATCACCTGGAGCAGGTGGCACAGGAACACCTCCAGGTGGGTTTGGAATATCTCCAGAGAGGGAACTCCATGCCCTCCCTGGGCAGCTGTTCCAGTGCTCTGCCACCCTCATTGTAAAGAAGTTCTTTCTCATGTTGAGGTGGAACTTCTTGTGGTATATTTCATGAGGTCATTGCTCCTCATCCTGTCATTGGGCACCACTATAAAGAGTCTGGCACCGTCCTCTGCCATCCCTAGGAAGTATTTCTATGGATTATTGAGATCCCCTCTCAGTCTTCTCCACACTAAACAGGTCCAGCTCTCTCAGACTCCCCATAATGGATGGAAACACCTAAATATGAACAGCCTCATACTCAAGCAGATGTAGATTAGATTCATTTTTAACCTGCAAGGTGAATTACATTTTTGGGAGAGTTTATTAACAGTTTTGGAAGGATGAGTCACGCCACAAAGTTTTGTTATGTGTAAGGTACTGTTTGCTGCACTATCTTTTAACTATTCAGTTTAAAAACTTTCAGTGATTAGCAGGGAAAAAAGACGTCATTTATTGCCTTATTTTAGTGCTGTTTTACTAGAAACTTGTACAGCATTAGCTGTACCTGTACAGGGAAACTCAAGCAGCAGCAACCCACAGGAGACAGATGTGTCACCCTGGCTTAAAAATGTTTCTGTTGGGCTCATTTATTCCAGAAAAGAGAGAGGAACAAAATACACCCGAAACAATCCCCCAGTTTGCACATAAAGGCTTTACCTAATTTTTAAGGGCAGAACCCTCCACTAATCACAGCCTTTGCAGTAAATTGCACGGAGCTGGCTCAGAGTGCGTGTGTTGAGTCACTCGCACGGCACCCGGGCTGCTGACAGTCATCTGAACATCTCCTCCAGCCAGCAGAGAGAGGCAGACACCCCCAGAAAGTGATTCAGCCTGTCCTGAGATCCGTGTGTGGGACAGGGAGGGGTTGACTCATGCTCCCAAGGTGTCTGACTCCATCCCTTGCCAGCGGACGTGCGAGCACCAGCAGTCAGGCGGGATGAGTCCCCCCGTACAGAACAGCTCATTGTCTCTTCATCTGCACCAAGATCTGAGGGAGGCAATGAAGGATCTCTGGACATTTTGACATATTTTTGCCGTTGTTTCAAAATTCACAACTCTTGTGTTGAATGTGGATTTTGGCACCCTGGTGATGAGCAGGATACGGACCTGGGTGTACAGGGGGAGAGCTGTAGGTGGATGTCAGCAGGATCCGTGGAGCGATGTAAAGACTTTTACATCACTCTTACTTTTACTTCTTACTGTGTTGCCACAGAAATTGCTCCCTGGCTCTTTCATACAGACCTAAATGACACAGCACTTTTGTCATCTTGCCCATGAGTTTTCATTCCCAACTTTCCCTGTGACTTCTAGCCCGTGACATCTTCCTGCAATTTACTCTTCTCACAGACTGTGGGATAAACTGTCCCTGTTTTTCCTCCCACCTTCTCCAGACCTTATTTCTAAGCAACTGTAGAGATCTCTTCAGTTATAACTAAAACAAAAAGTCCTGGAAAGTTGGCTCACATGAGTAGTAGCTTTTTATTTTGATTCTGACTCGTGCACATGGTGACTGACGCACCTTCATGGAGCACGAGTAGGTTTCAACTCCCTTCCAAGGTCTGTTTATCAAAGGGATGGAGTTGGGTAAACACTGAAGTCACTTCAAAAAAAGCCCACTCCCACTCCTCCCAGTTTGTTTTCGGTCTTGGGAGTGGAACATCCCCACTTTGCACAGTGTGTGGGCATTCTCAAACCAGCAGGAAATCAGCTCCTATGGGGCTGATTCCTTGTGGCTGCATCTCTGGCATCTGCATCCCACCTGCCCGTAATGAGTCAGACTGGCATGGACTGGGATTCTCCACAAACCTCTCTGCCCTAGGAAGCCATGAGTGACTCACAGGCCAAAGTCAACACCATCAAGGAGTCGAGTTCCTGTGTCTTGAATGACACAGCACAAGAAATAATCCCCCAGATCCCTTTAGGAGTGAGTCCTTACAGTGAGACATCTGCTCACCTACATTCAGCACAGCGAGGTAAAGCTGTATTATGTCCCGTTTGACAGATGAAGCACCAAGATTTGAAGGATTTACCCAAGATCTCGTATAAAATCCAAGCTAAAGCAGGGAGTAGATCTCCTTCACATCACAGTGTGCTTGACACGGCATTTCAGACAGGATTCAGCTCCTACTGTAGAGACTCACCCCAGGGTGTCCATGGTTAAATGATGCCTCTTTGCTCAAAGGAGGATCAAAGCTTAGTGCAACCATCACAGGTGGGAATCCAGCAACCTTTGAGATGCTTTAGGATATTCCGGAGCTCTGCGTGGAGCTGGCAGATGGGACAAACTTGCATACAGAGGACAAGAACATTTCTGAGCTGGGAGCTGGAGTGAGAGAATGACACCAGGTGAGACTCAAACAAATTCTGCCTTTCTCATGGGAGCTCATGATCCCTCTTCAATGCTAAACACATGTGGCACAGAGGCTGTGCAACAGGAAATGGTGAAGACAGGTGAGAAAGCAGTGAGAAATAAGGCAAGTGTAAAAAAGTTAAATTTCTGAGAATGTCAGACCAAGGAATGGATTCTCTGAGAAAGGGAAACAAGAGCTGTTGCTTTGGATCATGAAAACATGAGTGGACTTGAGTATAATGCAGTGATCTGATACCAGAGGAGAGGAGCCTGAACCACTCTGAGTTCAAGGGAAGCTGCTGAAGCTCACAGGGACACCCTGAATTTCATCCTGGTTTGGTTTTCATCCTTTGGTTCCTACCCATGGTCCAGAAAAAGAAAAGGTCATCTCAGATTTGTAATGAGGCTCTTCAGAAAAAAAACCCTATTCACACAAAAGAATTGAAGCAATGACTCCTCTTAAATCACAATTGCTGTTTTTAAAGCCCAGGAACAAAAACAGTGCAGGGAAAGCCATCCCTGTTTCTCTGGCCTATTCCTGCTATGCAGTTATGCATGGTTTTACAACCAGTCTAATAGAAAAATCACACACACACACACAAATGAATATTTAAAATGAACAATATACCCCTTTTGGCCTTACTCTCAGTGTTATCCAGCTGAGGAGAGAGGTTTTTCACTAGGGGCAGGGGCAGTTTTCATCACAAGTCCAGCTGCAGGTTGTTGGCTGCCCGTAATTTGGATGCAGTTGCTGTAGCACATGCCCTGAGTATTTCCTGTGGTGCCTGTCCCTTTAATGTTGAAAATGATGCCTAAACAGCACTCTATTTCTTTTTCTGACATTAATTCTCCTTAAGACTCTACTAAAACAAAATGGGACCATACCAACGTTTCTCCCGGGTGAGCGGGACAGCAAATATTGAGCGTGACACGAAACCTTCCCTCAGCCCCTGTGCAGAGGCAGCTCTTGCTTAATGCCAAGTGCCACATTTCAGTTCATCCCCATCCCTGGCTGGCTGCTCAGGCCCCTGTGCTGTGAACCCTGTTATCCTGTTTTCCCCTTTGGGTGGCACGTTCCTCCCTGAAGCTCAGTAGGAGCCGGGGAACAGGCTTTCATTTTGATGCACACAGAGTGAAAATGCATTTATACACAAAAGAGATCAAGCCAGATCCTGCTTTTGTAACAAGAGAGCCTGAAAGTCACTCCCCCTTTTTTTTTTAATCTGATTTAATTTGTTTGTGTCAGAGCAAAAGGGGTCAGAATCAGACCCCAGGTCTGATTTTCATTGTTTCCTGATGGATTTTGATGCTTGATCTTTCTTTATTCTTCCCCATCAGAGGAGGGAATGACTTGTGTCTTTTTTCCTTCATTTTCCCTCTTTATTTGTCTCTTTGAACATGGAAAAATATGGAACACTGCCAGTATATAAATAATGAAGGGCTGCACAGACCGTTTTGCCATTCATTTTCCTCACTGAATTTCAGGACACTTCCTTAAACAGTTTCTCCAGTCTGCCACCAGTCCAGCATGGCAGATGAGAACTATTCCACCTAAGGTGGACATAATTCAAAAGTCTGACCCAGAAATGGCCTCCTCACATTTATGTGACACCTCTGTGCTCTACTAAGAGCTGGAATGACCAGGGATGAAAATCCAGAGTTTGGCACTGCGGAGACTGGGAAGAGATGTCACACCAGTGTCCTGTCCTTTGCTCTTCTCTGAAAATATTTGGCTTTCATCAGGCAAGGGGTGAGTTTCACATCCTCAGCACCTGCTCCCTTGCTAGAGAGATCCTCTGGGACCTTCCTCCAAGGAATATCACATCCCCATTCTCCAGGATCCAGCTCACTTGGACACAGCATCACCATTCCATAAGAAATAGAAAACTGCTGGTGACTGAGAAAGGCAGAAAATGAAGGTAAGTAACTCTTTCCAGGGACAGATTCCCAAGTAGGTCTGGATAATACGTAAGTCTTCTACCACCAAATCCCACTGGAATCCCACACAAGGCTTGTGTTGAGTTTCTGTACAGGACAGTCCATGCCCAAGCTGGCACAAGGAGGGCTCTTCCACATTAGACCACATGCACATCCATGCTCCCAAACATTTAACTGCGAGAAAATCCATACCAAGGCAGCTCCAGAACGGCTCACATGGAGAGCTGCCCTCCCGCCCCTTGACAGTCAAAAGCTGGCTCATGTCCTGAAATGTTGCTTCCTAAACCCTTTTCCTTTTGCTAAATTGAGATGTCCTCGGTGACCCCAGAAATGCTGAATCCCTCCTTAGTTCCTCCCCCAGCCCACGCCTCAGCACTGCCTTGAGGAAACATCCATGGGGTCACCAGGGATTGTGTTTCCAGAGGCTTTGCTTTCCTCCCCTTTCATCCTTCTGCTTTTCAGCTGTCCCCAGTGCCCCCTTTTCCCTGCTGCAGGAAGAGGTGACCGGCCACACTCGTCTGATCTGTGCTCTCATTATCTCGGCTGCTTCTGTCGTGTCTCCTCCTATTCATGTCCTCGGTGAACCCGGGCACTCCAAACCAGCTCCGACCCTGCAGCCATCGAGTCTTGTATCTCCTCCTGGATGCAAGCCAGAGACTGATCCTGCTGTGGGAGGCACGAGCACCCCGGGCCAAGCAGAGTTGGGATAATCCACCCTCTGTTTGGGATTGTCCTCGAATAACCTCTGTGAAGTGTCTGTCTCCTGTTCAAAATGTTGGCCATCACCCACCACACCAGGACTGGCAAAGCTTCTCCCCTGTTTTGAAACCCTCTGTATGAAGATGTCCCGTTCATCACATGCTCAGTGTTTATTTCACCCCAGGAATGCTGTCTGAGATGTGGGACAAGCTGTCTGGAAATGCCTCTGTCTCTCCATTGACTCTACCTGGTGAATCATGGAATGGTTTGAGAGGGAAGGGACCTTAACTCTCATCTTGTTCCACCCCCTGCTGTGGGCAGGGACACCTTCCACTAGATCAGGGTGCTCAGGTCCCATCCAACCTGGCCCTGAACACTTGTTTGAACTGAAATAACCAAAGAAGAAGTGGGAAAGATGAATAGTTGGTAGCAGTGGTTTGGCATCTACCGAGTCCCTCCGAGCGGTCAGAGGGGAACACTGAGTCTCTGCAAGGTTAAGAGAGGAGAGAGAGGAGGATTGATGAAACCTGTTCCTGGCTCCTAGACAAGCAGAATAACCCACACTGGCTGATGCAGAGCAGAAGCTGACAGACCCAACATGATGTGCAGAAACTCAAGTGACATAACACTTTTATTTATACCACTGAAGGCCAGGCAGGAAAAACGACCCCCTGACGCCCTTCCGAAGTGAGAAGGGTGCTATGGTCAGCCAGACGTCATCCTAGAACAGCCAGACAGAGTTACCAACATCCTCAAGTGGCAGGAGAACGACAACATCCCTCTGTTACATCACTGAGAAGGCTGGTGTCAACAGGCCTGTGGGTACACAGCCCTCATCAGCATGAAAATCCACTTCTTGCTTTCCATTGATGCCTTTTCCTGGTCTTAAAATCAAGAATCAAACACAATTAGAAAGGAAAAGGGATTTTACCTCTATATTTATTTCAAGGATCCTTAGGTGCACTACATCCAGGTGGAATGCACCGAAATGCACACCACAATGCACCCACACAAAAGATCAGGTATAACATTATAGGTTTTACTAATTAGCACATCTATCAAAAATTCCCCAATGAGAGGCTTGAATGAGCCCCTGTCCCCAAAGAGCCTTCCCCTGAATCGTTCTATCTCAGTTTACAAAATGTATTCTGGAGAGGAGCTTGGGGTCTGGGGCACTCTGATCTAAGATGGTGAGTCTCCTAGCTTGACAAACAAGTCTAAGAATGTAGGCCAAAAAACCACTAAGAATACAAAAGCTATAAAAAGGTATAAAAGGGGTATAAAAGAAAAGGCAAAAAATCATCATGGCATCACCATAACAGCCTTGCCCCTTTCCCAGGATGCTGACTGCAGGTATCTCAGGCTGTACCTATTTAGGGAAAAAAGCTGCTGACACCTGTTCCAGAGCTGGAACATTTCTGGCAGCTCTTAGGGGAAATCTCAGTCCCTGTATAGGCACAGATCCACAAACAAGCCTCACCTCACTTGGCTAACTGGGGTCTTTGATCCTGTGTGGTGACTTGTCACCACAGAACAGCTCATAAAAAACAGCACAGAGGAGGAGGAGGCAGGGGAAGAGAACCTGGTGGTGGTATCTGAGCCACAAAGGAGAAACAGAACCAGGTTTGTTGACCCCGAGCCCAGCTCATGCCCATCCTGTTAAACTCCCTCAGGAGCTGTATCCAATCTGCCTTGTGGGAATGGTTCCTGGACTATGTGAATTTGTTTTCTCATGCCTGGGAAAGCTTTGGGAAAGGGCTGGCCGGCAAAAAGAGACCAACTTAGCACAATCATCTGAGCGCCAGTGCTTGGGCTCCAACACTGTTTGTGTTACAGGTATAGACAAAATCTGATCACAGTCCTCTGTTTATGGTCATGTAATCCTTTTCATCATGTTAAAAATCATGTGGAAGATCTTTGGTTCAACTCCTCAACTCCTGGAGAGGAAGCCTCTCATATTATCAGATTTTTCAGGCTGGGCAGAGGAAATTAGTCCAGGTGGCTGCTATGTCTGGACAGCTCTGGGGAGCCCAGGCGTGGCAGGTAGAGCTTAGGTAAAGTGTAATACAGATGTGGGGACAGCTTTCTGCCAGAAAAAAATGTTATTTTAGCAGGATGGGGTAATCGTTCCAGGAATCTGATCTCAGCTATGTTCCCAAAATTATGCCTGAGGAAAATGTCAGTGTGAGTCCATTGCTAGAGCCAGAGACAAATCCTGCCTTCTGCAGAGCAGCCTCTTCTGAAACTCGGAATCCAGCCACCAGAGCCTCTGATGAGACTCTAATGGTGGAGCTCAAGGAAATGACAACACACAAACACATTTTTCAGGGGGAACAATGCATGGCAGGTGTCTAAGAATTCCATTCAGGAATTTGGAGTGAGTTTGGTGATTAGACTCAGTCCTAGAGAAGCTGGAGGAGATCAGAGAGTAGAGAGACACACACAGTCTTACTTTTGGAGTTCCTGCTGGTGTGTCATAAATGATATAAAATTATTTATAACACAACACTATTTAGTTTGAAATGGCTCTTCCGTTTTGAAGCTTCCCCTAAATGTTAAGAAAACGGAATGGAAAGAATTCACTGTTTTCCTTTCAGCAAAAGAAAGAAACTGAAAGAGCCCCCACTTCAGCAGATGCTACTTTGAGGGTGTTCATGCAGAGCAGTTCTTTCCTGTGTGACTTTTGGAATCAGAATTCTTATTAATCTTACTGATGGTGTTTTCGATGTCAGTGTGGGGCTGCATGGATGGTGTTTCCAATTAGAAGAGCTGCCATTATCACTTAAATTAGGGTTCATATGGACCAGTAACCCACACCCCAGCAGCGAGGACTCAAGTGCCAAAATCTCTCCAGGATTTTCCCACCATGCCCAAGTCCACCTTTTCCCAATGCATCCTCCAAAGGACAGGAATCCCATGAATCCCTGGCTCTCGTGTGGGCAGGGATAGAATTGAACTTGATAAAGACACTCAGAACCAACAGCCGTGTGCATCTCTGTCTTCTGATGACCCACAGACATGAAGGAGAGATGGCCTGCCCTGAGCTTGGTCTAAATCCCTCCAGGCACCAATCACCTGGGTTAATTCTGCATTAGAAATGTGCTGGGAAAGCAGCAGCCAGGATTTCCCGGGCACAGATTAGCTTGTTTGGAAATAGAGCATGAGAACTGCTCTTCGTGTCTTTTTTTTGTCAAAAGCTGCATGAATTGCCACTCTTTTCAGGCCGAGGTGCCCTCTGCACAGTCATCACTGTAATTATAAAGACTTTTGAGTTAAATCCCTGTTAATTTGAAGCCTTTAAGTGCTGTCTCAGAATGACACTGAAAAAGAGCCCCACCTGAGCCCCTAAAAAAGAACAGCCACAGATGAGAGGATGTGAAGCTCCTCCAGAGACCCCAAGAGTTTTCATTGGAAATGCTCCACCAGGATGTTCTGACAACACCTCCAGCAAGGACAGGACTCAACTCTGTGCAAGCAGAGCAAAATCCCTCTTTGTTGGCAGTGTTAGAAGGCAGGACAGTCACACAAACCTGGTTCAACCTGACAGGAACACAACCCTCTCTAGAAACTTCCATTGCTATTTGCTGTTGAGGACTTAGTTTTTGTCCCATGAAACAGTCTTTCTAGACCAAAAGGCACAAAACCCCCACCCCAAACGTGATTACTTCAGCTGGTAAGAATAAGATGGCAAAATCCAAGAGAGGTTATTCTTGAAGGAAAAATCATATTGCACATTCAACAGCTGGCTCTTTGTGAAGGGCACTTTAGTTACAACTTCTAGTGGCCAATTCTTTGCTAAGATTTCTGAGTGTATCAGATCCAGCAGAGTTGCTTCCAGTTTGAGTCCTGAAAATATCAGAAGGAGCCTCCTACACTGAGGTTTTTCAGACCTAATGATATTTGAATTCTACCGTTAGGAACCCTTAGAAGAGAAACGCACCTCAAGGAACTACTGGAATGCACTGAAACAGGGGAAAAAACCCCTTTTGCTAAGAAAAACAACACATGGCTCCATTTAGAATAAAATTTTTCCCACCCATTTCTATGTTCTGCGTAGGGATGGTTGGCATGAAACCACAGGACTCCACAAACATGCTCAATATATGCACATTTTAACGCTGCAATTTGACATCTGTTGCAGCACCTCTATCCTGCCATTCCTTTTTTGTTGTTGTTGTTTTAATTCGGATGAGAACAGCAGCCATTGGGAAGGATGTAAATCTGCCTACCACAAGTTGAAAGGATGCTGTAATCCTGCAAATGGGGGCTAAAATACTCTGAAAAAGAGGGGAGCAGCACCTGCTCCCCTGCTGGAAAGGAAAGCCCAAGGAGTTCTGCTGTCTGCTTCAGAGAGCGACCATGAGAATCCCTTTTTCCTTAGCACAGACCTGAGGCAGCTTTGGACCCTGTGCCCAGAGAGCCGCAACTAAGCCAAGCCTAATTCTGTTGACTGCTACGTTCTGTCCCAGCCTCCAAAACAGGGTGGTCCAGAGTGCTTGGTGGGAATTGTTCTTGCCATCACCTGAGCCAAGCATGGGAATTGTTTGGGTTGGTGTTGGCTGCCAGCAGCTAAAAATGTGCCAAGGGTGGTGCTGATAATTGAAGCAGAGGATGAACAAGATCTGGTGGCTGTGCTCACATTCTGATGTGTTTTGGTTTATCAGCAGGGATGAAACCCAACAGACTTGTCCCCAGATTGGGGAAGCAACATCTCCTGCCAGGGCTTCATGGAGGAACTTCCTGCTAAAAAAACAACTCCCACGGGCCGTTCCTTGGAGATGAGACAACATCAAGGCAACACTTCAAAGGGTCTGTGACAGCACCAAACAGGGATCCTGCAAACCTCCTCTGGCAGATGGCTTGGCCTGGACACAGAAAGCCTGCAGGCCATTAGAGAAATAACTTCATCCCAGTTCTGGGAGTGATTTTGGCCTGATGAGAAAGAGGAAGGGACGCAGCTTGGACCATGCTCACTGGCCAAAGAAAGAGGTCTCAGAGATGAGTCAGCAGTGCACGCTTTGTAACCTTATGGTTTATAAACCTTTGATGTTGTGTAGGGGCCCTTTGGTGGAACTGCCTCAGCATAATCCCAGCAGAGGGGACTGGTCTTCGGAAAAGAAGGAGCATCTCAACATTCCTGGAGAGTACACAGGGCTGGCATCAATGAGGCGAGCCTGGCAGAGCATTTCTGTGAGGGGGAGTGACAAAGTGACAAAAACGGATGTGGTGCAGCTGGTGCTGTCTCGCAGTGGGGTAGCTGAAGGCACCAGGGACACTGATTTCCAAGGATAACGGCAGGAAACTCTTTCTTCCTCTGCTTCCCACGTTTTGTACACTCTGCAAAGACCTAAGTGATGGGTAGCAGGCCAGAACTTGGTGTCCACACATGCTCGTCCTGGCTTATCTCCTGGGTCTTTTTACCTTTCGCAAGGCCTTTGGGACCTTGATGTACATCAGACGGGGGCTCCTGTGCCTGGTGGCTGTCCTCCCTCAGTGACTGTCTGCGTGAAGATGTGGACGTTCTGAGGGCACTGAGAGCATGAGGTTGGTCAAATGCCACTTAGGGACATCTCATTTCAGGAGATTTCTACTGACTCAGTAATTTTGCTGCACGCCAGACTCGGGACTGTCACCCCAAGCTAATCATTAAAAAACAATTAATAGCTTCTGAAATGAGAGAATTCTTTCCTTCAAAACTCAGCGATTTGGAGTTGCATCAACCTGAACTGCTCCACCTTCATCAGGGGCAGAAATACAGAATAGTCTGGCATCTTCTCCATGGTTTTTTGCACATCCCAGAGGTCCTGTTTATCCATGCTCTCCTAGATGCCTGATGAGAACCCCACAGAGGAGCAACCTGAAGCTAAAAAGAATTGAATTCCCATGTATTTCATTAAGCAACAGCACCTTTTCCTATGCTCTAATCCCAAATTTCCCATGAGAGGTATCTCCAGAAAGCCTGCAGCATGGAATTACCCAAAAAACCCCCGAATTTCCTGCCTGGAATCTGCTTGACAAGAAGCCAAACCTCTCTCCATGCCTCAGTTTCCCGGCTGGCCCGCAGCTCCCGGGAACAGCATGAGCTAATGCTGGTGTAGTGCTCTGATGATGTAACCCCTTCCCAGTGATTACCACAGCCTGACAAAGCCTAAAATTGGCAGCACTGGCCCCCTGCCAGCACTGTCCCGTGAATGGTGACTCATCTTTCCTGGCTGTGCCGTGTCCTGTGTGTGACGGTGACACGTGGTACGGAACAGACGGGGTTTTATCAGCACTCCAAAAATAAGAGCCAGAGACATGGCAAGGTGGTGGACAGAGAAGCTGCAGGTGGGGATGGGCAAAGGGATGATGTCTCTCTTTGGGCTGGCTCCAAATCCCATTGGAAAAAAATAAAAAAGCTGTCCCTGGCTCCGAAGGCTCCTGGATCCCACCGCGCTGGGACGATACGGCTGATGATGGGACAAGCTGTCCCATGCCAGCGTGCCTCAGGCTTGGCCTGCTCTCAGCATGCCAGAGCAAGGCGTCCTCGGTGCCACTGCCAACTGTGGAGATGGCTTTTTGATGCTGCTGGGAATTGGCCGGGCACCAGCGGCTTGTTTCCAGCAGGGCACCAAATTGCTCCCTGTCATCCGGCTTTGGTGGGAAGGAGGGGAAGGCAGGAACAGAGCCATATGCCCCAGTCTGGCAGAACACTGGAGTCATATGAGTGGCCTCCCAGGTGAGCTGCTTATGAGTTCAGAGCTATCTGGGCCTCCTTGGGCTGCTGGTGAACATTTAAAGGGAAACTGTGGTGGAGTCAGGACAAATTTTCAAGGCAGATTATCCCAGATTGTCCCTGCCCGGCAAGCACAGGACTGGTGGGGTCCCTTTCCCACATGGCAATGAGCAACTGCTTTTCCATTCTGTCACGGGAAAAACAGGGCTGGGTGATGGATGTCTCCCACTTCTTTTAATCCCCAAGGAATGACATGAGAAAAAAGGGAAAAAAGAAAATGTGCCTTTGGGCAAAGTTTTAGCATCTCTTTTTCCTCATGATCTGTCTCAGAACCTGAGCCAAAGCCCAGAGTGTGACTCTGGTAGATCTTGTCCCCAAGCCATCTCCTGTTACTGAGGACTTTACAAGGCAAAGACTTCTTTAGTCACACAGTTCCGTTTTCTTGGTGGATCTTAGGAAAAATGCATCAGTCTGGAAGAGAATTTTTGCTTTGGAGAAATAGGACTTTCCCACACAGAATCTGCAGATTCCGTATTGAATTTTGCACTGATCCCCGTGGGGTCTGGTGCCTGTGTAGAACAAACCCTAATTTATTTATGAGGTTATGGGATTCTGCATAAATGGGGACGATTTTGTGTTGTGAGGTCACAGAGATTGGATTTGGGGGTTTGGATTCCAGTTTGAGCATTGTTGGACACACCTGCTTGGCCCAGACCAGCATGAAGGGTCTTGCACTAACTTTTAGTGCTCCTTCATGTGGTGAAAAGGATGAAATTTCAAATCTCACAAGTCTCTTCCCCACTTTCATTGGAGACATTGGGATTTTAGTCTCTTCAGTTACATTCAGGCCAGTGTTGATGCCATTTGAAAATCACATTTTTGAGCACCTACAGGCTGAAGGTCCCATTCTAACTCAGTTGACCAGCTGAGTCTTTAAACTAAGTGACAGGGAAAATCATCTTCAGTTTGCCCCTGCAAAAAGGGATCAAAAATTATAATAAACGGCCCCCAGACATGGTAGAGAAGAGAGAGAAGATGATTAAAAAATAGGACTTTGTTTTGGGAGGGACAAGATGATTTCTAAACTCCACCAGGATAACTCTGCAGCCAGCACACTTGTGTAGCTCAGATATCTGAAACCCATTTTAGTGCCTAATTTGTATCACTCTGCGTAAAAAAAAAATGACCCCCCATTCGTTAATGTTGCTTTTCCTTAAATACATGAGCATCTTCAGCCGACTATTGAGGGCTGTGTAAAGTGCAGACACCTCCCAAAATTCCAGAGATTCCAGCAGGACTTTGTGAAAGGAAGGTTTATGCTGCAAATCTCTTTCAGATCAGCTGCAGGGTTATTGAGGAGGTGGACACAGCATCTGTGGAGAGATGTGGCTTTTCTTGGAGGAAGAGACCCTGTGCTGAAAACTGCAGCCTCATGCAGGCAGAAATCCTTGTGTAAAGAACTCGTGACATGAGTGGAAGGACGTTGGGGCTTCTGCTAAATCTCATTAAGCCTTAAAGAAGCCACGTGAAAAAAAAAATTAAGTGAAAGCAAACCTCTTTAAGAGGAGATTTATGCCAGAAAAACTGGAATCCCTCTCACCTCCCTGCCAGCCTAGAGGTTGGGTGTCTCTTTAAGCTGGTTTGATCTGCTCCTTCACACTCGGCGCGGAGGAAGTGGCACCTCTGAGGGGTGGAGTGGGTTAAGGATGGTTTGTTCTGCAAGGAATGAAGTGGATTATCTGCTGGGAGTGATTATGGAATGAGGATCTGGCTTTTTCTGTTGTTAATGTTATGTTTCCCCCTTCAAATATATGATTTAAATCAGGGGAAGCCCTCTAGCCATCATTGCCCAAGAGCCTGAGAGATGGACACCCTTTCATCCTCTCCTAAACCTTGGGCACAGTTAGGGTGATGGAGGGACAATGCTGCATCCCCTCCAGCATCCCATCCCCTCCTTTAGCCTAATCCTAAGGATATGTCTAAATGTATCACCCAGCTTCTGTCCAGATTCCCTGGAGAAAGGTGCTGCTGGAGGTTGAGCACCTCATCCCACCTCCTTGAGCTGCTTTGGACATGGGCTGATCCATGTATTGGATCCATGCTTTTTCCCTCACCTTCTGTTGACTCTGTTTTGGGCTCACCCAGCTCTGGTTGGAGCAGATGAATCCTTCCCAGAGACCATGCCTACCAACACCAGCTCCTCCCATGTGGATATTCAGGAGCTGGTGTTGATCCATTTGCTCCACCAGCCAAAGAATTCCAGCTCGGGCTCTCACCTGATGGAGCACACGGAGTTCTCACCTCTTCTCTCTCCGTGCTCTTTTCTGTTCTTCCTCAGGCAAGGACAGCTAAGCTGGAATCTGCTCTGCCTTGTGCTGGGGATGTGATACAGGAATGAATCCTGACCCCCATGAAATCCCAGGGGTCCTGTCCCAAGCTTTACTGAAGCTGGGTCTTGAGCTCAATTCCAGCTCCAGCACTTCTGCTGCTGGAGATTCTCACTTTTGGGTGAAACTGCTCCGTTCTTTGAGTGCTGAAGGAACAACAGACACCGGTCCTACCCAACCCTCTCACACAGGTACCTCTCAGGGTCAAATAGTTCTTGCAAGGCATGGTGAGGCTTTTCTTTTTTCCACCCACTCAGTAGATCGAAACCCAGGAAATTAAGCATTATCCTGGTCGTATCCCTTTCTACTCGTTCTTCCAAGATCAGCCCTTTCTGCCACCATGCTGGGTAGCAGAAATGCTTTGGAGATGCTCTGGGTCTGAGTAAAGACCTCCAGTGTGTTCACTCTTCTTTCCTCAACAGGTCTCTTACACAGGAATTAGGAGACAAAAGCAAAACCTCCTGATAGCCATTCCAGTAACTCCCTTTTTTAAAGCTCCTTAAATACAAGTTGACCTATTTGGGGAAAAGTGGAGCCTGGGCTTGGAATTACAATCTAAAGAGCAGGGAGGGCTGGGGCTCGGAGGAGGGATGTATGCCACAGGAAATGGTGAACTGACCTTGTCTGGCACTAAATGAATCCATAAGAATCTGTGGGGGATGTATGGAAGCAGCTGAAGTCTGGACACATCAGCAGGGGCTGTAGCCGGGCTTTTAAGCCCTTCCCTGGGCCATTTTTCCAGTGTGCATCCCTCAGGGATGCAGCGGATGCTGTCCCTGTTTAAAGGCAGAACTGGTCCCTTCCTGTGACGAGCCACGCTCCCACAGACTCGATGAGCCAGGAGAGACTTGATTTGATTTTTAAACACACTGCCTTCCTAACAGTATCCATCTCCCTTTGCTTTCTGCCTGCTTTAAGGGAAAACCTTTGATGCTCCCTTTCACAACGGCTCCCCTCAGCATTTAATTTGCTTTTATATCATTATGGACCGGCTGCGAGGAGGAGGAGGAGGAGAAGGAAGAGAGAAGCACTGAACGGGCATGGAGGAGCTCTAGGAAACCTTGCACCGGAGTCAAGGAGCGCTGAGCAAG
This sequence comes from Corvus moneduloides, assembly GCF_009650955.1. Lineage (NCBI taxonomy): Eukaryota > Metazoa > Chordata > Aves > Passeriformes > Corvidae > Corvus > Corvus moneduloides. The sequence goes on from NC_045478.1 coordinate 2,944,405, forward strand.
CTCTGCTGCTCTCATCCATCAGTGCCCGCATCCCTGGCACAGGCGGGGAGGGATGCGGGGAGAGGATGCACTGGGGACCCGGCGAGCTCGGCTGCTGGAGCGTGGCAGGCAAAGAGCCCTCCAGGGCTCGGGGAGGCAGGGGAGGACGTGCGCTGCCTTGGAAGAGAGAGCGCAGCCGGCTCGGCGCGCTGGAGGAGCGGAGGAACTGCAAAGCCGGCAAAGGGAGGGGAGGGGGATGCTGGAAAAATGATGCAGCTCGTTCAGTGGATTAGGCAGCCGCGCCTGGAAGTGGCAAAGTGGAAGAGCCACGGATTTGAAAGCCTGGAGGGATTATTCTCCCGCGTTGTCTGACTCGCAGCACAACAGAGGCCAACAAACTTCACCCGGCGCTTTCTGCAGCGGGTCCAACAATCTGCAGAATGCCCTGGCAAACCTCCTGGGCTGTGATTTCTGCATTTTCAGTCGGGTTAATAACGTTGGAAGCAGCAGGAAAAGGGGGCTGGCAAATGTGAGCCGTTCTAGCAGGAGTTGTAGAAAGGCATATTCATCATGTCAGCACTTTGGAGGCCTGGAGAGCTCGTGATGAGAGGTTTCAGGAAAAGACTGCATAAATAGGAGGAGGGAGGCCTCTATAAACAACTGTGATGGACATGCTGCAAGTACAGAGGAAAGGGAGAACGGTCAGGCTTCCTGATGCTGTAGATCAGTGGTGACCTTGGCAAAACCAGCAAAATTTAACCCCAAAGAGAATTCAAATTTCAGTTCCCACCTCAGCTCCAAAAACTCCTCAGAAATGACAGGGCCCAACCAGGCTGTCTTTGGGAAGCTGAGTGTCACTCCTGGTGTTTGCACTGAGCAGGGGCTGAATAACCCAGCATCTCCACTGTTGGTCCTTGGAAAGGACGATTTTCCCTCAGGCTGGTCACCCTCAGGCTGCCAGCATGGCCATGGGCTGGGAGAGCTGCTCATCCCAGGGCTGGGACAGGGCCATGTCCCTCTCAGTTGGGACAGATGCCCCGTGCTCAGCACATCACAGCAGGGATGGGCATCAGAACTGGCAAAATATTCTCTGTGGTGGCTTCCAAGCCTCATCTCATCTGTCTGCCTTTGAAACCTCCACTACCTCTCTGTCCCTACACAGTCCCCTCCACTGCCTCGTGCCTCTCTTTTCCTGGGCTTGGTGAGAACCATGGTACCAATGACAAGACCTTAATTCCTGGGCACTCATCAAAAAGGTCCTACAGCATTCAGCTATTAAAGAAAGCCCCTTTTTCACACTTGACACCATCAGAGCATTGCATAGGCATTGAACCATTTGTCCTCACAACACAAACTCAAATCTGGCCAGTTTTATCACCCTACTTATGTAGGGAGGGAAACTGAGCCAGGGAATGGTCGTGTTTGCCCAGTGCCAGGCGACAAGCAAGTGGTGCCACAGCAGCAGAGCCTGCCCGCCTCCTCCTGACAACACCATCATTCCTTTCGCCTGGACTGGGCGTGGAAGAGCTGAATCCCATCTTTTCCTTGACACTGAGTTTTTTTTTTTCCTCAGAAAAACGATCAGAAATTTCACCCAGCGAACGCAGCAGAGATTTGTCCCGAAGCGGCAGCCCCCAGCCAGGGGTGTGGGAAGTGAGCAACACATCCATCAGCTGCTGAGCACTGGGGTCAGAGGGGAGAGGCTGGAAAGATGAGGAAGAGGGGGCCACTTACATGGTAATGTTTCTGCACGGTTCTTTTGGATCATTATGCAGAGCTGTAGCACCAGTTGAGGGGCGCTCTCGAGGAACGTTTCCAGGAGGCGCAGCATGTTTACGTCTGCATATTCGTACATCATAGCCCAGTAGAAACGCCGCTGGTGTTCCTTCCGCCTCTGGCTCTGGATCCCCAGGTACATAGTTCGGATATACCTGTAGGAAACAGGAGGGAAAACTGGGCGTGAGCTGTTGATGTGTAGCAAAACCTGTTTGGGGGAACTGGGGTTCTGAGGAGACATCAGGGGCTGCACAGTTCCACTCTCTCCTGCAAGATCTGAGGAGCACTTTTAGAGTCTGACCAGTCATTAATGTTGGAAAAGACCTCCAAGACCATCAAGCCCAACCTTAAACTGGATGCTGCCCTGAGAACGAAACCATATAATGAAGTGGGTTTTGTATTGCAAGGGTAGGAAAACTTTAACTGATGCCTCCCAAATGTGAAGCCTGGGGAATGTTTGGGAATGCTTGGGAAGCACAAGAAACAACTCCCTCACCTAATTTTCATCACGAGAAGAGAAGCTACTTAACAAATACTGGTCCTAATACTTGGCAGTGGCTTGACAGACCATCGAAACCCCTCCAGCACTCTGGTAAGGAGCTTCTTTCATAGATCCCAGAGCTCAGGAAGTGTTTGGACAATGCTCTCAGGCACATTGCAGGATCCTTGAAGTTGTCCAGGAGTTGGACTTTGATGATCCTTGTGGGTCTCCTCCAGCTCAGAATATTCTGTGATTCTTGGATTTGACCCAATTTCATCACAGGTGGAGCAATGAGACCCCACCTTCACCTGCAGCACGTGTGATGCACAGATGTGAAAGGCCACAGTTTGTCACTGGTCAGCTTTGAGACTTTGGGCAATGAGGGAGCAGAAGGAGGTGTCTCATGCATGGACAGGCACAGCTCGACCATTGCCTCTGTCTCAGGACTTGTGGCATTTAAGAAAAGACCCCTAACAGGGTCCTTTCTAATGCTTGTTGATATCACAGAATGGTTTGGGTTGGAAGGGACCTTAAAGACCATCTTGTTCCAACCCCCTGCCATGGGCAGGGACACCTTCCACTATCCCAGGTTGCTCCAAGCCTCACCCAGCCTGGCCTTGGACACTTCCAGGGATTGACAACCTAATATTGGATCTTCTTCCTTCTCATCCTGAGCGGTGGCTGTAACCTCGTTTGGGATGGGAACCATTTCACCTAATGCTGACCCTAAAGCTGGTCACCCGAGCCAGTCAGTAGTGGGAAATGTCCCCTCCCGGGACTGTTCATCTGTCCCAGCTCCGCTGCCAGCACGGCAGTGGGATGAAGCGCCTTCTGGAGGCTCTGGGAGGGGCTCACGGCACAAACTGGGGTTTGGCCAAAACGATTAGATCATTCCCTGCCACTCGGGCGAGACTGCACAGCCGGGGAGAGCAGGAGGGAAGGACGTAAGCCTGGAGAGCCTCTGGAGCTCCGAATTACACCCAGGGACGGGGAGCTGGGAGAGAAGCAGAGGCAGCTCTGCGAGCCCTGCCCTTTCTCCAGCATCTTGTCCTCCCTGCCCGCTCGCAGCTGACTGGCACAGGAGGCGAAAAATCCCGAAAGAGAACTGCAAGGACACAAAAAATGACGCAGGAAAGCCACCAGATGGGGCTCGACACTCGAGAAAATGCTACGCCGGTCACATACGACACTGGTGACACTGGTGTGACATCCACAGCAGACCCCGAGTGGGATGGAAATGGCTATGGAGCACCTGCTCTCCCAACGCCCAAATCCACCACCTGAACTTGGCATTTCCATGGGAGCTGCAGCACAGCACAGGGATCCTGCCTTCCCTTCACCCATGCCAGGAATTAAATAAATGCAGTTTAGCTGGAACGGCAAAGTCAGAGCGAGTGTCGTGGCTCAAGGAGAAAGCAGAGAAAAGGAGAATGCAATGGTTTTTAGAATGTCAGCGACACAGGGCCACCAAAAGCTGAGTGGTGCTGCCCATAAGGTGCTGCCCACCATCACCTCTGCCAAACTCTTTCCACCAAATCTGTCCTGTGATTTTGGATGGTTTCCGCTTCCCCAGAAGCTCCCATTCCTGCTGGTTCACAAAACCTAAACCTTTCTTCAGAAGGTTAAACCACTCATTTCTCATTACCTCAGCCACGGACAAGAAGAATTTATTGGTTTTCACCCTGCAGCAGCCTTTCACCAGTTTGCACATAGTTGCCATGTAAACCCTTCTTTTCTCCAGACTAAAAAAATTCACAGTTCCATAGAATCGTAGATGATTAAGGTTTGAAAATACCTCTACGATCATGGAGTTCAACCATTCCCGCTGCATTGCCAAGTCCACCACTAACCCATGTCCCCAAGTGCCACATGCACATGGTTTTTAAGTCTCTCCGGAGATGACGACTCCACCACCTCCCTGAGCAGCCCTTTCCACTGCCTGACAACCCTTTCCCTGAAGAAATTCTTCTGGATGTCCAACCTACTCCTTCCCTGGTGCAACTTGGGGCTGTTTCCTTTCATCCTGTCCCTTGTTCCCTGGGAGCAGAGCCCGACCCCCCCTTGGCTCCACTCTCCTGTCAGGGAGTTGGAGAAGGCAAGAAGGTCCCCCCTGAGCCTCCTTTCCTCCAGAAAAAAATTCTCTAATTGCCTTCTCACAGTGCACATTTCCTACACCTCTACTTTCCCACATTGCTGTTTCCAACAGCTTTCTCAATTTTTAGGTTATTTTTAAGACCATCTTTACTTTTCCCAGCCCCCAGGTTGGCTGAATCAAACTGCAACAATGACATTGAGCCACTCAAAAAGAATCAGAAGAAATTGCCAGAAGGGACACAATGTCCTGCAATGACTTCTCCTGGGTCTCTGGGCTTAGGGTGACTCTCTAGGGATTCACCACCATCCACACAGTTTAAGCATTAATTTTTCTTACTGGCCACAGAGAGAGGACATGACACCAATCCATGGAGGCAGAAGGCATGGAAAAACATTCAAATACATGGGATTGACACAATGCCCTGATCCTGTCTCCATCAGCGGCAATGGCACAAACACCAAGTTCTCCCTCACTGTTGGCAAAGGTCACCTGCATTGTGCCTCTCCCATGGATGGGAAAACCGAGTCAGAGAGCACCAAAAAGGTGCTCTCAAAGTTTTTTTGGCATCAAACCCCAGATCTTTTAGGGCTGTCCCCTGCCTCTAAGCACCACATGAATGGAGCACAGCCCTACCTGCTGATGCTCCTCTAGCCAGGGTGGACATAATTCCTTCACACCAAAAATCCCAGCCCTGCCCAATCTGACCTCAAAGGACAATTCTGTCCCTCTCCTATGGGACTGTTGATGCCTTAGGTTTTAACTTTTATGTTTTTCAAATCCTGTACTGCCCAGTGTGTAACTCTGAATTTTCTTGCAGCCTGTTCACTTCTGCTTTCTCGTGCTAGGTCTCTACGAAGCCTCTCCGGGCCTGCTCTCCAAGGACACCCAGACCATCCTAGGCCCAAAAAGTATAAACCAAAAGCCTTTGAGAGGGTGGCAAGCTGAGGGGAATTACATCATTAAACTGAAGCTTTAATTGGAGAATTAACCCTGATATGCAAATGAACCAAACCTGTAAAAGCGTGAAGAACTCGTGACCTGTTGTCCATCTTGGGGTCCATCTTGGCAGTGGCCTCTGGCTCCCCAGGGGTACCTTTGCAGGCCTTTCAAATAAATACCTACCTTTATTCCCTTACTCCTGTCTAGCCTCTGTTTATAGGAGGCCTCTCAAGGCATCACTGTGACCTCAGGAACCCCTTGGCAAATGTTGGACAGTGTGAGCAAAGCAGCTCCAAGGACCATTTGCAGCTAAAGGTAAATACATTTCCCTATTTACTCTCTTTGATCCATGAAAAAATACGGTGCTTTGTCTTCAGCATCCTTCAGACCCAAATCTGGCAAAGAGAGGAAAGGGAGGACTAAAATCCCATTCCTTCTTGATGCCAGTGGATTGTGAGAGTAACTGGGAAAAGTAATATTTCTACCTTGTGGGCTTTCACCAATTAATAAATACCCACTTAATTAATCAACCTAAGAATTCACCCAGCTCCAACATTGATAATTCTTAACCCTATTTCCTCACACGAATGTACAAAACTGGGGTAAACAGTTTTAGTCCAGTTTATCCGTTTCCTTGTGGTATTTTATTTACTTCTTTGAGGGCCTTTCCAACCTTTCCTAACGCTGGTTAAGTGTAGACAAACTCAGAAAAAAGAAGAAAAAAAAAATCAATGTCATTTCACCTGAAATTCGTTGTTCTCGGTCAAGCTGGTGGCAAACAAGCTTCTATAATTAGACTTTCAAATCCATATTCAGGCCTGATCTTCAATCTTTAGCAACACGATGCTTCCTCTTATGTCAGTGAAAACCATTCACTGCTCAGTGCTTTTGAAAATCAGGCTAATTTATTTATTTAAGAGCTTAATTTTGGATACAGGAGCCCAACTTTGGGCTTTTTTTTTTTTTTTTTTTGGAATGCTGGCTATTTTTATATACGAGTGTGTATATTTGTGCGTATTTTTAGTTCTAAGTCTCATCACGGCCTCAAGAGATAGAACTAATTTGAGGTTGGGAGGGGGACTGGAGTGATGTTTTTTTTAAATTTTTTTAGTGCACAAAGGATTGGCTGTCCCCTCCCTCCTGGCAGGGTTCCCAGAATTCCTGTTGGTATAATTACCCTCACGCTTATTTACTACGTATGTCACAGCAGCACACGAACTGCTCGGGTCAAAGTCACTGCTGTCCCTGCACCAAAGCGCCTTTTTAAGGAGCCAAATCCACCAGATGTGGTCAAATAACCTTTGGAAAGAGCTGCAGGAGCTCACTGGGAGGGAGGAGATGTTCCTGCTGAAAAAGCACAACCCACCCTGAGCGCGTGGAAAAAGCTGCTCCATGTGGATGACAGTGATTGGATTCTGGAGGCTGAGGCTCTGGGTTTGTGTCATGAAATGAAGCAGTCCACGGCCAGCTGGCAAGGCTTGACTCCTTGTGGCTACGTCCATTTAGTTAGCCCTGGCCAAAATTTTCAGGGATTTTGTTGATTATTTTACAGGGTGAACTATTGCAGGGTCATGCCTGGGCCTTGGCATGGTTGGATTCACAGAGGTGGCTCCCAGAGGCACCAGGAAATGTAGGAGGACGACTCTGGCAACGGGCTGGTTGAGGGGAGGAGGTTGTGGATGTGTAAAAGGGTCGTGGGAGCACAGAAAGGCACATCAGGACAGGCCCTGGGCTGTGCTTTGAGGACAGAAGGGTCCTGGTGGCTTGTCCCACACAGCCACAAGCTGACCAAGGGCAGGAATCTCAGGCTATAACAGTCTGATCACTTTTCCAGAGGCCAGTGGACCAAGACACAAGAAATGAACTCTCTCAGCCTCCAAAACCAGGAAACTTCCTCCATATTCAGCACTTGGAATGACCCCTGGCCCTTACAGATTACTGAAGCCTGCACAGGTTATGATGACTTGGGAGAGTCCGAATATGCCTGGACCAATCTAATGATTACACTCAGAATTTGGTGTGGAATCACAGAATATCCCGAGCTGGGAGGGACCCACAAGGATCATTGAGTCCAACCCCTGGCCCTGCATGGGAGTGGTGAAGCTGCAATGCCCATGAGAAGGCCTTGAAATTACCCGGTTTATTAGGACAGGTATATGGAAAATGGATTTTGCTCATGCCCAGCCTTGTGGCAGGGTGGAATGTTGGAGAAACAGCTCTGATGCTGTGGGAGCACTGCTGTGTGGTAGCCAAAACATTGGGGTGTTACCAACACCTTCCCAGCTCCAAATGCAAAGCACAGCAGTGTGGGGGCTGTTGTGGGGAAAACAAACTCCATCTCAGCCAGACCCAACCACAGAATCACAGAATCGTTGAGGCTGGGAAACATCTCTAAGATAAAGTCCAGCCAGCAACCCAGCACCACCGTGTTCGACCCTAAACCATGTCCACAAATGCCATATCCACACTTCTTGAACACTTCCATGGGTGGTTGTTCCCCAGTGTGATGGTGATGCCACAATGTGGCACAGCTTGAGGCCTTTCCCGCTCCTCCTGTCCCTGTTCCCTGGGACCCCAACCCCCCTGGCTGCCCCCTCCTGTCAGGGAGTTGTGCAGAGCCACAAGGTCCCCCCTGAGCCTCCTTTGCTCCAGGCTGAGCCCCTTTCCCAGCTCCCTCAGCCGCTCCTGGTGCTCCAGCCCCTTCCCCAGCTCCGTTCCCTTCTCTGGACACGCTCCAGCCCCTCCAGGTCTCTCCTGTCAGGAGGGTCTCAGAACTGTCCCCACGTCTGGAGGTGTCCCCACAGTGCCAACAGAGGGGATGGGCACTGCCCTGGTCCAGCTGGCCACACCAACGCCGGATATTCCATCCAGGAAGCCCTTGGACTTCTTAGCCACCTGTCACTCTGCTGGCTCATGTTCAGAAATACATCCTGGCACTACAGGAGCGTGCATGTGACCTTGGTGACGTGGCAGCAACACACACCATAGGGATGGGCACCACCTCATGGCACCCACCTTCTCCCTGGTGCTCCCTCCTGGAGGAAGAGGCTGGGAATGGGGAGTGCCATTCAGCTGAGGGCTCACCCTCCTGTCACCTCGTCCTCTTGCAAGGGGCCTCATGCACTGGAGGGTGTTCCCTGATTAAAATCCCACTCCTCGGAGGGGAGGAAACGAGGACATGTGTAACTGCTGGGCTGGAAGGCTCGGAGCAGAGGCTGCCTGAACATCCCCTTACAATGAGGTTACGTGAGGCCAGATCTCAGCTGGAGTGAGCTGGCATCCACAGGGCTCTGGCAATTTACCCCAGCTGCGGCTTTGGCCCGCTTTTTTAATTTTAATGAATTATTTTCATTCTAACTGATATAAAAGGAATAGGAGACACAGCACTGAAGGGACAGGGGAGCATGAAAGTGAAACGCTCTCTATTAAAAAAAAACAAACTCAAAGTTGACACCACCATTAACGTGCTCAATATCAACATTTATTAGTTGTTTTCTTTGTTATAATGTCACATGCCAGTGATAAGGATTCACAGATGGATTATTATTGTTCCTAGTTCGAGTATCAAATAGGAATTATGAGGTCCCATTCGGGTGCTGATATTCCACAGCTTTGTCTGGCTGCTCCCACAGCATCAAACTCCTCCAGAGCAAGGAGATACATCCCAATTATCTCTATGGAATTGTTCCTCGTCTGGCCTGAGCCTTGAAAGGTGTGCAGGACTTATTTACAGCCCTGCTGGTTGTGTTGGGCCGAAACCGTGCTGACCTGGGAAAGATCACTTCCCACCTCAAAAATAAAAAATGGATCCTTCTTTCTGCACAAACTCTAATCCAGCCTCCTCACAGGTCATCCTGACCACACACACTTAAATCATCATTTTGATGACCTTCATGACGGCCCTGATGTTCAGAACAGGAGTTCTCAGTGCTTTCTGACAACTTTTGGGGATTTTCTCATATGGTTTATAACTAAAAAGGAATAAAATGCAATAAGAAGTGGGTTCATCAAGGGGTTTAGTCCTTCTGCCCTGCAGTTTCTGATCTAAGTCTTATCTACTTGTTTCTACCAGCTCCTATTAAAGAATTAATAATTTGTATTAGAAACTCTCGCTTTTTGCCAAGTGTTCAACTGCAATTTGTATTTGAAGGAATGATTGTCCCAGTCTTCTGCTGCACAGGATAAACTGTTACAACTTCGTATTCTAAACCAGTCTGAAGCTGTTTTAAAGCACAGATGGCTTTACTGCACACCAACCTCAAAAGATGCATCTGATTTATAAAACTTATGTTGGGAAGGATCATATCGTGGAATCATAGAAGAATTTTGGCTGGAAGGAAATTTTAGAGGTCTGTGGACCAAGGCTCCCATCCAAGTGGGGATAACTTTGAAGTTAGAGAAGGTTGGTCTGGTGCAGTTGGGTTTTGAAAATCCCCAAGGATGGAGATTCCAGAGCCCCTCTGGGCATCCTATTTAACCCAAATCACTTCAGAATCATGGAATCATTCAGCTTAGAAAAGACCTCTTGGATCACTGAGTTCAACCATCAGCCCAGCACCATGGTCATCACCAAACCATGTCCTCAAGTCCCACATCCACAGGTTTTTTGAACATTCACAGGGATGGTGAAATGATTTTCAGCCCAAGCTCACTTCCACTACTTGAAGAAAGTCTACAAATCATCCCCTCCTTGGAAAGAGTCAATTCCATCAAATAGTTGGAGAGAGATAATAAAATCATGACACTGTAGGATTTTTAGGATCTGGCTCCCACAGCTTTGGCATTTTCAGGCTGATTTAACTCATGGCTGATAATTTGGGGGTTCTGATACACGAAACAGGGTGCTGTGACTGATAATTCCAGAGCAATGTCCCTGGCTCCTCTGAAATTATTGCTTTGGTGGCCATGCCAGGCAAAGGGGACATAAACCTACACCCCCTCCTCTGGGGCAGCACTCCTGGTCTTGGTTCAAATCCCTTTTTGCTGAAGGTTTAAGTGGATATTTGGGACTGTGGGAGCAGAGGCAGGGCTGCAGGTGTGATTTCATCCTGCTGACAGACACTGGGGTCACAACCTCCAGCAGCTGCACAGGGCAGGAAAGTGGGGCAAGGGCATCACTGCAGATAAAACTCCAGAGGCCAAAGGTGCAGGAGCTGCTCGTGTTGCTCCATCTGGGGGATGTTTCTGGGGTTTGTCTCTGTGACTGCTCTCCTTCCCCAGCTGCAGAGTAATTTTCTCTGACTCACAGGCTGAAAGATCACAACCAGAAGAAGAGAAACAAACCATAAGGAAGTGTTAGCCCTAAACAGCCCCACTTTTTGGCACTGATTTGTCAATCTTTCCCCAGCCTGGCTGTTACTGAACTATCAGTGCTTAGCCAGAGCCTGCCCAGTGTTTCTTTATTTGCAAAAATAGTCCTGAATGTGTTGTTGACATATTCACCACAACCCCAATCTTGGAAGCAGCCAGGCAGCCTCTCCTTGCTGCATCCCCATGGCTGCAGGCTTCCCCTGGATATCCAGGTTGCAGAATCCCCATTTCCAGATCTCTGCTCAGTAAATCAATACAGAATCAGAGAATAGCTTTGAAGCAGGAGCCACCATTGTCTCGACCCAGGCTCGTAGAAATCATGTTTGTGTTTTCACTTGTCAATTATCTTGCAAGACGTAGAGCTCTAAAACAGGACAACAAATCCCAAGACCTTTCCAGGACCACAGCATGAATGCCCTTTCCTTGTGATTTTAATGTGGGAACCATCTCCATGCTGCATGAAGCAGGAGGCAGAGTAGCGGGGGCTGCTGGAGAGGGTATCCAAGTGATGGGTGCTGCAGAGACATGTCACAGCATCTATCACTCGTGGGATGGTCCTAGCACTGAGCCAAATGCTCTCTTTTATCACGGATTCCCCGCCTAAGTGACCTATGAATACTTAAACCCCAGTCCCTTCCCTGTTTTGCACACGCTTATTTGCTTAAAGGATACTCCGACACTCGGTGCTATCGCCTCTGGCAAAGCCTTCTGTTTTAAATCAAAGCTGTTAAACAGCTTTACACAGGGACCAGGAAGTTGGACTCAGACTGAGTTTTTGCTTCAAGTGTGTTTGTAAAAATAAGGTTTAGCATCGGGGCTCTTCTCGTGGAAATAAAACTGGTCCCAATCCAGCAAGTCCTGCAGGAACAGCTGAAAGCCTTGAAAGTATGCCGAGGGGTTTGGATTGACTTGTCTTGGCTCCGAGCAAGAGAAATTTCAGGGAAATTCCCTGAAATGCCAAAGAAAATCCCAAATAAATGCCTGCGGACTCCAAAAATGTGAGTGTTCAAGCTCATGATGCTCAGAGGCACATGGGAATAGCCCCGTCACCCTTTGAACAGGATGGGTCATGTTACAGCGTTTTAACCCAGATGGTCTTGAGAAGTGATTTGGCATCGTGGACTCACCAGAGCCACAGGATATCTCAGGAGAGGAGAAGTTGGCATTACTCTGGGATACCAGTCAATGGCAGGGACACATCTTCATCTCCTCACGGAGATCCCTTGGTGGAGAATGCAGAGCAGGAGAGGGCAAAGCCGTGACTTTTCCTGTCAGTGAGTCCCTTGGACATGGAGAACTTGTGGTTTTCTCTTCTAGGGGTTTCCCACTTCCTGAGGGGTGTAACAAACCAGTTTGGGGTAGTGGATCCAGAGATCCAAACAGACACTGCAGATTGCCTCTGGTCTGAACCCTCAAAAACCAACGTGGACCCCAGGATCACAGTAACAGAACTGGGAATTTTTTCCCTCACTCAGAGGGAGACATTTCCATCCCCACACTCTGGCTGCTGGAAAAGACAAGGGGGTCACATCTGTCGCTGGGAGATCAGGGAAGAGATATGGATTCTAGGAGAGCATTCCCTGAATTTACAGTATTTACTCTCTCCCCGGCCATCAGGGTGACTGATGCTTCAGCAGGACCTGAAATCACCAGACGAGACTTTTTCATGCAGCAAAGCCTCTCCTAACCCTCCATGGAGAGCGGCTTTGTGGAGCTGAGGAGGTGGATGCTCCAGGATTTTCAAACAGCATGCCAGAGAAACAGCAGCCAGGAAGGGTTTAGGGGGAAAGGATTCTGCTTAGGAAAAGAGAAGCTGGTTCTTGAAGAGCTGGTGCAGCTGAAAAGAAGCTGCTGCCTGCTGCAGAGCTGCCAGGGTCAGAGCTGTGGCTCGCTGCCAGCTGCAGCGTGCTCTGCCCGCCGTTTGCATCCAGAGCAGGGCATCAGGGCTCCCAGAAAATCCTCGGGATGCTGCTCAGCAGCTACCAGGGATGCCTGAGCCCACCCCAGCCTTGCCAGGGACCGCCACAGAGCCCGGACTGTGCCTTCAGCAGCACATCCCCGGTTCCTCTGTGCCGCAGGGGTCAGAGGCATCCCTGGAGCAAAGCTCCCGACGCGGCGGCTTCGCACGAGGGCTGCGACTGTCGCCTTCGCTTTGCCATCCCTTTGAGGAGAAGGAGCTAAAAATTGGGTGAGCGCCTGTGAAATCCTGGAAGAACAGCCTCAGATCATGGCTATTTTTAGTTCCACAGAAGCTGCGCATACATTAGTGAGGGCCTGCCTTCCTCTCCGGGCTCGGAGAAATCACACGGTGTCCTCCCAGCCTGCCAGGAAAGAGTTTAACCCTTGTTGTCCCACCGCAGTCAGTCCCAGCCAGCTGCACCTCAGCACGGATCCTGACGGGGACCAGAACAAGGGGGAGAAAGGTCTTCATGGGCATTTTGGCTCTTGCAAAGTGAAGGAAGAATTGGGGGAGGGTGGAAGGTGCCTCATGGACCTTATAGCATTATGTGTGGTGGGAGGAGCAGGGAGTGGAAGAAAATTCCAGCACAGAAATGGCATCTGAGTGCCACCACCGTCAGCCCTGGCTGAGGAACAGCCACACTATGGGCTGAGAGGGGCAGGGAGCAGTTCAGAGGTTGCAGAACGTTGATTCCTCAACTCCAGTGACCTCTGGTGATGGGACAGATGCCATTCATGAACTGCCATGTGTCGCCTTCAATGCACCCACCACAGAATTAGAGACTCACAGAAGGGTTTGGGTTGGAAGGGAATTTAAACCTCATCTCATTCCACCCCCTTCCACAGACTGGGACACCTTCCACTATCCCAGGCTGCTCCAAGCCCCATCCAATCTGGCCTTGGACACTTCCAGGGAAGGGAAAGTTAAGATTCTTAATGATCTTAACTTAATCCAGATCTGCAATCCTTTAGCCACGCAATCTCCTGGGAAACAAAACCTCATCACCACACGGGCTCCTCAGACCCTTGGTGTCGCATCTCCTTCCTCCCACTGGCTGCGTCTCCGCTGCTCCAGACACATCACGCCAGGAAAACCATGGCTGGGACACACAAAGGGAATGGGGCCAGGGATGAGCTCACCAGCCTGCTCAAATGCGCGATGCCTTTCAGCGCATAATTAACAAAAAATAATTGCAACTCTTATTCCTACACTTTTTTCTCGGAGGGATGAGGACCAAAGCCTGATCCCTGCGCTTCACACCCACAGCGCCTGTCAGCTCCGCTGTCCATGCACTTTAACATTTTCCAGCTCTTTAATATTTATTACCTCTGCTGCTTTGTATTACTCATCAGCTATTCCTGGCCAGAGGAAATATACTGGCGGGTTCTGGAGCGTGCACATTCCCTGTTCTTTGAGGGGGCCACGAGTACAACAGCACCTCTCAAACACACACTCACTGCTGGCCCAGCACAGCCTCCCAGGGCTTTGGAGAGACAGGAGACTCAAACAAGCCACGCCATCCCCTCATGGAGGCTTTGCAAAGGCCACCAGGATGTGTTCAGCCAGCAGGAGAGGAGACACAGCCTTTTTAGAAGGTACAGGAACTCTTCCATCGGCATATCCTGCTGATCCCTGCAGAAACATCCCTTAGGAAGTTCACCTGAGCATCCTTCCCTGCTTCACTCACCGTTGTTTTCCAAGTCTCCTCCCAGCCCTGTGATTAACCAGGGGTCTGCCAGCAGCTTTGCCTGTTTGCAGGATTTCTCCCAGCTGCTGGGGGCTCCCAGTGAGGATATAAATAATACAATGCAGCAAGTCAAGCTACGCAGGAGCCTGTGGGTGGCTGCGCTCGCAGTTGTTTCATTTAAGAGGTAACTCTGAGTTAAGACTGGTTCTAAACAATATTGCAAAGAGGACCACCTTCTAGTGGCCAAGTTCAAAAGAGGAACCAGCCCAGGCACAGCACTACCCAGTATCACAGCATTATTATCTTTTCCCTCCTCTCCTACTAATTTAAATGGAGCTTTCTGCTTGAAGCTTAATAAAAGTGAAGCCACCTGACCACGTCCTCGCTCCACCACCCTCCGGGTGCAGCTGAGTCTTCTCGTGCCAGCAGCCAGTTTATCCAAGTGACACAAATGAGGTCACAGGAGCTTTCTACCAGCAAGCAGCATCTGGGAGGCGAGGTGTGGAATCCTGCAGCTCAGCCCAAGGGAGGGATGTTCATGCACAGTTAGGTGGAGAAATGGAGGTGGAGAGGTTAAGTGACTTCCCCTGAGCGAGTGGTGGTTGGTGGGGTTTAATTTGGAATGGGATGGGATGGAATGGGATGGGATGGGATAGGATGGAATAGAATAGAATAATTTCATTTGTAACGGACCTGCAATGACCACCAAGTCCAAGTACCAGCTGTGGAGGTCCTTTTCTCCCTCTCCCTGCTGGATGAGCTCCTTTTGGAAGCGCTTCATCCAAAGGAAATAAAGCTTTTCATTTCACACATGTCCTTTCGACCTCCTGCTGCTCCAAATGCTTCCCCAGCCCATTTGGATGCCTCTCACACTCCTGCTCCAGCCCAGGCAGCTGCCCTGCCCTGCGTGGAGGATGTTTGCATTAACATTGACTGTCGTAGCTGCTTGCACGAGATCTATCCCAGAAGCACCAATAAATTGCTGAACGCATTGATCCAGATGTGACTCAGGAGCCACCACTGAATAATCTCCCTCGGCACCTTCCCCTGGCTGAGCTCGGGCAGAGTTTCTGCTCCCCTCAGCAAAGCAGTGGAGGTCTCTTCCATCTTGCACTTCTCTGGGGGCAGGCCAGCTTCAGTGACACGTGGGGGCTATTGATTTCTGTAATGAATGGATGGATTTTCCCCTCCTGTGCTCACACCTCCTCCCTCTCCCGCGGAATAATTCAGCGCCTCTGTCATTTACTGCCCAAATGCCTCTCCGAAGTGCAAACACGCAGCCTTTCCCTGCTGGAATTGTGTGCTGCCTCCAAAGCCCTGACCTTGGCTTCCACTGTTTTTCTCCTGATCTCCTCAGATCTTGCCTCTGGAATGGATGATTTAAACCAGTGCAGTGAGGCAAGGATCCCAGGCAATGTTCCTCCCCAGAAGGAAGGTGTGTGGCCGGTGTGGTTGGGACAGCTCAGGCTGTGGGTTGGAGGTTGCAGAACTGTCTGGGAAAGGTAGTGGAGATGCTTGTTGGGATGGACCTGGAGGAGATTTCCACACTCCAGGGATCTGCTCTTAAGCAGGAGCAGAGCAGATGTTTTGGTTGTTGAGGAGCTGAAGGAACTGGACTTGGGAGGGTTGCAGTTGTGGGTTGAAGAAAAACTCCGGTGTCACTGGGGTCAGCTGAGAAGTTGCCCAGAGAAGTTGTGGATTCCCCATCCCTGGAAGTGTTCAGGACCAGGATGGATGGAGTTTGGAGCAATTTGGGACAGTGGAAGGTGTTCCTGCTCATGGCAGGGGGTGGGACTGGATGATCTTTAAGGTCCCTCCCACCCCAAACCACTCTGGGATGCAGTGAGGGTCTCACTCCTAACCCAAAATGCCCTTTCCCTGCTTCCCCTAGCTCCTCCCTGGGGAACCCCCTCCCACCACCCACTTCTCCCCAGGCAGGTCCATGTAGCTGATCTGAAGTGCCACAGCCCATCTCCTGCTTTTGGGACCCTTCTCTTCCCCATCTTCAAGTGACCTGTCCTGCACCCTGCTGCTGGTGGCTCTTGGCCAAGGCTCAGGGGACAGCTCTGCAGGGGAGGGACGTGTTCCAAGGAGCCCTGCAGCAGTGCCCAGGTGCAGCCTGGCACTGCCTGTCAGCCCTCCTGCCCCTAGAAGTCCTGCCTGGCCCTCCACAGAAGTCAGGACCTCAAATATCGTGGGATGTGACATTTGTGTCCTCCTGTGTTTGCAGAGATTTGGAAAGACCTGCCAACAGACCTGGCTGGAACGAGCTCCCAGAGATGTCCTGCCCATAAACCTGGGATTGCAGAGCATCCACAGGGAGCTGGGACTTGTCACAACTCTTGCATTACAAACTCCCAGTCTGGCTCAGGTTGCCCTTTGCCTCCACAGCCGGGGCCTGACCAGTTAAAAACTTGCAGCTGACTCTGAGTGTGTCAGCCCAGGACACGAATCCTTCAAATCCTAGTCTAAAACTTCATTATTTGAGCCCTAAAACATCAAGTTGTTGAGCTCCCTAAGCAGGTAAGCCATGGCAGGAAGACTTGCTCAACACCAGTGACTGTCCTAGACCACCAAAAGATGCATCATTTCATCTTGCATCCTTCCCTGCCTCCAACAGACCATCCCACATGTTGGCCCAGACCTCAACACCCAACTAGGAACAGTCCCTGTGTGCTCTCTCCTACCACCTAGGGGAGTGTCCAGGTGGGTTCAGAGCCCTTTTTTCAGGTTCAAACTCCTTCTTGTGGATTCAAACCTTTTCTTGTGGATTCAAACACTTTCTTGTAGGTTAAAACCCTTTCTTGTGGGTTTAGATCCCTCTTTGTGTGTTCAAATCCCTTTTTTTTTATTGTTTCAAATCCCCTCCTGTGGGTTCAAACCCCTTCCTGTATGTTCAAATCCTTTCTTGTGGGTTCAGATCTGCTTCATGTAGATTCAAATAATTTCTTGTAGATTAAAACCCCTTCTTGTGTGTTCAAATCCCTCGTTGTGTGTTCAAACCCCTTCTTGAGGGTTCAAATTCCTTCTTGTAGTTTCAAACCCCTTCCTGTAGGCTCAAATCCTTTCTTGTAGGTTTAAACCCTTTCTTGTAGGTACAAACCCTTTCTTGTGGGTTCAAATCCTTCCTGTAGGTACAAATCCCTCCTTGTATGTTCAAATCCCTTTTTATTGGTACAAATCCCTTCCTGTGGGTTCAAATCCCTTCCTGTGGGTTCAAACCCCTTCCTGTAGGCTCAAATCCCTTCTTGAGGGTTCAAACCCCTTCTTGAGGGTTCAAATCCCTTGTTGTAGTTTCAGACCCCTTCCTGTAGGTTCAAACCCTTTCTTGTAGGTTCAAATCCATCCTTGTGGGTTCAAATCCCTCCTTGTGTGTCCAAATCCCTTTTTATTGGTTCAAATCCCTTCCTGTGGGTTCCAACCCTTTCATGTGGGTTCAAATCCCTTCCTGTGGTTTCACACCTCTTTCTGTGGGTTCCAACCCCTTCTTTGCTACACATGAAGACAGGACTTGACCTTGGCCATCAAACATCCCAGACAAACCCATCAACCCCCCTGAGCCGACTGAGGAGACAAAGCTCTCAGGTTCCTGTGTTGGGGCCGCTGGGCAGGATATCCAACCCTGGAACACCTCCTGGGACACGGCAGCGTGTCAGAAGGCTCTTGTCTGCTGCCTCCAAGGGTGGCCTGGAGAGGATTTTGCCGGGGCTCGATTCCCTGCCACCGGAAAAGCTCCCTCGGCCGCGCGGGATGGCCGGGTGCCAGCGGGCCGGGTTTCCAGCGTGGTCTCATGAGGACACTCTGCTGGAAAGAGGATGCTGCAGGCTTGAGTCATCTCCAGGCTCCAGAGGGAATTAAAGTCTCTACCTCCCACCCCCCTGCCTGCATGTCCTGCCACTTGAGGTGACAGCCAAAAGCAGGACACTGAGCCTGCACCTTTTAAAGTAGCTTTGGGATCGAATCCCTTTCCCCGTGCTGTCCTCATGCAGCCTTTTTCCCTGGCATGTATGGAATATTTTGTGTCATATGTTTGCCCCCTTTGATACCCCAAGCCCCTGGGGTGGCCCAGAATGCTCCAGTTGGTCACAGCTTTTTTTGTGAAGCTCAAGCTCGTGTGACTGGAAATCTTTCCGGAGCCACTGCAGTTGACCCGAGTCTCCTCAAATGGGATTTCCTTCCTCACTTCAGCTGTTCAAAAGTGGGAAAACTGATCCAAACTCGTCACCTCTATTCTCTCATTCATCAACAGAGAGAGAGATTTCCAGAAAGCCACTCATCCCATCTTCAGATAAGTGTCTGCAACACCTCCTACAGATTTCCTGTCTCCTCTCCTTGACTACAGAAGGGTCCAGACAACTGACTGAGAGCTGATGGCTGATACCAGCTGTCTCCCATCTCTTTGGCATCACTTCCCTATCAGATGCCTCTCACCTCCTTGCTGTCATTTGGAGAAGTCATTTTGAGGAACCACTTGTACTTACCCCATGGAAAAGATTTGGGGGACATGGAGGCTGTGGCAGTGCCACGCTAACAAGTAGGAAGGTAATTTTCCTGTGGGGAGCAAAGTTCATGCTAAAATGGAATTCATTCCCATCTTGCAGCTGGAACGGGAGCTCCCAGAGCTGGCTGGGATATTTTTTGTTTCCGTCATCTCTTAATTTGGCTTTTTTTTCCCCCCTGTGGAGCAAATGCACAGCTTTGGGAAGGTGACACATGCCGTGAGTAGTTCTTGTCTAGAACAGAGCCTACCCCATAGTTTCCATGTCCTTCCCCACAGAGAGGAGTGGTACTGCCTTCTGATGGAATCCCCATGGAGATCGATCCTGTGCATAATCGCAGAATCATGGAGTCACTGAGCTTGGAAAACTTCTTAAAGATCGTGAAGTCCAACTCTTGACCCACCAGGGTCAAGTCTACCACTGACCCATGTCCCCAAGTGCCACATCCACACATCTCCTAAATCCCTCCAGGGAAGGTGAATCCACCCCTGCCCTGGGCAGCTGTGCCAGGGCTGGACAGCCCTTTCAGTGAATGAATTGTTCCTAATATCCAACCTAATCCTTCCATGGCTCAGCTTGAGGCCATTTTCTCCTCCTCCTGTCCCTGTTCCCTGGGAGCAGAGCCTGACTTCCTCCCCCACCCCGGCTGCCCCCTCCTGCAGGGAGTTGTGCAGAGCCACAAGGTCCCCCCGGAGCCTCCTTTGCTCCAGGCTGAGCCCCTTTCCCAGCTCCCTCAGCTGCTCCTGCTGCTCCAGCCCCTTCCCCATCTCTGTTTCCATTCTTTGGAAATGCTCCAGCATCCCCTACTGGCTTCTCCAAGGCATCTCTGAAGTAGCTGGAGACCAGGGGCAAGACTCACTGGCATCTGGCACTGTTTCAGAGGATATCAAAGATATCCATGGACTGCTGGCAGGTGGGATACAGGTCATGAAGAAGACCTCTGCCTTTCTAGACCCACATCTGAGGGTGCACTGAGCCCCCCAGAGCATCTTGAATGTTTTGGAGCTCCTGGGTCTCAGTTCAAAAGGGGAATCTCTACAGCAACAGGCCATGGAACCAGGCAGGACAACTCCACCCTGCTGCGGACAAGGAAGAGACATCTCCTCCTCTTCCTCACTCTATTCATTGCTCCATCCATCTGTTTCCTATGGGGATCTTGCCCCTGCTGCCCAAACCAGCTGGAAGAATCCCTTGCTGTGAGACTGACAGCACAGTCTGCATGTCCCTGCAAGCCACAGCTACCAGGACCTTCTGTCCTTGCAGCCTCCAGGGCTGCTAGTCCCTCTGTCACCAGCTCAAAGATGTCACTGCTCAGTGCTTAGAGAAGGGGACAGCACCCAAAGGGGATCTGGGAGCTCCCTTGGTGGGTTTGTAGCAGCAAAGAGCAGAACATGGACACAATAAATCTCCCTGGATGGCTTTGCTTGTTATGGGAGCAAATGGAGAAGGCTGGGAAGTGTGAAGGAGCAGGATAACAGTCATGGAGTGGAGCCAAGACACTTCCCACAAATCCTTTGCTCTGGTGTGGGAGCAGTTCTATGAGCAAGTGCAACCCCTTCCATTGTTTCCTTTAGGACCTTTTATCAGGAAGCCAAATCTAATCCTTAATAATCATATCCTTCATTCCCAACTGTTTTTTCAACTCTTGCACCCCATCAACCCCACATTAAAGTTATTAATAAACAGATCCTGTTCTCCTCAACCTTCTGATCACTCTTTCAAACATTCTTTGTTTTAGCAATAGGTAAAATAAACCCATCCCTGGCTGCAGTGCGGGGTTGAGAGACCCAGGCACGGAACCCAGGAGCCCTGGATCCCAAGTATCACTGATATTTATGTGATAGCAACGTTAAAAGGCTTCTGCTGAGATCAGAGTTGGATTGTGCCGAGTCCAGAGCACACACAGAGTAAGAGACAGCTCTTGCCCTAAAGGATTTACAATCTAAACTGACAAGGACAGAACCACAGCAAAAGAAAGGATGCGTTATTAACAGCAGGGGACCGAGGCACTGAGAGATGCAATAAATCGCCTGCAGTCACACAGGGAGCTTGTGGAGGAGCCAAAACCTGACTCTTGGTTTCCCACCAATGGTGCCTCATCTCAGCCATCAGGGAAGGAGCACACCAGGAATCTGGGTGAGCTGGGAATTTTGCTGATGGGTCAGGTGAGGTCAGGAACCCTGCCAAAAACCACAGCCCCTCACAAAGGCATTCTTGCCCTGGCTGGGAGGGAGGAGAAAAGCCCCTTCTGACACCCCCAGTGCCATCACCATCCCAACTGGGTTTTGTTCACTCAGATCAGTCCCTTCTAAACCCTGTTGGAAGGATCAGGGCTGAGGCTGAAAAACCACTCCAGGTACTTTTACAGACTGGCAGGAATCACAGAATTGAGGAATCATTAAGGTTGGAGAAGACCTGTAAGGTTGTCAAGTCTAACTGTTAGCCCAGCCCCACCACCACGCTCACCACTAAACCACATCCTCAAGTGCCACATTCACACAATTTTTGAGCACTTCCAGGGGTGGTGACTCCACCACTTCCTTGGGAAGCCTGTACCAATGCTTTACGACCCTTCTTCTAAGGAAATTTCTCTTAATATCTGATCTAGGAAGGGGAAACTGAAATCACGTTTCCTTAGAGGAAATTTTCCTGAAAGAGTGGGTTTCAGGGGACACCCGTGTGAAAGAGCAACCCTCAGCAAGCTTGCTCTGTAGGGCATAAAACTGTGCTGAGACTTGTTGGTAATTTCTGAGTCTTGTCAGGACATCTCAAAGCACAGTGAGATTGTCCCACCTGTCTGTGCACACCTGCCCTGAAACACTCCATGTCCACACACCTGAGACATGAGGAAAAAGAAATTCCCTTTATCCACTTATACAGAGGCTGCTGCTGCATTTGTCATGGGCTCAGGCTGTGCCAGGGGAGGGTCAGGTTGGACATCAGGAGGAATTTTCTCATGGAAAGGTAGGTCAGGCATTGGAAGGGGCTGCCCAAGGAGGTTTGGAGTCCCCATCCCTGGAGGTGTCCAAGGAACTCCTGGACACTCAGTGCTCTGGGCTGGGTGATGAGGTGGGGATCAGTCACAGGTTTGACTCGATGATCTTGGAGGTCTTTACCAACATGAAAAACCTGTGGATCCATGATTTTTGAGATTCTGCTTCTGACATAATTTCCTGTACCATTACCTAGCCTACCAAAGCTCCTTAACTCTTGGGGGTGGATTTGAACCATAGCAGTGATGCAAAGGAGACTTTTACCATTCAGCAGAACCCCCAAATCTGAAGAGTTTAGGATTAGGTGTGGCAGGGTTTGATTTCAGTTGAAAACAATCAGTAAATTTAGGTTCTTGATTTATCACATCCAGCCCTGTGTCTCATTTAGGTGCTTGTTGTCCATCCCTGGTCCATTCCAGACATTTGGTTGTCATGCAGTCATGGAATCGTTTAGGTTGGAAAATACCTCTAAGATCATTGATTCCAACCATCAACCCAGCACCATGTGTTCACCACTGACCCATGTCCCCAGTTGCCACATCTATACTGCTTTTAAATCCATCCAGGGATGGTGACATCAAAACTTCCCTGGGCAGCCTGTACCAATGCCTGACAACCCTTTCAGTGAATAATTTTTTCCTAATATCCAATCTAAACCTTCCCTGGAGCAATTTGAGGCCATTTCCCTCTCCTCCTGTCCCTGTTCCCTGCGAGCAGAGCCCGACCCCCCCCGGCTGCCCCCTCCTGTCAGGGAGTTGTGCAGAGCCACAAGGTCCCCCCTGAGCCTCCTTTGCTCCAGGCTGAGCCCCTTTCCCAGCTCCCTCAGCCTCTCCTGGTGCTCCAGCCCTTTCCCAGCTCCGTTCCCTTCCCCGGACATGTCACGACACTGGTTTCTGCTCTGAAGCCGTATCCACCAGGACTCCACTCCTCAGACAAGCATAGCTGTGATTTAGGAAATCAGAGTAAATTGCCCATAGTGTCTTGCACAGTAAACCCCATATTTCTGAGATCACCCTGCCTCCATTTGGTCATAGATCCATCTTTTTGTGTAAATGCCTCCCGTTCTCCCTTTCCCTAGAATCCAGGCTGGATTAGGAATGGTTTTGATATCAATAAATACATTACTGCTGCGGCTGCTCTCAACATCTGCGTGTGAACCCTCGGACGCAGCCACGGCAACAGGGAATTCAAATGATCTGTCTGATCTCATCCTTCTGCTTGAGGGAGCAAATATTCCCATGAACTATTTGTGTCCAGTGCTGGAGTCCCCACGTGCTCCCGAGTGCAAACAGGCACTTTCCTTACATGATATTTATGGAGCAGAAGCATCAGGTGAGGAACGAGCACTTTTAGGGCTCGTGTCATTTATTGGGCCAAGAAAAGGAATTGTTTGTAGCATCAAGCTTTGTTCCAGTCTCTGGGACCTCAGACAAAGTAATTAACTGAGAATTTCAGGGTCAGTGTCTGGCCCTGAGGCCAACAGGCAGAATCTGGCCACATCCATGCTCCGGAACGCTCCAAGCCTTCAAAACTGAGTGGGCACGTCCAGAGCCTGCAGGGAATGGGGTACAGACAGCAGGGCAGCTCCTCCAGAGCTGTGCTCTCATCAAACAGGAAGGACAGGATGTAATAACGCCTTATGTCGATTTATTGTAAACATTTCATATTCTCAGCGTTCCACGGGAAGCCATCTCTGGTGCCATGAGCTCAAGGCAGTCTGAAAGAGCTGCTGCCTCTACAAAGCCTTAGTCTCCTGCACAGGATCCTGTCCCCAAACACTGAGAGCCTGCTCATCCCCAGACACTCCCTGGAGAAGGGTAAAGCCTTCAGGATGTGACCCCACAACTCATTACTAGGGCTTTAGAAGGGTCCTCGGGTCTAGTTTTCATCACAATTAGAGTGATTATTTTGCATTTTGCTTCTGATCAATCCCAGCACCAAAAAACCTCACCTTGGCTCAAGCAGATTTTTGTGTTTGGGCTTTGCAATCTGCCCCCCTTGCTCTCCCCTGGCCTCCCTCGGTGAAAGTTAATTTAAGACAGCAGCCTTCGAGTGAAAAATGGTGTTTTTCGGGAAGCACCAACTGAGGGCAGCTGTCCATGCAGGAAGGGGTGATCCTTGCTTTTAGGAATATCAAAGACAAGTCCCCAGGAGGCAAAGTCATGCCTGCAATTCCTGCTGTTACCCCGATCCAAGTCAGGGAGCTACTTGGTGATTGACACAGCACCATCCCCGCCAGAACCATTTCAAGAGAAAACAATAAATAACCACCAGTAACACGGCTTTTCTTCATGGACCAGGTTGTTCTCAGCCAAGAAAATGTTCCCTAATAACAGGATTCCACCACGATGGTGTCACCAAAGCCTGGCAACGCCACTCAAGAGCCCCTGATAATAAATAAGGTATTTTCCTTCCAGCAGTGAAAACTGCAGTGCCTTCACTCACTCCTCTGAATAATGGGAGTGTTTCTGCAAGCTTGCCATGGTAATTTAAAATCAATTTTACTTTGGTTTCCCATTATAACTTTTGCTATAGGAAATTAACACTTTAGTACATCACCTATCGCCTGCAAAAACAACAGTGCAATAAATGGTAGTGCCTGTGAGGTTTGGTTGGTTTGCAATGATATAATAATGTAATGGTGCGACAATAGAAATACTTACTTTGGTAGAATCATAGGAGAATTTAAGGTTAGAAGGGGCCCTTAAAGGACATCCAGTGCTACACCCTGGAGTTATGGGCCTGATTTCCTGATGGTTTTCCACCTGTTTTCCCAGCGGTGAGCAGGAATTACAGCATATACCAGTTAACTCCAGCTCTTCCCATGACCGCCGCTTCAATAAAAACCATGCAAAAGAGATGATGAAAAAAAACCCAAAACCCAACTGTCTCTGAGTTCCCCCATTTAAATTGCTACAGCCATTCAAAAACCAGGTGTTTCCTGCCATCCAAACCTCCAGATTATCCAGCCCAGCTCTTTAAATGCACAGGACAAGAAATAAAAGGTGTTAGGCTGGGCCTTCATCTCCTCTCCTGATGATTCCTGCTTTCAGCCTTTGCTGTCAGCAGTCCCCTCCCAGCACCAGCGGAATCAAAGGTGGAACCAGCTCCGACATGAGGAATAACAAAAGCGCCGGCACCGCTCTGGAGCCTCGAGTCATTAGGAAGTTCCTGCCTCTCTCCCAGTTGCACGTTAATGAGCGCAGGGAGAGCTGGGGATGGTTTGGCGCTGTGTTTGAGAGCCGGCTCGGGAGATGGAACCTGATGTTCTGTGGCTTTCACAGGAAAGACGCTCTTCTGCCAGGCTCTAAAAATTCCTCATCAAAACTGGCGTGCGTGGGTGGATCCAAAGGACGGAGATGGAGGATGGATGGGGATGGATGATGGGTGGCTCCTGCAGAGCCCAGTTGCAGGAAGCCCCTCTGATCTCTTCATCTATCTCCCCTCATTTTTTCTGAGGCCTTTTGGGGTGGACGTGTGAATTTTAAGTGTAAAATGACTTTGGGATTAACACCAAGAGTGCAGGGCACGAACAATGAATGGACAAGCCAGGGTGGATGTTGAGCGTGGGCTTAACAAGAACCTCCTCAAAGGTCTGGAGATCCTGAATGGGATAAAGGGTCTGGTTTGCCTTTCTCAGCTTGGGACTCCTTGTAAAACAAGGGCAAGAAGGTAAAACTGGGACAGAAAGGCTACGCTTACACCCGCAAATCTGCCTTCC
Source organism: Corvus moneduloides (assembly GCF_009650955.1). Taxonomy (NCBI): domain Eukaryota; kingdom Metazoa; phylum Chordata; class Aves; order Passeriformes; family Corvidae; genus Corvus; species Corvus moneduloides. Next base: position 2,969,845 of record NC_045478.1, read on the forward strand.
AGCTCTTGGTCTCCCTCTTCCCTGTACATGCCAAGGCATGGGAGATGCACCTCATCCCTGATGGACATGCTTAGCTACTTCAGAAGATGGAATATGGAGACAGAAGACCATCTTTGTCTCAAAATAAAACATTTCCCATGAATCCCAGAATCACAGAGTGAGTCAGGTAGGAAGGGACCACAGAGGGCCATGTGGTCAAACCTTCCTGCTCCAGCAGGGCCATCCCAGAGCACAGGGCTGTGTCCAGACAGGTCTGGAATATCCCCCATGAGGGAGACTCCCCACCCTCTCTGGACAATCTGTTCAGGGCTCGGTCTCTGCACAGGAAGGTTCTTCCTCATGTCCAGTGGAACTTCCTGGGATCAGTTCCTGCCCGTTCCTCTGGTGCCATTGCTGGGCCCCGGAGCAGAGCCCAGGCCCTGCTCTGAGCCCTCCCTGCAGACAGGGACACCCAGGGCTGAGGGTCCCTCTCAGCATCTCCTCTGAGGCTGAGCAGCCCCAGCTCCCTCAGCCTTTCCTGGGCAGGGAGATGCTCCAGGCCCTTCATCATCTTTGTTGCTGGACCTGCTACAGGAGCTGTGTCCCTGCTGTCCTGAGGAGCCCAGACCTGAACACAGCACCCCAGATGTGCCTCACAGGGCTGAGAAGAGAGGCAGGATCACTCCCTGACCTGCTGGGAATGCTCTCCCTGGTGTGCCCCTGGATCCTTTTGGCTTTCTTGGCCCCCAGGGCACTGCTGGCCCATGGACAGCCAGTTGTCTATCAGGACACCCAGATCCTTCCCTGCAGAGCTGCTCCAGCAGGTCACCCCCAGCCTGTGCTGGTGCCTGGGGTTGGTCCTCCCCAGATGCACGACCTGCATTTCCCTTTGCTGAATTTCAGACAGTTCTCTGCCCATGTCCCCAATCCACTGAGGTCCTTCTGAAGGGATCAGCCACTCCTCCCAGCTTTGTGTCATCAATGAACTTCTTGAGGAGGCACTTATCCCTTCATCTAAGTCATTAATGAGCAAGTTAAACCATTCTGGGCCCAGTGTTGAACCCTGGGGGACACCACAAGTGACAGGCCTCCAATCAGACCCTGTGCCACTGATCATGGCCCTCAGGGCTCTGCCCTTCAGCCAGTTCATGGAATCCCAGAATCATTAAAGTTGGAAAAGACCTCCGATATCTGAGTCCAACCAGTAAGTTAAGACAGCCAGGTCCAGCCCTAAACCATGTCCCTAAGCACCACATTTATGATACAGTTCTCAGTCCCGCTCATCCACTCTTCCAGTCCACATTTCCTGCGTTTATCCAACAGATATGATGGAAGACAGAGTCTAAAGCCTTGCTGAAGTCCAGGTGCACAAGCCCCACTTCTCTCCCCTCATCCATCCAGGTGGTTGTCTCACCGCAGAAGGCAATTGGGTCGGCCAAGCATGATTTCCCGTCAGTGAATCCATGCTGACAACTCCTGATTTCCTCTCCCCACACTGGTGTTTTCCCACTTAAAGCATTTCCTTTTGACAAATGGGCATCTCCCTTCAGGACACAGCAAACAGAGCCACTGGGAATTGCCTCCCTTGTATTAATGAGCATTTTGCAGATGCGCAGGGACCCCCACCCCGTGGGTGAGGACACAGTGATGCACTGAGAGCTCTGCAGAGCCTCCTGGCAGCTGGCAGGGTGTCTCCCAGACTTCTGGGTGCACAGCAAGTCCTGTGGGATTGCTCGTGCCATGCCACTATGGAGTTGGATGGGCAGGCAGGTGGAGAAGGAAAAGCAGTAATAAATTAAACCTTCCTTGCCCCATCCTCTCCCATCCCAAATCAGCAAGAGGCTGCCTGTGCCTGGGGTGCTACGTCCAAGACAATCACAGCTGACAGTGCCTTCAAGGGACGCTGTCAAAGACTTTTAAGCTCATCATTCGGTGAGGGGAAGATTTCCTGACCGACTTTGTGGGAAGGAGCCCCTTCGCAGACATGCTGGGAGTGCCACCTGCAGCTGGTGTGGCTTCACCCCTGGTTCCCAGAGCCTGACAGAGCTCCAGCATGGTGTCACCACCTCTGAAGGTGAAGGTTGGGTCACAGAGGCAGGAGGAGAGGCTGGGTGAGGACCCAGGGATAAGGAAGTCTGTGTGAAACACTTTTGATGGGTGGATGGTGGCAATGCTGTGGTGCAGCCACACCTGGTGGGACGAGGAGATCCCCTTGGCTTCTCCTCCTGGTCCATGTTTTTGTCATGGTTTGGGGATTGCAGGTCTCCATGAGATATTGGCAGCACCTCGGGGTTTGTGGGGAGCGGATGCTCAGGGCTCCAGGTTATTCCTGACTCCAACAGCAGGTGTCTGATGTCAGCTGAGAATCCTCTGTAGCCCAGGCAGAGCAAGGGGCAAGTGCAGAGGGTGACTCAGGTCACACCGCCAGCCTCCCACAAAGCCATCCTCCGGAGGAATCTCTCTCTGGGATGGGGAGAGGAAGGATGAGCTGGGACATCTTCCTCTATCCCAGGCTGCTCCAAGCCCCAGACAACCTGGCCTTGGACACTTCCAGGGACTGTGGGGCAGCCACAGCTTCTCTGAGCACCCTGTGCCAGGGCCTCCCCACCCTCACAGGGAAGAATTCCTCCCCAATATCCCATCTATCCCTGCCCTCTGGCAGTGGGAAGCCATTCCCTGTGTCCTGTGCCTCCAGGCCCTTTGTAAATGGTCTCTCCCCATCTTTCTTGTAGGCTGCCTTCAGGAACTGGAAGACCACAATTAGGTCATCCCAAAGCCTTCTCCAGGCTGAACAATCCCAATTCTCCCAGCCTTTCCTCACAGCAGAGCTGCTCCATCCCCCTAATTAACACCTCCACGTCCTTTCTGTGCTGGGCCCCGGGGCTGGGCAGCTCTGCGGGTGGGGTCTCACCCGAGCTGGGCAGAGGGACAGAATCCCCCCTCCCCTGCTGCCCACGCTGGGGGATCAGCCCAGGGCACGGGGGGTTTGGGATGGGTCATGTCCAGCTCCCGGAGCCCTGCCTCAGGCTGAGATAAATTAGGAATTAATTTATATTAAATACCTCCTTTGGAAATCTCTCCATTGACGAAGTACCAAGCGGGGTGAACCCCACACTTCTGGTCCAGCCATTCTCCTGCTCAGAAATTGCCTCCATATTCACCCAAATCCTCTTCCCCACACCGGACCCTTGCACCACTTTCATCTTTCCCAGGATTTTGCCCACAAATCATTTTATGTAATGATTCTGGAATTAATTTTTAAACAGTTTTGATTTATTTTTCTACATTTATAAGCACCATACAGGACAATGAATTCCAAGGGAAAATACATAGTGAACAAACACACCATGTATACAAATACATACCTTAAACATAGATATGGGCTCATATATATGTGCAGACCTATATTAATCTATGGCTTATTTATTCATTTGAGGTGCCTATACCTGTATATAGAGAGGTATATGGCATATATAAATAAAAAAAACTGATTTATGAGCTATATGTTTATATAAATAAACTATATATGTTTACATATATCATATATATGACCATATACGTGGTTTATTTATTCATTTCTACATCTATACAAACAATCTCCTGCTGGCAGAGAGGTGAAACCAGGAATTGCTGTCTGATGTAAAGATGGGAATTCAGTTTTGAGGTCAAACTGGAGCAAATAAATGAGTATTTTGATGGTTTTGTGTAAAAGACTTGGAATGATTTGGGAAAGCTCTTTTTAGAAATGTAGGGAATGTCACTTCTCGGCAAAACTGTTCTTCCTGATTGCATTTCATTTTTTAAACTTCACATTGAACGCCTGCCATTCGTAGTGACCCATTGCTGTGTGACATTATCACGGTACAAGAAATCATAAAATAACACAAAATAAAATAAAGTAAAATAAAATAAAGAAAAATAAAGTAAAATAAAGTAAAATAAAATAAATAAAATAAATAAAAATAAAATAAAATAAAATAAAATATTAAAGGCATCTGTAGCTTCACACAGACAGGATTATTGTCATTGGAAAGGCAAAGGGTTTGCTCATGGATGATGCAAGGAAGCAGCTAAAGATAAGTTGCTCTATCAGGTTGCTGCTCCACGTGGAGGCACCAAGAGACCATGGCCAAGCTCCCCCTGTCCTTTCCCCGTCCCGACATTCCTGGAGATGTTACATGAGCTGAACTTTGCTCAGTTTCTGGCATTTCCCTCAGTGCCTTTCTCTGGTTTCCCTCCCGAGCTGCAGACGGCGGGTCTGGGCAGAGTCTCCCCGGAGCCACGGCAGCAGAGATCGTATCTCCGCTCCTGGATGCTTGGGAGGGAGGGATGGAGGAGCCTCTCCTGCCGTGGATGTGTGATGGGATCAGCTCTCAGCCGCCCCATCCCCACATCCCATCCCTGCATCCCCTTCTCCGCCACTCCCATCCCCCAGTCTTTGCTCTGGGAGGAGGCGTAGCTTTAAATTTGACCTAAAAAGAGCATTGAAGTGACTCATTGGATTATGGACAGAGCCACACACGGATCCCAAGCTGAGAGAAAGGAATCTCGTTCGTATCAATTCATGAATCTGAGTTCAGATGCGGATCTGACAAACTGTGGTTGCGGAGATGTTCCCCTCCTGCCACCCCAGCCCTGGGATTTAGTTCAGCTCTTGGTAATCTCAAGACTAACAGGCCTGGGTGGGGTATTTTATGGATGCCTTGGTGTTTGGGAGGGGGAAAAGCAGCCAGAAATCTCCTCCCTGGACCAAGTGCAAACCAGGGCAAAGAGGAAACGTTCTCCACCACGCAGATGTGGCTGTGCCACCCAGGAGAGCTGGGGGATGACGCTGCAGGAAGCGGTGAATATCCTGCTGTGGAGAAAGGGAAACAGCCAGGATCCAGCCCTTTGCCTCTCCTAGAAAATCACTAAAGCAAGCAATAGTAATTGGAGAGCTACTTGTAAGCCGGGCATCTTCTCCCCTGCTAAAAGCTTTGCCTGTAGCGCTGAAGGAGCGGCTTGTGATAAATATATATATATTAAAAATATCTGCTCTGACAAGCGTGAAGCTGGAGAGGCAGAGAGGCAGGGGAGGAGGTAAGGCGGGTAGGAAGCATAAATCAAAATGTTTTTCTGCTCCTAATTAAATCCACCAACCTGTTTGTAACGAAACCCACTCTCGCTCACTGGGAAGAGGGGGATGAGGAGCCGCTGCTGCCCAATGGCCACGGTGGCCAAGAGCTCCCTGAGCTTCACGCAGGGGCACGGGGGCCTGGGAGTCCTTACACTGGGATTTGAGCTTCAGGAAAACCTCCAGCCATCTGTGCCAGAGGAGGCAGAGCAATCGCAGCCAGGCAGGGTGGAGAGGGGGGAAAAGCATCGCAGGGAGGGCTGGGAACCTTCTCACTGCTCCACATCCTCTGCAGCCAGACGGCTGCAATGTGCTGCTGCCAGCCCTGCAGCCACCGCAGCTCCTGCAGCTCAGAATGGGTCAGGAAGGGCAAGATTGGATAAAAGGGAGGGCTGGGGAGGGAAGGAAGTGAACAGGGAATCATGCTGCTGCTGCTGCACTGTCTAGGATGCTGTCTACAGTGTGCTTGTGGCCCTCACTCATCTCCCAAAGGAGATGCAGAGCAAGAAAAGGTTCAGAAAAGAATGGTGGAACAGGTTCTATACATTCAGAGAATGATTTGGGTTGGAAGGGACCTTAAAGATCATCTTGTTCCACTCCCTGCCATGGGCAGGGAAACCTTCCGCTATCCCAGATTGCTCCAAGCCCCATCCAACCTGGCCTTGGACACTGCCAGGGATGAGGCAGCCACAGCTTCTCTGGGTAACCTGGGCCAGGGCCTCACCACTCTCACAGGGAAGAATTCCTTCCCCATATCCCATCTATCCCTGCCCTCTGGCACTGGGAAGCCATTCCCTGTGTCCTGTCCCTCCATCCCTTGTCCCAAGTCCCTCTCCAGCTCTCCTGGAGCCCCTTTAGGCACTGGAAGGAGCTCTGAGGTCTCCTTGGATCCTTCCCTTCTCCAGGTGAACACTGCCAGCTCTCCCAGCCTGGCTCCAGAGCAGAGGGGCTCCAGCCCTGGCAGCATTTTCATGGCATCCTCTGGACTCTCTCCAGCAGTTCCACATCCCTCTGATGCTGAGGACTCCAGGAAAATATATCACAGAGATCAAGATTCTTCAGTCCAGAAAAGGGGAGCTGATGTCATACAAGGTGAAGAGCTGTAAGGTCCAGAGTGCCCTGCCATGAAGGATTTCCTAACAAGAGCCAGGAGCTCCATATGGGATGGTTGCGTGACAGTTCAAACCTTGCAAAAGGAAGGCTCCTTTTTTTCTGCAAAGCACAGCTAAACTGGGCAACTCCTTCTTACAATGCCAAGGATTTAGAAAAAAAAAATCAGAGAAACTCAACCACCAAGGAACATTCTGTTATTAAATCAACAGCAGCACATCCATCTCAGGAGCATCCCGGGATGCATCTCTGTGTGCTTGCCTTGTTCTTGCACCCTCCTGCTGTTACTCAACCTGCTCTTGGTCAACTTTAAACCTGGCCCAGCACAACTGTTGTTTTTTTCAGTCCTAAACATGGCTTTTTTCAAGTTTCCCATCAAATTCCACCCAAAAGTTGCATTAACATCTGCAGGGCAGCCTGTGCTGCTTGTGACTGCAGGAAAGGTACCCAGTGCCCTGAACTCCTGGACAGGGATGGTTTTGCCATGGCTTTTCCAGGGCAACCTCAAAATCTGCCCCAGCTGAAGCAGTCTTAGCCACAGAATTGGTCAGAGAGAAACTGTGTGGGATGATTTGTCCCCATGCCACATCCTGCTTGCAAAGGGCATCACCCACCTGATGTGTTTTGGGGCCACCTGATGGTGGTTGGGGACATCAAAGCCACCTGCTGTGATCTCTTCGTCAAGGAGTGGTGCAGCTGGCCCAAGATCTTATAAAAAACCTACAACTCTTCCCACTGTCCTGATCTTGCTCCCTGCCTTGCAAGGCTGGCTACCAAATGGATTAGGGAATCTTTATGGGAAGTGAATGTCTTTCTAGTGCTCATATGGATTGTGAGTGGAAATCTGCTGAGCTGCTGGGAAGAGAGGAGGAGGAGGTGGTAAAGGAGCAAGCTCTGGAGAAACACACTGAGGCTGCCACTGCTCTTCAACCCAGCCAAAATAAACACTGTGAAACTCCCACAGGTTGGTGGAAGTGCTAAATATCACTATGAAGTGGGCAAAGTGAGAGTGACAATTAGATACTTAATAAATGACTGTTTAAGGGTGTATTTGTTTCCTGGAGGATGCACAGAGTGGGAGGTGGTGTAACAGGTCAGGAATGAGCTTTGGAGTGATTTCCCTTAGCACCTGGGATGGGGAATTTCACTTGAGAATGCCATCGGATCCCTGGATTTGGCTTCCAGAGCTATCCAGGTTTGACTTATCCACACAAATAATGGAGGAAAAAATACCCACAGTCCCTGCTGGTGATTTGTTCCCATTACTGCCTTCCCACGCTGTTTGAAGATGTGGAGCTTGTTCCAAGCTGGAATTTGACTGACACCCCTCTGCAAACACTGGAGCTCACTGGGTGGTTTTATCTCCTCCGTGGAGCAGACACTGCCTTGCTGAGGGTGAGTAACCAGTGGTGCCCATTGCAGAGGTGACTGTGCTTTCAGAAATCAAAAGTTCACCCACTGGGCCTGTTCTGACTCGGGATACAGGAGCCATGGGAACCATTGTTAGCATTTCACAGGAGAGTGGGTTGATATTTTTTAATCAACATTTGCATGCTTAAATTTCGCTTCTATTTTATTTTTATCCACCTCCTTTCTCCTTGTACATTTTCCAGCGCACAGAAAGGAAAGAAAGGAAGAGAACTTTTTAATTAAACTTTTGAAGAAAACTACAGTACAAAGCTGTTCTTTATATTGCAGGAGATAAATCACTGCAAACATTTGGAAGAGCCCAGACTTTGGTGCGTTGTGCCAGTGAAATCACACGTCAGGAATGATCTGGGGTCCAAGCTTGGCTCCTGGTTGAAAGGGCCACCAGATGAACTTGGTTGCCATTGCTTATCAGGCTAAGGGACCAAGCCAATGTGATGCTGGACACATCTTGGCCAGGTTGGATGGGGCTTGGAACAACTTGGTCTGGTGGAAGGTGGCCCTACCCATGGCAGGAGGTGGAACAGGATGAGATTTAAGGTCCCTTTATTGCAAGGCACCTTTAAATAGCAAAATGCTAAAGCTGAAAAAGCAGCGAGAAATGAATAATGCAACGAGCTGAGCTGAACCTTAGGTGAGTAAAATGCGTGCCTGGGTCTGAGGTGCTTGTCCCAGGTCCTTTCTGTGACCATCTCTGGGATACATTTGTGCTCCTTTAGGCACAGGTTTCCTTCCATTAACTGTAAAGGAGGTCAAGAGAGCTCTCAGAAATGTCTCCATTTTGGAGGTTTTCTTCTGCTTATGTGACTCTTACCTTGTTTTTCTTTGAGCTCAGCCATTAACCCAGCACTGCTGTGTTCACCACCAAGCCATGTCCTCATGTGGCACCTGCTGAACATTCCAGGGATGGGGATTCCATGACTTCCCTAGGCAGCCCGTTCCAATGCCTGACCACTCGTGCCGTGGTGTCACTGTGGAGCTTCTGCTCTGCTGTCAGTGATGGACGAACTCTCTGTAGGCTCAATCCACACAAATCCAGTGGGATGGAGAGTTGTAACGACCTCAAAGAGGGATTTTTTTTCAGGAGAAAACAAACAGGGAGAAAAAGGCCTTCCACTCTAGACCAATGATAAGGTTTCCTCAACCCCTCCTCAGCTGGCTCATTAAACACAATGAACTGTCAAAACACCCCTTCACTGGTTCCATGGAAGCTCCAGTCCCGCTTCCATGGACTTTGGAGCAGTGCTTTGGTCTCCACACCCAATTCCCTGAGCAGTTTGGCACCAATCAGTCCAGCTCATGTGCAAGAGAGGAAAGGATGCTCCCCTTCCACACCCTGGCCAGGAAGATCCCTGGATTTAATGGCTCACACCCTGGCCTTGTCCCCCCAGTGCAGGAGCATTTGGCTGTCAGATGGATCCTGCAGTGTCACCACGTGTAAGGTGAGCTGTGACGAGCCTGGCATCTGATAAAAGCTGTCCTCAACACTGACAGCCAGGGTGATTTCCCACACTGTCAGCAGCAAAGGAAGAGGAAGGAATGTAATGGGGCTTTTCCAAAGTATTCCTTGGGCTGATCCTGCTGTCAGAGGGGGGAAGCAGGCAGGGGAAGGGCAGGATCAATAACAGCGTGTGAGGTGGCCTGAAATGCCCACAACTGAATCATCGCATCTGCCTTTGCTCAGACACCAGCTTTGGTTGATAAGGGGACTGCAAAGGTTTTCTGTCACATGCTTGGCTTTGTGTCATGCGATATTCAGGTGGAAAAGCAGCCCAGCAGGTCTCCTGTCTGGCTGGGGTTGCAGAGAACCAGAGAAGCATTGAGAAATCTGGAGGTATCTGTCTGACCATCTGTGTCCACCACCTGATCAGGTCAGCCAGGGCTTGGCAACATCCATGATTCCAGAGCCTCGAAGACTCTGGAGGCTCCACAAAGATGGAGATTCCCCCACTTCCCTGAGCACCTCTTCCAGTGCTGCACAATGTCCTGTGAAAAAGCCTTTCCTGTTGCTCCCTCTGAACACCCCAACATCTTGGAGAAGCAGTCATGGAATCCCAGACTGCTGTGGGATTTGGGTTTGGGTTGGAAGGGGTCTTGAAGAATATCCAGTGCCACCCCCTGCCATGAGCAGGGACACCTTCCACTAACCCAGGTTGCTCCAAGCCCTGTCTGACCCAGCCTTGGGCACTTCCAGGGATCCAGGGGCAGCCACAGCTTTGCTGAGCACCCTGTGCCAGTCCCTCCCCACCTTCACGGGGAGCAATTCCTTCCCAGTATCTCATCAAAATCTCTCCTCATATAGTATCCAACAGCACTTGACTGAAAAAATGGCTTAACTGAAAAAGGGAAGCGAAGTGTGAATTTTGGTATCAGTTTTGCATTAGAAATAAAATGGCATCAAAGGAAGAGTAGCAAAGTGCAAGAGTTTTAGACTGACATTTCACAAATCAAGTGTTTCAATCTCCCATGTCAGCAGTCAGCTCAAAGGAAAATGGGAAAATCACCCTGAAACAAAGGAACTTTTTTTTTTCCCAGTATCCAAAAGCAGAAGGTGAGCTGCACTGGGAAGGAGAGGGTCTGCCTGCTGAACAGGAAGAGAGCAGGAGCACTTAAAATCAGGGATGGATCCCTCTGGGTTTACTCCTGGATTTCCATCCGTGCTTGAATTCAGCCTTAAGCAAGCTGTGGGTTTGCCTCTCTCCATGCTGCAGCCCAGCAGCAAACCAGGAGTTCAGAGACCACAGCAGGCATTATGTCATCCTGCGAGGAGGAGCTGGGCAATCCTGCAACGACTTCTTTCCAAGCCCTTTTATCCAATCCCTCCTCCAGCAGCACTGCTGAAGAACTGGGAGGGGGGAAAGAGCCCGGCCCCAGGGAAAGGGTATTACAAGAGGAGATCCCATGCCAGGATGTCCCGACCAGCACCCCAGAGCGAGAAGAGCTGCGGTGCAGGGTTGAGAGGGGTGGAAGTGCCTCCCTGGCTGTTGTTCACCTTCCAGATCCCTCCTGCTTGGAAGAAAACCTGTGTGCAGCAAAAGGTGATGTCATCCCTGCTTCCCTGCTCCTGAAATCCAGCTCCTTGCCAGATGTGGCTCAGGGCTGGTGTTATTAACAGTCCCTTTTGACACATCCTGTGCTCTGATGATTTCTTTCTTTCTTTTTTTCTTTTTATTTTTTTAATTTTTTTTTTATTTATTTTCCACCCCCTTTCCCTCCTTTTGCTGCACAGTGACCAGGCTCCTGAGACTCAGGTTGATTAAATTTCCATGCCTTGCAGCTTCCCTGGAGTCCACATAATTTATGTAAATACGAGAGATAAGGAACGAGGGGGAATCACAAGAAAAATGGAGCATTAAGCCGCCAAGATCCATTAAATTCTCCATCACCCTTTTCAGAATCTCAGTGTTCAGCCGCACCGCCCCCATGTTTTCCCCCTGCCACAGCAGCGTGGATCAAATTAACACTCGTCGGGCTGAGGAAATCCATGGGATCAGTCCCACCTCCTGCCTCACATCGGGATTTAGCCCTGCCTGCAGTGAATCAGCGCAGGGAACGAGCCCTGTTCGAAGAGCAGGTGGTGCAGCTGCTTGCAGCCTCCTTGCCTGGCTGTGTCCCGGGGCAAAGCCGAGCAGCTGGAGCTCCCTCCGGGCAGGGATAACGCTGGGCACGTCCCGAGGGACAGAGGTACTCCTGGGTAAAGCAAGGCGAGCAGGGCTCCTCCGCGTTGGGGTGCTCAGGTGAGCCTCTGCACTCCCTCAGGGTGTTTCTGTGCTGTCAGCTAAGGGAGGGTTAGTCTGAGCCCATGGTCATGACCTGAACGTCGCCCCAGACCAGCCTTTCAACCCCAGTTCCTGGAAAGTTGTGTTGGGAAGGAGTAGGAGTTAGGTCAGCAGCCTGTTGTCCTCCTTTGTGCAGTCTCTGCCTTTCCTAATCATCCTGATGGATGTAAACCCCTTCTCCAGCCTGTCCATCACTCAGCTGGGTAGGCTGGGCTACAGAGCCAGCAAAGATCTCCCTGGAATAGTGCCAAGAAAACTGGCACTGCAGTTTGGTGGTCTGGCTTGTTAAAATGTCCATGGTATCATGGAATGGTTTGGGTTGGAAGGGACATTAAAGATCACCCAGTCCCAGCCCCCTGCCCTGGGCAGGGACACCTTCCACTATCCCAGGTTGCTCCAAGCCCCATCCAACCTGGCCTTGGACACTTCCAGGGATCCAGGGGCAGCCACAGCTCCTATGGGCAACTGTTCCTAGCAGTGTTTTGGCCCCCAACAAGAAGCAAAGCCCAAAAATGATTTCTGAGGTTGGTTTGGGAAGTGGCCTGGAGCGGGGACAGTTCCCAGTTGGCAGAGTGGATGGGAACACTGTTTTGGGAAGGATGCAAGGACACGAGGGATGGGAAACATGGCAGACAAGGCATGGCCAGATTGCACCTATTGGCCTCAGAGCCAGGAAATACATCTGGGAATCTGTTCCTAAGGTACACAAGCACTTGGCAAACCCCATCCCAGGCCTGGGGCAGGCACCTACACATGGACACACACATGGACCACCTCTGCCCGCTCCTGAGCCAGGCCCAGCGCAGTCACCACAGTCACAACCCTCCCAGTCAGCAGCGGGGCTGGAAGGGGGCATCCACTCCCACAAATGAGACCTCTTGTGACAGCACCAGGAGCCTCGGGGCTGTGCTGTCTGTGAGTCACTCAGACCCAGAAAGCTCCTCTGAGACACAGCCCCCTGCTTCCCTGGGACATCCAGTCCTGCACAGAAACTGCAGCTCCTCAAACCCCAGCTCCTGGGAAACCTTTCCCTCTCCAAGTGGATGGCATTAGGAATAATGCCATAGATTTTTTATTTGAATTTTGAGCTCACAGGCACCACTCAAATTGCTTTTCCTAACAAGTGTGACAGACAGAAACACCTCTTTAATGGAAGCAAAGACTCTCCAATAACAATATGATTTCAGGATGCTGGAGCTTGAGGAAAAACTGCAAATCCTGAGTGGTGATGACATCCCAGGAGCAGAAGTCACTGGCTGTCACTCAGCCCTGTCCCTAACCTGGATGCTGTAGCAGTACCATGGGTGTTTCTGCCTTCAGTGCTTTGCAGAGGCAACCCTTGGTGCCTGTGCCCGGGGCACAATTAACTACTCCAATAATCTAATATCAACTTATAGATCTTTCAATAGTCATCCAGGATCAAGATCTAATTAAGGCTACAAATGAGTTAGCCATGTGTGATGAAGTCTTCTAAGAAAATTACACCCAAGACTTCCATTCTCTCTGAGCTGCAGATACTCCTGACAGAGCCCCAAAGCAGAGACTAAAATAGTGGTGATTAAATGGAGCGATGGGCATGAAAAAACAAAGCTTTGTAGGTTTTGAAGAAGGAGGCTACCTATAATCTACAGCTTGGAGTGCTTAGTTATTTGAGACAAATTTGATTTTCAAGATTCTCTTGAAATATCCAATAACTTTACAAATCCCTCAGTGACCAGCAGTCGAAAGAGACCGATTGAGTCTCTCCCACTGGAGCAAAATACCTAATTTTGAGCAGTGGGGCAATGAAACACACACCAAGACCACCCTTGACCACAGCCAAAAAGGGCCAGGGAGAAGTGGCAAACTTTGAACCTCCAAACCAACAACAGGAACAACCCAGCCCCGTAAATAATGTGTGCCTGACATTCCACAGGGTTTGAAAGGTCTGTTCCTTGGCTTCATCCTGTGCCATGGATGCATCATTTGCTGTGCTCTCACGCTAAAAATGACTGCAGTTATTAGGAACAATTTATGCTCAGGGAAATAATTACGGTCATTAATGGGGCTGCAAAGCAGAGGCTCTCAGGGAGCAGGAGTGGAGCGGTGGCAGCCGCCCCTGCGCACGCCGTGACTGACAGGCACGGCAATTATGGTGTTCCCAGGACTGGGCATCCCAAATAACTCAAATCCAGGCTCACGAGGCAGCCAATAACTGGTAAGTCCAAGGAGTGTTTGGGAAAAGCCAAGGGGATCACAAGAAAAGCCACAGAACCACCCGGGAGAGTTGGTTGGGCACAGAGTAGGGGTGAGTCCCCAGAAGTCACCACTGACCACAGGTGGCAGGTTTAAATCTGATAACATTCAGTGAGTGGTGGCAGTGGCTATAAATGAGGTCATGCCTGGCTTTTGAACCATCACTTCACAGAAATACAGCCCAATATGGAATTAGAAGTGTTTGCAAATGTCTGCAAAGAGATCCTAAGGTGGATTCCCAAGTCTTTGAGGCAGCTGATGCCACAGGCAGGACTCAGCTGGGTGGAGGTAATGGCTCATCCTCTGGGGTGGCTGTCCCAGTGTCAATAAAGGTTGAAGGAAATCTGGAAGCATCCAATGGGAATGACATTTTCAGGGCAGGTCACACGCTGCGACCCAGGGAACTCTGATCTAAGGAAATCAGTGAGAACAGGAAGCGCTGGACTCGATCCTTGTGGGTCCCTTCCAGCTCAGGATATTCTGTGATCCTGTGTGTGATTTCCAGGAAAGTCCTGTCTGGATTTCCTGCTTCTGTGAAAAGCACAGGATTATTGGCAGTTAGCTAATAAAGCTCATTTGGATTGTCTGGACAGTGTCCTAAGATTTAATGTATTACTCAAAAGAGTGGATTTGGAAAGGACATTGGTCAGTGAGATCGGCCAATGGTAGATTGATAACACAAATATGTTGATTGATAACACAAATATATGCTGTTTTCACTGAGACCAGCTAGGAAAGGAAACTTAACCCAGCTCGTGGCTGTTCCTATTTAGGACAAATCTCTTCCATCCCCTAAAAAAGAGTCTGAAGTTAGCCTTGCTGGGCACTCTGGCCACAGGTAAGAGCTTCAGGCCACGGGTGGCCACAGTTTTACCCCATGGAGGGCAGCAGGGGGTGGCCCGTGTGATCAGACCACTGTGCAAAGCCCCAAAGCCTCCTTCTGCTACAACCTCCAGGGATTGCCACAATCATCCAGGTGCCCTCTGCTTTGCTGCCACTTTTTGGGTCAAAACTCCTCCCTCTCCCTTCACTAACCCCAAACTCACAGACCATCTACACCCCTTGGTGACCAAGTTATACCCTTGGGAAGCAAATTCCCAGCTGCCTTCAGAGGCAGACTGAAAAATATCTTGTCTCTTCAGCAGAGAAATGACTGATCCTGTTTGTGTCCCCGTGTTGCTTGCAAGGCTCTGGTCCTGCATTGACTTCCAGGCTGAATTTTGCCAATTCAGCAGCTGGGACCTTGTTGTGATTGAACTTGATAAATTAAGCAGCATTTTAGGCCAGGGGATGTCCCTGGTGTTTATTTAGTGAGCCAGACTAAATCAATCCACGGCGCTGTACACAAATGGGGAATTTCGCTGTCCCTGCTTGCCTTGGGATTCCCCTTGGTGACAGGCAAGGTGTGACCAGAGGGAGAAGCACACAAACAGGGGGTTGGTGGGGAAAGAAGGGGCTAAACCATTGCAAAAGATGATGTCCTGCCAAACTTCCCGTGTGGCTGAATCAAGCAAAATGAATTAACTGGTTTGGGAATGGTGGTGCTGTGGCCATTTGTCTCCAAGGGTTCCCTGGGTGGGAACGAAGGACCAGCAACATTGTCCCAGGAGGGTGCCAGGAGGATGAAGATATTTATTTAAATAGTATTGTAATCTATTATTTAAATAATATTGTAATCTATATATTGTTATTATATTAAGGATGCAAACTCTCAGATGTTACCAAAATACAAGTGTTGGTGCTTTTGACTTGCAGGGTGACCAGACAGGAGAGGAATTACTACACTGTGGTAAAACAGGACATGGAGGTGAAGTGGCTCCTCAGGCCTTGGTGCTGCCTCCCAGGCTTCAGCATTTCTCTAAGTAGTTCACTCAATAAATAGGTCTTTTAGTTCTGAAGCCCCTCCCTGCTGCATTCCAGCAGCTATTACACGGAACATGGTGGCAGGAGGCAGCATGGCCAGACGGGCAGCATGGAAAGCCTTAATTAACAGGGAAACAACCCAGCAGCCAGGAAGGGAATCTGAAGAGGCAGCATGGAGAGATTAAGGCAGCCAGGAGACTGCCAGGGAATCAATCCATACAGGCATGGGCAGAAGAACAGAGGCCAACTGCAGAGATGAACATGGATGGTAATGATCACAGAGGCACAGAGTGGCTATAGTTGGAAGGGACCTTGGAGATCATCTCATTCCAAACCCCCTGCCACGGGAAGGGAACCCTCCACTAGGCCATATGTAAGGAAAACGCATATGTAAGGATATTTTTCATCCCTGCATTGTTGGGGACAAAGTCACACAGGAAGAGACCAGGAGTGGTGCCGATGGCAATTCCCAAAGCACACCTATTTGGTGATTCTGAGTGAAAGAAAAAATGGGGGGGTTGACTGAACAATCTCCTGAGGGCCTTTCCAAAGTGAAATACTCCTTGACTCCGGGAAACACCTGGAGTGGAGCAGGTTGTGTCCAGTCAAAGCCATGCAGTCCAAATCCAGAGGGGAATGTGGGCTCCAGGAATCCCTTGCAAAGCAAAGGTCAGGCAGCCCTACTTGGAAAGACGGTCAATAGTTTGACAGCAAAGACAAAATGCAGAGAAATTCCACAAACTTACTTTCCATGGGGAATTAGGCAACAGCTCAGCAGAAAGGCCAAGAAACTCTCCTTCCCCTGGAGGCTGGTCCCTTGCAATGTGGCCACAGAGCATGGACAGTCCCCAGGAGCAGGCAAGAGAAAGCCAAACCAGCCAGGTTTGCTGTAGCAACCTCTGGCCTCTCCAAGCCAGGAAAAATGTGCAAATGGGAAGATAAAACTACGACCAACATGAAAAGGAGAGGTGTACTAGCCCACACGGAGCAGAGGAAGCTAAGCTGCAGACGGATGAAGTATCCTAAGGCTGCTTTCCTGCCCGAGGCAGCAGAGCTGTGTTCACCCTGGCTGCCCTGCACAGGGCAAGTTTAGGGCTGAAATGGTTCCATTTTAGGAGCATTAAAGCCTTTTGCTGTGCTGGTGCTCAGGGCAGAGCAAGCGCTGGCCCTGGGTCTGTTCACGCTCCAGGTGGAAGCGGCATCTCCACAATCCCTGCGGGCAGGAGAAGGTGGATGAGGCTCCTTCCCTCTCCACTCTGCTCCTGCCATGATGCAAGGAGTGGGAGGCAGGATGACCTACTTGTGTCATGCCCTGAATGCCTCTTTTTGCTCCAGCCAAGGCATCTCCACGCTCCGAGGCTCCTGCTCTGCCTGTTGGAACTGTCTGAAAGGATCATGTTACTCCCTTCTTCCATGCCCTCCTGTCCCCCACCCGTCCCCTTGGCTCACCTGGAGCTGGGAGGGCTGCAAAAGCATTTTGAGAGATCCAGGAGGAACAGAAGGCAGAAGCTGGATTGTTTTCATCCCCTGGTTTTGCTGTGGGAGGGGGAGATGTGGTGGAGAAGCATCCCTTGACATTACATTCCCAAGAAACAGGGATCCAGGTGCTCTCCTTGATGAGAGATGTAAATCTATTGGTATCATTAATGCTCCTCCAGGTTTAGGGGAGGATTATGGAAATCATCCTCTGCTCTCTCCCCACAAGGAAGGATGGGAGGAGCTGGGCTTTTGGGGATATGGCTCTTTTTATTTTTGGTGAAGATATTTATTTATTTGCCTGCTTAGCCAAAAGTATGTGAGGGATGAGCATTTCCTAAACTCTCAGAATCAGCAGCTCTGCTCCTTCACTGATTTTGGGGGTGTAACCCCTGTTGACTTCAGTGGGAGCTGAGATGACCCAGCTCTGCAAAATCCAGCCCTGAAAGCTTAAGTTCTATTAATCCTTATTTTTAAAAGATTTTTATAAAAACTATTACCACACACATTATCATGGGCTTTTGGCACGGCCCCTACAAAACCAAAGACATTCTCACTGCACTTTGTGAGACGCTCATAAAGAACCTTCTGTCTGTTTTACTGAGCTCTCGTAGATATTTCTTGGTCCTTCACCTGCAGCTGTGGCCTCACAGCTGTGACAGATTTCATTTAAGGTCCTTTATTTACAGCTACTGCCCATCCCACTTCCCACATTCCATGTGGCTGATGGGACTCTGGGCTGCTGCTGCTGGAGCTGGGAGTCACAAGGAGCAAACCCCATAATTAGGCAGTTAATGACAATTTCCCTCTGCCATGGGTGAAGAGTGGTTGTCATATTGACTTTCCTGAGGAAAAGGCTGAGGGAGCTGGGGGTGTCCAGCCTGGAGAAGAGAAGGCTCCAGGGAGAGCTTAGGGCCACTTCCAGTGCCTCAAGAGGGTTATGAAAAAGAGGGAAAGGGACTTCTTACACAGGAAGATAGTGATAGGACAAGGGGGAATGGTTTTAAACTAAAGGAAGAGAGATTTAGGTTACATGTTAGGAAGGAATTGTTCCCTGTGAGGGTGGGAAGGCCCTGGCAAAGGGTGCCCAGAGAAGCTGTGGCTGCCCCTGGATCCCTGGAAGTGTCCAAGGCCGGGTTGGATGGGGCTTGGAGCAACCTAGAATAGAGGAAGGTGTTGTTGGAACGAGATGATCTTTAAGGTCCTTCCCAACCCAAACCATCCTGTGATTCTGTGGTTCCCTGCTGTTGAGTTTTCCCTGGACAGAAGCAGTTGAACACACTGCACACCTGCCACTTCTTCTGGAAGCTGCTCTGCCTTAGGATGGTCAAAATGGAGATGCTGTTCAAGTTTTGTCCACTTATTGTCCACTAAGACAAGGCCTTGTGAAGTCACATGTGCTGCCCTTCAGGACACACGCTGGGAGAGGGGCCACACTTCTCAGGATTGTATTTAGATGGATTTTAAAAATCTCCAGGGAAGGAGAAATACGAAAAATACAAGGGAAAACCAGTGAGTGGCACTGTGAGCAGGATCACAGTCAGACCACCTCTCCTGTCCACAAGCCCCTCATGCTCCGAGGTACCCAGAGACCCTCAAGGAAGAGCATCCCTGAGAGGTGGGTTCCCATCACAGCCAGCTAAATTTGCAGTTCCTGGGGGAAGAGCTGTGGATGCTCCATCCACCGACACCTCCTCCCACAATGAGCAGACCTGGCTGGGAAAGCCTGGCCAGTGTCTACACATTAACATCATCACCATAATCATTCCCCCTGGGAGCACATCAAGAGGAAGTTAATGTGAAGAGAAGGGCCTCACCATCGTCTGTTCCAGAAGTGACAGTGATCCCTGGTCAGCCCGATCCCGGGGGACTGAGTCCCCCAGCCAAAGGGCAGCTGTGCAGAAGGTCTGACCCTGCTGAACTCCAGGAATTCACCCCGGGCCTCGTTAGTGCCAGCCTCCCTGGGGACCTGCGCTGTCTCCCTTGGTCACATCACAGGGGCAGCAGACAGATGATTTACAGAGAGTTCCCCTCCCTAACTTCATATATTTTATATTTCCCTATTCCTGGTGCCTTCCCGCTGCTCCAGAGCTCCCTGGGTAGCGCAGCTCCTGCCATTTCTTACAGCAAAACCTGGATCGGGCTTCAAACCACAAAGAAGCATTTTCCTCTTGGATCTCCCACCTTTAAGGCATCACCCCAGCAGTATCCCTGCCCTGTGCTAATTCCAAAAGAGCTCCTGGGAACCACCTGAGCCAATGCTACTGGCCCCAAATCACACCCTGGCACTGACTAATCCATCAATACAGCTGGAGTCTGCAGGTGGCTCACGAAGTGATGGAGCAGTTGATATCTCAAGCCACTTTCAGGCACTTTCAAGAATTTTCTCTCTCTTTTTTTCCACCTTTATATTTTTTTTTTCCTAAAAGCAGAGTGATTTTCTTTATGCTGCTCCAGAGCTGGAAACCTCTGGGGCAGAGCAGGGGGTTCCGTGCTCCAGCAGCCCAGATTAGTCACTGATGGGACCTCTCCTTCCTCCATGAATAAATCAGGACTCTGCTTTCCATCTCCTTTGGGAATGTTCAAAAAGCCCCTTCCTGCACTCAGGCAGGAATTTTGTTTAATTCATGCCAGTGGCGACTTTTCCCAACAAACAATATCACAATCCCATCAAGCTGAAGAAAGCAACATGAAAGGGACGACCCCCTCCCCACAGGGGGCTGGGAGACTCCAGATGATGGAGAGTACGAGGTCTCTCTGCCCAGGTCCAAGCTGTCACCTCACTTATCAGCACATCTGATGCAGCATCAGAGAAAAGAGGGGTGCAGCATTGACATTTTGGGTTTGCAAGTTAAATATTCCCCAGAAAATATTCAGTTATCCCTCAGATACCCAACCTGTGCGCCCCACACTTTGGTCTCTGGAATGATGCCCACACACAAGAGGTGAATTATCACTGACCCAAACAAATCCCCAGATATGGACCATCCCCATCAGAGCTCAGACACCCCAGAGTCCTTGGCTAAGGCAGCTTCCACAAGGAAAATGCATGGAACTGTTGGAAAGGGTCCAGAGGAGGTCACAGAGATGCTCCAAGGGCTGGAGCCCCTCTGCTCTGGAGCCAGGCTGGGAGAGCTGGGGGTGCTCACCTGGAGAAGAGAAGGATCCAGAGAGAGCTCAGAGCCCCTTCCAGTGCCTAAAGGGGCTCCAGGAGAGCTGGAGAGGGACTTGGGACAAGGGCTGGAGGCACAGGACACAGGGAATGGCTTCCCAGTGCCAGAGGGCAGGGATAGATGGGATATTGGGAAGGAATTCCTGGCTGTGAGGGTGGAGAGGCCCTGGCACAGGGTGCCCAGAGAAGCTGTGGCTGCCCCTGGATCCCTGGAAGTGTCCAAGACCAGGTTGGATGGGGCTTGGAGCACCCTGGGCTAGTGGGAGGTGTCCCTGCCCATGGCAGGGGGTGGAACTGGATGATCTTGAAGGTCCTTTTCCAACCCAAACCACTCTGAATCTCTGGTTATACCAATCATGCAACATCATTACTAAACAGGCTCCTTTGTTGTGTGTGTTTGTTTTGGTTTTTGTTGTTTGGGTTTCCTTCTGCTTGTTTGGTTTTGTGTTTTCCAGTTCTGTTGGTTCTTGGTGTCCATGGTACCTCGGATGAAGTTTCTTGCTTGTTTCAAATTTAAAAGTTCTTCAGCTTTGGAAAAAAAAACCCAACAGTAAAAATAAAGAAACACTAAATTAGTGATTAGTTAAAATTATACACAGAGTCATAGAAAAACTGATAACTATCAGCACTGTACCCAGACCAGAGCTCTCTCAACTCCTTGTCCCAGTCAGGACACTCATCTATGAAATCTTCTGTGCAGATTTATTTTCAGGGGGGAAAAAATCACTCTGGTTACCGCAGGAAGAGAGTTTAGAGTAGAATTGCTATTTCCCAGCGGTGCTGGGGGCTCTCACAATAAATCACATTACTGCAATTTAAAATACAACCACCCATCTGCCGAGACTTGGCTATTGCTCACGTGTGTGTTTTTTTAGTCCGAGGCAGGTATTCTTATGTGAATTTTTCCTCCTCTCTGAGACCTAAAATGAAGCTGAATTCCTTTGCATTTTCCATGGATTCTCCTCCCTATCCAGTTGGTTACCAAAGCTCAGCTGCTTTGTGCTAATTTCTTAACCTGGTTTTGTGGCGGGGTCCCGGGTGGATTGAACTAATTTGGAATAAGGCGTGTCTGATTCTGGAATAGGAGCATCAACACAGGGAATTAATTACGAACCACTAATGTCAAGTGCAGAGTCCAGAATAAGTCCTTGGATAGATGAAGCTTATGGCCATCATCTCTAATTTGTCTCAAAAGCAAATTATTTTTTTCCTTGTCTGTCTCTTGATCTGCCGATCAGGAAATAGGTTCCCTGCCCGTGCCAGGAGGGCTGGAACTGGAGAATCTTTAAGGTCCTTTCCAACCCAAACCATCCTGTGATTTTATGGCAATGAAATGGTCCCACAAATAGTTTGTCCTCACCTCATTCCAACCCCTGATCACTCAAGGCCAGCTCTGTGTGATGCCATGATGATTTTTTGCCTTTTCTTTTACATCCTTTTTATACCTTTTTACAACTTCTGTATTCTTAGTGCTTTTTGCCTACATTCTTGGACTTGTTTGTTAAGTTAGGAGACTCAACATCTTAGAGGCTTCGTAGTTAGGGATCAGTGTGCCCCAGACCCCAAGGTCCTCTCCAGAACACATTCTGTAAACTGAGATAGAACCATCCAGGGGAAGGCTCCTTGGGGAGGGGGGCTCATTTGAGCCTCTCATTGGGGAATTTCTGATAGATATGCTAATTAGTAAGGCCTGTAATGTCATACCAGATCTTTTGGGGGTGTGCATTGTGGTGTGAATTAAGGTGCATTCGACCTGGGAGTAGTGCACCTAAGGATCCTTAAAATACATAACAAGATAAAATCCCTTTTTCCCTTCTAACCGTGTTTAACTCTTGATTTTAAAACCAAAACAAGGCATCATGTGAACGGGGTGCCCAGCGTGCAAAGTCCTTCCTACACCTGGGGCTTGATCTTGGCCTGGAAGTCACCAGGATTATTTGTCTAAAACCTTATTCAGATCTTAGTCCCCACCTTATCAGAGTTCAGCCAAGTACAGATCATAGAATTCCAGAATGGTTTGGGTGGGAAAGGACCTTAAAGATCATCCAGTTCCAACCCCAACACCTTCCACTATCCCAGGTTGCTCCAAGCCCTGTCCAACCTGGCTTTGGACACTCCCAGGGATCCAGGGGCAGCCACAGCTTCTCTGTGCCAGGGCCTGACACCCTCACAAGGAACAATTCCTTCCCAATATCCCATCTATCCCTGCCCTCTGGCACTGGGAAGCCATTCCCCTCTTGTCCCATTTAAAGCCTTGTTTAGCTCTGGGTGCAAATTACAGCACCTCCTGTGCAGCAGCTTAAGTGGGTTAAACTTAAATCCAAAAAGCTTTCTTGTCATGAAAACCTTGGATTGTGGGTGTGTTGGCTGATAGAAACGACCCTTTTATCCTGGGAAGTTTCAGGAACCTTGCTAGAGGCCATGACAGAGACATCAAGAGATCCATCCCTTCCTAAGGTGGGAAGAGCCGCACGATGGGGGAGATTTTGGGTGGAGGAACTTGTCTGGAGAAGGACAACTGAAAACCTCCAGCCAATATCAACCAAACTGAGTGGGGATGGGATGACTCTTCCACAGCTTCCTGGTGGAGCTTGGAGCTCCTGGAACGCAGCAATGGTGAGACTCAGTGGTGGTCACAGCAGAGCTGAGCCAGCGTGGCAAGTGCCACCCAGGAGAAGGGACTGAGGAGAAGGTCTCCAGAAGCAATCATTTCTGCAAGGAGATGGATGTGGATGCTCCTCATCCACAGTTCTGCAGCCAGAGGTGTCTCCTCACCTGCCAAAGCTTTTGGGATCAGCCCTGGGAATTGTGTACATCCCCTTGGGAAGCAGGTGACAGGCTCTGCCCAGCATAAGCCTCAAGTTTACAACCCCAGCAGTGGCTGATGGTGTGGAGACCACAAAAAAGCATTTTTCTTTTTTTTCCCAACATGCATACCATTTTTTTCCTGGGGTTTCTGGAAAAATGAAGTCATCTTCAGGCCCTCAGTCTGTATTTTCTCTGTTTTCCCCCTGCCCCTCTACGCACAGCTCTGGGTGCAAATCTGGCACACCCCAAGCGTGCATGGGGATGCCCTGCTTGGCACCCACGGTGGTGTACCAGCAAGGACATCCCTGTGGGACACCAGCTTCTGCTCCCAGGATCCCCTGTGCTGGATTTCCAGCAGATTTCCAGATGTCTTTGTCGACCCCTTCAATCCCTTCTCAGAGCAACCATTGTCCTGCAACCTAAAAGGAATTTTCCACCCGGAGACTCCAAAATCCTCCTTGTTCTCCTTGGGAAACTTCACACCTGCAGGTGGCTGCCATGAATACACGGACTTGCTTTTTTCAACCTCCTCTCACCATCCCACCTCAGCCCCCAGTGGTTGAAGGACAACGACCCAGGACAAGGCTGTGACCTTAAAAAGCCCCACCAGGCACTGCCGCAAAGCTGAGGACAGCAGAAATTCATCAGTCTTTGCTGAAAATTCCTGGAAACAGGGAAATCTTAATTTGGCTGTGAATTCTCCCACCCGATGAACGCTGCAAACTTTGTATTTTCCTCCTTCATGTTAACCCCATCTTTTTTTGGGAAGAAAAAGAGTGATGGAGCTTAAAAAGATGAATTACCTGATCTGCATATTAAATGAAGCTCAAACGCTCCATAAACGCGACATGAGTTTTAACAGTATTTAATGGTTTGCATTAATTAGTAAGTCTTTAAAGATGTCAGACATTTGTAGATTTAAAAACTTTATAACTTTCAATAAATTTAGTGGGTCTTCATGAATTCCTGCAGATTTACACAGCTTTGGAAACACGCTCCGTCTCAAACAACTTTGCCGATGTTTGTGGTTTTAAGAGAAAGGAAGAAAGAAAAGAAGGAAAAAAGAAAAAGGGTGGGGAGGAAAAGGAGACAATTCATTAAGTTGTGATTTACTGGGAAACAGATGTATTTTTCATTTCATTTCAATATTTTGTTACTTGATTGATTTTTTCGAGCAGTTCTCTGGAGAGCTGTTGATGCAATGAGGGGCGGGGAGCTCTGCAAACCTCCATGTCCCCATACACAGACTCAAAGGATCATTTAGGTTGGAAAAGACCTCTGCGATCATCGAGTCCAACCTGTGACTGATCCCCACCTTGTCACCCAGCCCAGACCACTGAGTGCCATGTCCAGACATGAACACCCCCAGGGATAGGGACTCTACCACCCTGGGCAGCCCCTTCCAATGTTTGGCAACCCTTTCCAAGGAAAAATTCCTCCTGATGTCCAACCTGACACTCCCTGGGCACAACTTGAGGCCGTTTCTTCTCATCCTGTCCCTGTTCCGTGGGAGCAGAGCCCGACCCCCCCAGCTGCCCCCTCCTGTCAGGGAGTTGTGCAGAGCCACAAGGTCCCCCCTGAGCCTCCTTTTCTCCAGGCTGAGCCCCTTTCCCAGCTCCCTCAGCCTCTCCTGGTGCTCCAGCCCCTTCCCCAGCTCCATTCCCTTCCCTGGACACGCTCCAGCCTCTCAAGGTCTCTTTTCTTGGGAGGGTCCCAGAGCTGCCCCCAGCACTGGAGGTGCCCCAGCAGAGCCAGCACAGGGGACGGGCACTGCCCTGGCCCTGCTGCCACCCCAGAGCTGGCACAGCCCAGGGGCCTTTGGCTTCTTGCCCACCTGGGCTCATGGTCAGGCACTGTTGACCAGCACCACCAGGTCTTTCCCTGCTGGGCAGTTTTCCAGTCAAACATATCCATATCAGTATCTGGATCTGGATCCACACAGCTGCACACACACACACACACACACACGCACACACACACAAATATATATTTAATATCTAAATTTTGCTAGTATTATTTCTGAAGGAAACTACTTAAGAAATTCAATTCCACACACGTATCCTAAAGGTCAACTTCTTAAATCCATTTGGGATGAACACAAAGACTGGATATTCCAATTCCTCCCCACACCTTTGGTAATTACAGATTTCGGAGAAGCTTTTTGCCCAGAGGGAAGCAAAGTGAGAGGCAGGGGCAGGGCTGAAAGCAGAGCAGGGGGAGGAAAGAGAACATAACTCATCCTCGTGGGTGGCATATGTGTATGAATGGGCTGGGATTTATCCTGAAACAGCTTCCTGTGCTCACATTGGAAGAAAGAAAAGAGGAATCATAAAAGCAACGAGTGCACAGAGCAGAATGAGCCTTGGCTCTGGCTTGTTCAGGGAATTATTCTCCCAGGCATCTCACCGGCCTTCTTGTCGGGATCACTCATCCCACTCCTACCCACTGGATATACAAACACCAGGAAATGGTCACTGGGGTGCTGTCCCTGCCTTTGTAAAGGCCACTCCATGAGGGATGAGCAGGTGATTCCACAGGGCCTGTTGGCTGCTCCCAGGTGATGGGGCTGGAGGAGGAATCACAGGGGGGAATCAGTGCAGGTTCCAGAGGGTTGGCACTGCCTCTTCTTAGTCATCATCACCGCACCAGGGTCTGAGCAGAGGCCCCACAAAGAAATGGGATGGTGCCAACACCGGTCAGGATCTTCCCAGAGATTCACCAGCAGGAACATGGTACAGGGTGCCCAGAGAAGCTGTGGCTGCCCCTGGATCCCTGGAAGTGTCCAAGGCCAGGCTGGACGGGGCTTGGAGCAACCTGGGCTAGTGGGAGGTGTCCCTGCCCATGGCAGGGGGTGGAACAAGGTGAGCTTTAATGTCCCTTCCCACCCATTCTAGGATTCTGTGATTCTTCACCTAGGATTTCTCATTTTTAGTGCTTTGTCCACATTCCCCACCCAGATGTGCCCAACATCACACAATTTGAGCCAAAATGGACCTCTCTGGTCTGCTCATGTCCAGCACAAAGTGCCCTCCTGTATTCTGAAACCTCCTCCCCTTCACTCATCTCATTCTATCCCCAACTCCTGTCCATCGCCGGCAACAACAAACAAGGAGCAAAGGGGCTCCCGAGCCATTATCCCAAACCCCTGCCCCCTCTGTGCCTGTCGGATGCGACGGCTGGGATGCTTTTCCCTCCTCCACGGCTTTGGCAGGACCCTTGGCCCAGCAGGCAGCGGGAAGCTCGGTGCCTGTGACGGAACTCGCAGGGATGCTGCCCATCCATATGGAGATTTGGGTACAAGTTGCTGACGTGCTGCTGCCTCCGCTCGCCCGACAGATCCCGGCTGTGCCTCCGGCCCGATCCCGCCGCTCATTTGCTGACACGGATCGGCTGCTTGGACTCGCAGCATCCCGGGAACTTCCTGGCTACCGGCTTTGCTGGGCACGCTGAGTTGGGAGACTGGCAGAGGAAGCGAGGGTGTAATTGCAACAGAGGGGAAAGCTGCGGGGGAGTTTGTCTCGGGATGACGAACAGGAGCTGGAAAGGCTGAAGGAAACGGGATGAACAGTCACGAGAGTGGCCTGACCTGCTTTGAGGCATGGGCTACAGCCAGGAGAAGGGGGATCCAGATCTCTCTCCTCGTCCCCGAGCTGACACAGCAGCGCCCAACATGCTGCTGTGGCCACCAACTCACCACACCTGGCTGTGCATTTCAGAACTGGACTTGAATTGCTGTTAAAAAAAGGTTTTGCCAAGACCAGAGCAGCCTGATGGACTCTTGTGGCTTGATAAATAACCACTAATTAATGTCTAATGCTGTGTG
Source organism: Corvus moneduloides (assembly GCF_009650955.1). Taxonomy (NCBI): domain Eukaryota; kingdom Metazoa; phylum Chordata; class Aves; order Passeriformes; family Corvidae; genus Corvus; species Corvus moneduloides. The sequence goes on from NC_045478.1 coordinate 2,996,631, forward strand.
TCTGTGCCAGAGTGCACTCATGGGGCTGATGTGACCTGCTGGGTCTCTGAGCACTGGGAAGCTGAGGCACAGAGCAGTGACCAATTTGCTCAGGGCTGCTCTGGATCACAGAATCACGGGAGGATTGTGACCACTGCAGGACCACTGGGACCACTGCAGGTCCTCTAGACCGACCCCCCTGCTCAAGCAGGGTCCCCTAGAACAGGTTATTCAGGGCTGTGTCCAGATGGTTCTGGAATATCCCCAGTGATGGAGACTCCAGATCCTCTCTGGTCTCTGTTCAGGGTTTGGTCACTTCTCAAAGAAAAAGTTCTTCCTCCTGTCCAGCTGGAACTTCCTGGGCATCAGTTCCTGCCCATTCCTCTGGTGCCATTGCTGGGCCCTACGGAGCAGAGCCTGGGCCCTGCTCTGAGCCCTCCCTGCAGACAGGAACAGACAGGGATGAGAGCCCCTCTCAGCTGTGTCTCCTCTGAGGCTGAGCTCCCTCAGCCTTTCCTGGGCAGGGAGATGCTCCAGGCCCTTCATCATCTCTGTAGTCCTCCACTGAACCCTCTCCAGGAGCTCCATGTCTCCCTCCATGATGATTTCCTGAAGGAAATCAACCTTCCAGGCACATGTGGGAAAGCACAGCCCTCTCCCAATGGGAACACAGAAGTTCTCTAGAAACACCACAGGCTTCATCTGCCAACTGCAGCTGGGCACAGCTGGACACCAGACTGGCTGGTTTGGCATCGCTCATCTTGCCTAAATCCAAGGGGAACATCCCAAGGCAACACAAGTGGTTGGAAGCACCAAAAAATGGAAAATTTGAAGAGCTTTTAGGAAAGAGATTAAAATTTTCCTTCAGCGCCGCCTCCTGCCCTGTGTCCCCAGTCCTCCTTGAAGGTTTGGGAACTCGCTGTTCTGAAGCTGGGGTGATAAAAAAAAAAAAGGCTGTGCCCTTTTGGATAATATAATAAAGACTTAGATGCTTTTCGGACGTCAGCTGCTGCCAGTAATCAGCGCTTCGCAGCTGCTGAGTCACAAATAGCTTGAAAAATATTTCCAGTCCTTGCTCTCCTGAGATCTAATCCCAGAACGGGCAGTCACAAAAAAACATAAATCCCCAAATTACCAGAATGGCCCCAGAAATCTCTTTTAAGGCGATTAGTTCGATGTTGGTTCTGGATTGTCTTTACCTCGTCGTTTCCCCTCCATGTTCCTCCCTCCTCTCTTTTCCCTGGACATCCCCACACGGCTGGAAAAGGTCATTCCTCTGTCTCTCGTTCTCCAAACCCTCCCTAACGTCTTGGGATCTGCTGTCCCCCTGGCATGGACTCTGTGCCCCTTCCCCACACCTGTCCTGTCCCCTCTCTCAGTGTGTCCCTGCCAGAAGATGAGATAAAACACCGAGCACAGAGAAATTGTTTTTCTGGGGGTTTTTTGGGGTTGCTTTTATTATTTACCAGGAGAACAGAGATGTTCCCATGTGGGCTTGTCCACAGATCTTTCACCCTTCAAACCAAACATGAACCTTTGCCACAGCTGTTTGCAAGAGACCCTACCCTGGTGTCCAAAGCGCTCCTCCAAGTTTGTAAAGCTTGTTCAAAATTGGTTTATCCATTATTACTGAGAAGAAAAAGAAGAAATAACCAGCTCCTTTATGACATTTTTTTAGTGAATGCCAAGCACGCTCCAAGAGTCGTCACCATTAATTAAGCAAAAGAAAGGCCAGCTGAAGCACACGTGAGCGTGTCCATGCAGCTGTTGGCATCATTTTAAATAAGTAAACACATAAATATAAAAACTACAACATTTCTATAGAAATGAATATATATTTATTTCATTTTTTAAGATATGTTTTTAAGTGGGTTCAGAGAAGACCACGGAGATGCTTCAGGGGCTGGAGCCCCTCTGCTCTGGAGCCAGGCTGGGAGAGCTGGGGGTGTTCACCTGGAGAAGAGAAGGATCCAGGGAGACCTCAGAGCCCCTTCCAGGGCCTAAAGGGGCTTATGAAAAAGAGGGAAAGGAACTTTTTACAAAGGCAGTCAGTGGCAGGACAAGAGGAAATGGTTTTAAACTAAAAGAGAGGATATTGAGGTAAGATACTAGGAAGAAATTGTTTCCTGTGAGGGTGGGGAGGCCCTTGCACAGGGTGCCCAGGGAAGCTGTGGCTGCCCCCGGATCCCTGGAATCCAAGACCAGGATGGACAGGACTTGGATCAGCCTGGGCTAGTGGAAGGTGTCCCTGCCCATGGCAGGGGGGTTGGAATGAAAAGGACTTTAAGGTCTCTTTCAACCCAAATCATTCTCAGATACGGCCGAGAACCAGGAAGCATCTGGTAATTCTCGTCAGATAAGTTCTTTTGGAAGGAGATGATGTGGTCAGATGTTGATACTGTCAGTTTGAAGCCATTTCCCCTTGTCATTCCATGTCCTTGTCCCAAGTTCCTCTCCAGCTCTCCTGGAGCCCCTTTAGGCACTGGAAGGGGCTCTGAGGTCTCCCTGGATCCTTCTGTTCTCCAGGTGAACACCCCCAGCTCTCCCAGCCTGGCTCCAGAGCTGAGGGGCTCCAGTCCTCAGAGCATCTTTAGTGGCATCCTCTGGACCCTCCTCTGAAGCGGGGTGGCCGTATCCTGACTACTCTGTGAGAACAGTCCCAGTCCCTGCCCCATGCCTGGGAATTGTGTGGGTCAGTGCTGGTTGTTCTTGGCCCATCAGTGCCAGGACAAGGAGCAATGCAGGCAGTGAAATGCAGACCCCATGTCAGGGTCCCAGCACTGCTGCATTCACTGGTACAGACTCCCTGTGGCTCTCCCTGCTTTGCCCCGGATGCCCCACTGCTCTTCCCTTCTCTGCTTGCGACCCCAGTCTGGGACATCCTCAGTTCCATAAATCTCATTCCCCTTCCCTTTCCAAGGACTCAGTGCTTTATGTAAGAATGGGAAGACAGGAGGCATCCACATGGAGACAACCTGAGAGGACCAAAAGCCTCTATTGCTCAGCAGAGAATATTTTTAACATTAACAATAATATCCGGGTGGCCTGGCCTACAAAATGCTGCTCCAGGGCATCCATCCCAACATGGCAGAGTTCCCGAGTGGCTGCTGGGACTCTCTGAATTAAGTTTAGCCCTGAAATGAGCTCAGACCCCTCGCTGAGGTCTCCAACTCGTGGTCCCCTGGCTGAGCCCGTGGAAAGAGCTTTGCTGCTTCCCCTTCCATCCCTTGGCACCGATGACTCCTTTGCCACGGGTGGCTCTGCCTACGCCAGAGAAGAAGACGTAAATGCACCCGTGGGATGTGGCAGGGACACGCCACCCCCGTGGTGACAGCACAAGGCTCTTCCTGTGCTGAAGGCTCCAAGGGATCAGTGGCTGCCCTGGGTTGCTCCCTGCTCTGGTTTTGGCTTTGTTCTCCTCCTTGCTGCTCCCTGTGTGAAATAAAACCCCAGTGGCCGGAGCCAGGCTGCAGGGACAACATGGGAGTGTTCCTGCATTTCCCACGCAGCCCTGCAGCATGGCCTTGCAGAACCCTGCCCCAGGGTCACAGCAGCACCCAGCCAGGAGGAGATGCCCCGGGAAGGGCTGTGGTGTTCCCAGAGACGCTCCTGGGTGACATCCCACCATCACCCCGGGTGTGGGGTCACCCACGCTGCGTTTGTCAACCCATGGCTGCCCTGATTGATTTTCCCCAGGGAGCTCCTCCTAATCCTTCCCCTGCTGCAAATGCAATGGTCAGAGCTGAGCTTGGCCCCACTGTGAGTGAAGCACAGACCAAGAGGCCTTCAAGGACCTTTTTATGAAGTATGATGCGACATGGATAACAAGGAAATAAATAAGGAATAAACTGAGAGGGAAGCCACCCTAGGAATCTCACAGCCACCACTAGGACTGTGCACAGGCACAGGGGAAGGAGGGGCAGCGAGGAGCCAGCTTGCTATTTTAAGGACAAGCTCCAATAGTAAAGTAATCATCTCCCGAGCAGTGCTATTTTCTGGATCCGTGCCCTCAAGTCAGCACGAAGCCACCGTGCTTTCTATTCCGGTCACACCCAACGCTTCCTACCAATCTATCCATCTTAATCCCGGCCCCGGCAACCGCACAGCCCCACCGGGGCCGAGGGGTGCCCGGAGACGGGGGGTTTGGAGCTGGGTGCATCCGTGCCAGCCCATCCTGGGAACACCTGGGCCATCCTCGGCATCGCCTTTTTCTCCCCGGCGGGATGATCCTTTCATCTGCATCCTCGCTGCTGCTGCCTCTGCCTCTGCTGCTGCTGCTGCCGGACAAAATGCATCCCACGTAATCAGTTCCCAGCCTCCCTCTCCTCCTCCTCCTCCCCCCTCCATGGCTCTCCTCGCTCCATCCCCTCCTCTGGCGCACCGCGGCTACGGATAAAGGGATCGGTCCTGCGGCGCTGGGGTCATTTCAGGAGCTGTCGCCGCCGGAGCGGCGGGGCTTTGCACGCACAGAATTCCTGTCCTCACTGCAGCAGCGGCTGGGCACGGGCAGCCGAGGGGGTGCCAGGATGCTTCATCCGAGTTGGGCACCCGCATCCCCGCTCGGGGACCCCCCTCGAGCTGATCTCCGCGTCCCTGTCCCTTCCTCATCCTAAAGGGATGTGCTGGGCACGGAGACACCGCACAAAATCCCCTGCACCCCCTCCAGGACCACCACACCCCCGCATCCCACCCCCGCATCCCACCCCCGCATCCCATCCCCGCTCCCAGGCCACAGGATCACCGAAAGCTCTTCCCCTCTCTCTCTATTTTCTTTTTTAATCGGTGTGATGAGGCAGGAGCTGCGGTTCCTGCTGCAAGGATTTCCCTGCGACTTCACCTTCAAAAGCACCGAGTCCCCAGAGCCCCCGAGGCACAAGGTTTCCTTCTGCTGAGCGCTAACAAGTGGTCAGGAGCTTGGGGTTTTGGTGCTGTTCCCTAAACAGAACATTCCTTCAGAAGCCCGAAAGATTAAAAGCTCAGCTGACTTCCAAAAAATGATGTTTATACAGAGCACAACAGGATCTGGGGTTTAAATATATATATATATTTACACAAACACTTACATAAGGAGCCTCCTGGACACAAATTAACCTCCAGTTATGCTTTGGGGGGAAACTTTCCCTGGGATTTTGTGTTTTCTCCCCATCCAGACAATTCCCAAATACTGATCATTGCAATAAAAATACACTTCCTTGTAAAGCCTGAAAATTGACTGATTTTGGTACTTTTTGCTCGCAGACTTGGATTTGAATCCCATTTTTTTTCCATCAAGTGCTCTAAAGCTCTGAGCTCCAAGAGGTGCCTCCCTCTGTGCCTCAGTTTCCTCAATTTAGAAGCAGTCCCCAAACTGGGCAGGTGACACTGAAGTCTGTGGCATGTCCAAGACTTGTTTCTGATAAAAGAACCAACTGCAAATCAAAAATCAAAGCTGAGAAAATGCTTGGGGCAGGACGTTCCAAGTTTTTGAGGGAGGGAGAATTTTTTTTTTTAAATTTGTTTTTTCAGAATTTTCTAAAAAAACAACACGATCTAAAAAAAAACCAACCAGAAACAGTGACAAGAGACCTGAAGTTTAAAAATGTGACCTCATAATTCTTCCCTAAACCACAAAGCAGCTCAAATAGGGGCATTAATCAAGTTCCATCACCAAGGGATTTGCAGTCCACAGATGACTCAGATTTGGTCTTTACATTGATTTCCTCATTCCCATTTCTTCAATTTGCATCTTTTTCCCCTTCCCACCCCTTTTGTCTCCAGCTCAGCACAGCATTTAGCTTTAAATACACCGATAAATAAGTATTTCTTTCTTTGTGTGTTCAGTGGGTGAGTTTGGGTGAGTGAAGCTGAGGAGAAGATGGGATAGGATGGGATGGGATGGGATGGGATGGGATGTTAAAGGATGGCTATCTGCAAGGGGCTGCACCAGTGAGGGAGATGCACATATATAATATATAAATTATATATATATAAATATACATATCCACAAATACCCAGACCCAGAATTTTTAGGGGTTTTTCCCTGCCTGTAAAAAGGTATGGAAAAAAAAAAAAAAGAAAATAAAAAGAAGAAAGAATAGGCAGAACAAGCCCAGTCCTCTAACAAAAATAACAATAGGATCCTCGTAAGGAGTAATTCCTGGTCTCCTGGACTAAATTGGATCAAGTTCCCAGGAGTCATCAGAGAAGAGGCAGAGTGCTGCAAGAGCCAGTCACACACCCTGCAGCTGGCAAAATAATAATAATTGTAATAATAATAATAATAATAATCAGCCATGTCCAATGAGCCGTAATGTCCATCACCACCATCAGGTTCAGTGCAGGATTAAAACTGGACTGAGTAAATATGCCTGTGATTTCCACTGTGTTTAGAGACTGATTGGAGGTCCCAGAGGAGGGATGTTTCCAGCCATGGATGCGTTTTCCAAGCTGGGGCTGCTGTGGCTCTCTCTTGGCTGCACTCTTGACTCCTGACACCCTGAAATCCCAGAATGGTTTGGGTGGGAAGGGACCTTAAAAATCAGCTGGTTCCGCCCCCTGCCATGGGCAGGGACACCTTCCACTAGCCCAGGGTGCTCCAAGCTCTGTCCAACCTGGCCTTGGACACTTCCAGGGATCCAGGGGCATCCACAGCTTCTCTGGGCACCCTGGGCCAGGGCCTCCCCACCCTCACAGGGAACACCCATCCCAAACCCAGATGGGATTCATTCCTTGAGTTGGCCAAAATTCTGAGCTGAACCCCCAAATCAGGCCTTGTGCTGCTCTTTGTGGAGCAGCAGTAAATGTCCCACTGCTCGGGGCACCTTCTTGTCACCCAGCCCCTGCTGTGAGGACTTCCACAGTTAAGGAATAAGATCACGGAACTTCATTTCCTCATGGTGGTCTCATCCACTCTCCTAGGAAATGCAATTCCCTCATTTTACCTCCTTCTCCTCACAGACCCTCTTGCATCAGTGCCCTGCCCCTAAAATGCATGGAAAGCGATGGGAACATCCTCAGCAAAGCGATGTAGGTATGGGAACGTCTGGAGAAGCTTGGCCATGAGGTGGGATCTCGCTGAGGAGCCTGGTCCTCCACCTCAGCCATGTGGAAAGAGCCAGCCCTGAGTTACTGCCACGCCTGTAGGACCTGACCACCCCATCCCAAACTGCTGAAACAGTCCTTGCCACAGCTCATACCAGCCCAGGCCTGAACCTGGGAGTGAGCAGAGCCCTGAGGATGCCCCAGAGTCCTGTTCCCAGGGTCACACCATGAATGCAATGTAGAATTCCCTCTGCACGCCCCGACGTCCACGTGTGAACCTCTGCTCCGTGCCACTGTCACCCCTGGACCACAGCCAGACACGGCCTTTGGTGACCTCCCTGGGGTCTCCTTGGGGCAAACCAAACATTCCAATGGTCAACAGAGCCACAGAGAAGGATGGAAAAGCGATGGAGACCCCCACACCCACCCCAGGACTGTGCCCTGCCTGCCATGGCCGTGGTCCTGCATCACCTCCACCTCTCAGAGCTCCCTGAGGAGGGGCAAGGAGGGGACCAGCCTGTTGTTTGGGGAAGACAGAGGAAGGGGTGGCTGTGTTTGCCTTGGAGCACTCAGGGGGTGATGGATGATGCTACACTGGTGCCTTCCAGTGCCACGCAGGAATCACAGGGATGAGCACAGTGGGAATTCAGCGTTACTCCTCCATACACCTCCAGATCCTCTTGCTTTCCTCAATTTCCTGCTCCTTTTTATTCTTCCTTTTCTTTCCTTCCTCTCTTTCCCGCTCCTTTTTATTCCTCCTCTCTTTCTTTGGTGGTACAGGGAGGAAGGGTTTGACTCAGAGAAGGAACAGTGCAGACAAATCCATCGGCTCCAGCGAGGAGCAGCCGAGCCAGCAAGCTCCTGAAAGCAGCAGGGAGATGTCTCTTCCTTGGGGAAATCTCTGCATGGAGGGATGATGGGAGAGCCCCTCAGCCCTCCCCCGCCTCCCCGAATCCTCCGCACTCTCGGCATCCCCTCTCCGCCTCCGCGCCAACTCTCCGGTTTCCGTGACAACGCTTGGCTCACACCAGCGTCTCCTTTGCGGCGCTCACCCACCCCAGCACCACGCACAGCCCGTGGTGCCTGTGCATCCCACGTGGGGTTCAGCGGGCTCACCACCAAGCCAACACCCTCCAGCTGGGTGCCTGGAGGAAGCTCCAAACTGCAGTTGGATCCTGGAACAGGGATTGTCCCTTTGATCCAGCTCCTGGGAACGGTCATTGCAAGAGGTGGGCGCTGAGAGCGGTTGGGATGCAGGAAAGGCAAAGGGGAAAATCCTCAAGGTGCTCAGGGTCAGAGCTGATCATGGAATCAAAGAGCCCCGGAATGGTTTGGGTGGGAAGGGACCTTAAAGCTCAACTCGTTCCACCCCCTGCCATGGGCAGGGACACCTCCCACTATCCCAGGGTGCTCCAAGCCCCATCCAGCCTGGCCTTGGACACTGCCAGGGATCCAGGGGCAGCCACAGCTTCTCTGGGAATTCCAGCCCAGTCCCTCCCCACTCTCACAGGGAAGAATTCCTTCCCAATATCCCATCTATCCCTGCCCTCTGGCACTGGGAAGCCATTCCCTGTGTCCTGTCCCTCCATCCCTTGTCCCAAGTCCCTCTCCAGCTCTCCTGGAGCCCCTTTAGGCTCTGGAAGGGGCTCTGAGGTCTCCCTGGATCCTTCTCTTCTCCAGGTGAACACCCCCAGCTCTCTCAGCCTGATGCTGAGGTTACACCTCCACAATAAATCCATGCTGGAGCCTGATCTCCATCCCCGAGACCTGGCCATGCTCACACCATTAATCCTTCCCACCCTCCTGAGAACAGTGGCTGCATCCCAACCACCTGTTGGGGATGGTCCCCAGCCCATGCCAACTCCTGAGCTGAGCCAGGGATGGTTTGGGTAAGTCTGAGCTGGCCAGGGCTGGAAAGGGTCTGGGATGGTGGTGGAAATGTAAAGGTGGAGAAGGTTCAACCCCAGCCCTTATGTCCCAGCTTTGTTCCATTTACCACTTACAATAATCAATCACTCAGCCCTGGCAGGCCTGGGCAAACCTGAGTCCATCTGGCAGTGCTCTTAATTCATCCACGCCCCGGTGATGTCACATCAAGTGCCCAGAGCAGCAGCAGCGACTTCCATCAGTGACTGAACCCTCTCAGCTGCTCGTGCTCTGCCCCAGGGGATGGACTCAAACACTGGTTATTTTGTCTGAACAGCCACCACGGATGTGAAGCCACCTTGTAGAGACCCAGACACGGCTGGGAGTGTTTGCAGTGAGCAAGGGCTGTGCCCAGGACAGCGGCCACAGGGTGGGAATAAAGGGCAGGAACCACATGGAATCATAAAATCACAGAATGTCCTGAGCTGGAAGGGACTCACCAGGATCATCCAGTCCAGCTCCTGGCCCTGCACAGACACCCCAACAATCCCACCCTGTGTATCCCCGAGAGCGGTGTCCAAACGCTCCTGGAGCTCTGGCAGCCTCGGGGCTGTGCCCATTCCCTGGGGAGCTGTTCCAGTGTCCAGCACCCTCTGGGGGAAGAGCCTTTTCCTGATATCCAACCCAACTGCCCAAAATAATCACAACTGGTTTAGTTGTGTTGATAATGGTTGGTAAACTTGGTATCTCTGTAACCTGGAGCACAGGAAAGCAATCAAAAAAGCATCCAAACTCTTGCAGATCTTCTCCACATCCCAGTGCTGTTCCAAATTGTCCCACAATATAAATCCCAAAAAGGACCCAGGACCAGCTGCTCCACAGAGCCGACACTGACCAGAGAATTGTGGAACAGCCTGGTTGGAAGGGACCTTTAAAGGTCACCCAGTCCAAACCCCTGGAATGAGCAGGGACATCTCTGACTAGATCAGATTGTCCAGCTGATAGGTTGTTCCTTTTGGTTCTAATCTTACACCCTCACAAATATCACAATGGGCAGAAAAGAGAAGGGAATGGTGACTTATTTTCCTCATTCCCATGAATCTGGGCAAACCACATCTCGAGGCAAGACCCCTCTGCTTTCCAGGACTTCGGACTGGCCTTGAGCAAGGAGGGAGTTCCATACACTGCTGCCTTCCCCGGCCTCTGGAAATAAACCAGTGGAGGGGAAAACACAGCCCAGTGTGAACCTCAGACTATGGGAGAGGGAGTTAATTACCCCTCCTGAAAAAGAAGGGAAATGCATTGCAGTCACTGCTGGAATTTGTTTTCCAGACCCTTTTATCACTGACAAGAGAAAGGCAGCTCTGCTCACTGAAAGGCAGCTTTCTGTGGGGTGAGATCCTGCTGCTTCCAGCTGAAGTTCTTCCTGATGGGGCTTAAAGGTGATGGAAATGTTATTTACAGGCAGCCAAATTCCCAGGAAGGGACTGGCAGGGGCAGCTCTTGGGTATCATGTGGAGTCATGTTTTAATTCTTGGGAACAGCGCCCGCTCCAAGCTCTGAACTCTTGCTTTTGGGGGGAATTCTGGCACCAGCTGAATGTGGGGTTGTCCTCCTTGACATTGAGGAGCCAGCTGAGATTCCAGCTGCCAGAACAAAGGCTGAGGAGCTGTGTTTAACAGCACGAGGACCCAGCTCCACATTACACACACACACGCACACACTGAGCTGTCCCCAGCATTAAAATTTCATTACAAGGAGTGCACCAGGAATAACCATTATCAATTATATATTACACGCTGCTTTAGTCTAAAAGAAATCTGATGGCTCGGGGGTTCTGTTGCGAGAAGGAGCCTCTCTTGCAGGGTTTGGAGCTGGTTGTGTGGTGGAGCTTTGTGATTCACCACACAGCTCCCACTCTCCCAGCCCCGTGTCCTTACGGTGGGAATATCCACCCCAGGAGGTGCCGGGCTGGCTCTTTGTCCCGGTTCCATGCAGGTCATGCTGGGTTATCACAGGATCACAGAATGGTTTGGGTTGGAAGGGGGTTCCAGTCACACCTTCCACTGTCCCTGGCTGCTCCAAGCCCCGTCCAACCCAGCCTTGAACATTTCCAGGGACGAGGCAGCCACAGCTTCTCTGGACAACTCTCTGTGGGATGCCCAGGACAGGACAGGGATTGAGGATTGGATCTTGTGGCTTTTTGTAAAGAACTGGCTTTGCTGTCTGCATAATGCCACTGTGCCAGGAGCCCCTGGCACTTGGTCACCTGAGATGTCACCTACAGCCATGGGCACCTCCAGAGGTGGCTGCTCCTGTGCGTCTTGGACACCTCTCATGGGTGGGATGACTGGAGGTGTCCCCACTGCTGACAGAAGGTTCTTTGGTGGCCTCAGTCTCCTCTTTCAGATACTTTGGTCTAAGCTCCAGACCTCACCCACATCCCAGAGCTGAGGTGTCCATGAACTTGTCCTGTATCACTTCCCTCTGAAAGCAGGGACAGCCACCCCTTCAGTGTCTACAGCACCTAAATCTCCTCTTTCCCCCAGTGCACCAGGCCTGAGGGCTGAGCAGCTTTTAAAAACCAAACCCACAAACTCTTCCACTCTCAAGTTGTTCCTCATCCCCGCCCTGAGCAGCCCTGGCCCTATGAAAAATCCTCTTGGCTTCCACTGGTTCATGTTGAGGAATAAATGCTGGCATTGTCTAAAGGCTTTCCTGTTGAACGACCCCACTCCATGGATGGCAGGCAATGAACCCCAGATCCTGCTCGATGATAATGACAGGGACACTAAGAAGTGATGGGGTGGAGGGAGGGGATGTTAAAGGGTGTTAAAATCCTTAACACTGCTATTTCAATCCAATTAATGCCCCTGTGTGCACCAAAGTACTGGGTATTGTGGAAACATCAGCAGCTGGGTGGGGAACAGTCAGGACAGGGGGGTCTGCAGGACTTTATCAGAGTTTTTGGGAGGAGATCCTCAGGCAGACAGGGAAAGGACATGGGGGAATGGTTTTTAAAGTAAAAGAGGAGAGATTTAGATTAGATCTTAGGAAGAAATTCTTGGCTGTGAGGGTGGGGAGGCCCTGGCACAGGGTGCCCAGAGAAGCTGTGGCTGCCCCTGGATCCCTGGAAGTGTCCAAGGCCAGGTTGGATGGGGCTTGGATCAATGTGGGATAGTAGAAGGTGTCCCTGCCCATGGCAGGGCGTGGAATGAGATGGACTTTAAAGTCCCTTCCCACCCAAACCATTCTGTGATAAAACTATAGTGGATCCCACATTTCTCTACTGCCAACAAACCCATGGCTACGCTTTGAAATCCTTATTTCCCTTTCCCATCCAGTGGATCATGCCTGAGAAAGTGATTTCTCAGGATGCAGATTAAAGCAGAACAGCAGAGACCCTCCAGTGCAATTATGAAAAGGAAGTCATAAAAAATAGTAATTAAAAGTCATATTTCTGCTGGGTAAATGCCTGGGCAGGGCTGGGAGTTGTTGGAAAGAAAGATACCTGAAACACAGAGGCTGCAGCAGAGGTAGGGATGGGACAGAAAGGCTTTGTCTGCACCAGTGAAGGAAACAGGGACAGGGATTGCACCATTCCTGCTGTCACCTGTTGGCACAGCCCCTTGCACAGTTTAATCTAACAAAACAGGCCTGTAGGATGCTGGTCTCTGCTGTCACCTGCCTGTGACTCAGTTTCCTGCTGATCAGCCAGGAATGATGAGTCCTTTGGTCATCTCATCTGTGTGGATGGTGGGACACACGGCATTCCAGTGTGGGTGCTGAGCTGGGGGTGGGGAAAAGCAAAGCAATTTGGGTGGCGTGGAGGAGGTTTCTCCCACTGAAATGAAAACATGGGCAGAGTTTTATTCGGTTCAACCCTGAACTGAGCACATTTGACCTCCTGGAGAGGCAGTCAAGGCACAGCCTGAGGGCATCTCAGGTGGCATGTGGCACCGGGGGAAAAACTAGGAAAAAGCAACATCTGTATATGTAAATTATCCAGAGCCTCTTCTCTGAGGTCCTGAGGTCTTGTCCTGGGGCTGCCCAAACTGCAAACACTCTTCCAGCTCCTGATCCAGCAAGGATTTGCACCTCAAGGATCCTGTACCTCCTGCACCCCTGTGGGACACGGGGTCATAGGGCCCTTCTGCCCCTCCCAAGCCCTCTCAGACCTGGCCAAAATGAGACCTCTGAGCAGAGTGGTTGGCAGGTGATTGCAGCCTCCACTCTTGGAAACTTTGACCACGCTCCTGCCATGGATCTTCAGCCAGGAGAAGACACCAGTGGGACAACTGGGATGAGACCTTCCCAGGAAAGTCTTCCTGTGCCACCCATCAGCCCATTTCTGCTGTGGGGACACAGGTCCAGCCCCACAGGCAACACATGAGACCCCAGCCAGGGTGAACCTTTCAGGAAACACTCAAAAAAACCCCCCCAAAGGAAAAACCCTAAAGCCTAGAGGGACTCTTTGCCTTCCTGCTGCTGAATCATCAGTGGGGAGCGGGAATTAAACAGGAGAAAATAAGAATGGAGCAGCAGTAAGTGGAGACTGTAAACACAAGGCAGATTAAAAACTTAATGGGTCTAAGCAGGCACCAGGGGAAAGCAGGAGTGGGAGGGAATGGGGCTGGCAGGGAGGGGAGGCTGGTGCTGGCTGAAAGGGCTGAGGGAAGCTCCAGCAATCCCACTGCACCCGGGGAAGGGAAACAGATGCTCTGGATTAGGAGCTGGAAGTGCAATCACTGGGCTGGGTCATTCCCAAGAGCTCAGGGGACATTTGGAGGGACAAAGTGGAAGTTCAGGACCTCCACCATCCCACTTCTTGGGGGTTTGGGGCAGGGATGGGGTGCAGACTGATGGAGGTTGTTTGAGGGGTGATGGGAATTCATGGATGTGAAGGAAGAAAAGGTTTTTCAGCCCTGTGTAAATGTTCCTGTGGCAAAGGGGAGGTGGGCTCATGGAAATCAGCCTCCTCAGGTATTAAATGAGGAGGAAGCTCAGGCCAGCCCAGGATGAGCCTGGTGGCTGAAGATGTGGAGGATTGAGGCTCAAGTCCCAGTTCTTGCAGTATCCTAGGGTTCAAAAATCCCTGCTTTTCCCATTTGTCTCCCAAATTTTCCTTTACATGCTCCAACATGAAATCACACCCAGATCTCTCTCCACACTACAAGGCAGATAAGAAATCAAATTGCTCTGTGAGTAGAAGAGCAAAGCAAGGTTGGTTTCCGAGGGATGGTGGATTCTCCAGTGTCCAGTAGAGCACAAGCTCCAATGAAAGATCTACCCAAGGCTGTGGCACTCAAAAAGCCTCCCTAATGGGTGGTTTGGCTGGAATTTAAGAGGGAATATGCTCCAGGGTTGCTTTTTCTTTCACTGAGGATACTGAGGTTCCTGTTCTCTTTCCATATGCCCGGTTGTGTGAAAGTTGTAGGATTTATCCTCTGAAAAATCAGTGTTAAAAGTTTTGAGGGGTCCACTGTCTGTCCCTACGTAGGTCTGGTTTCCTTAGGAAATAAATGTAAAGCTGTGGTGAAAGACTGCACAAAACCAAACAGGAAAACTTTGGAAACAGAATTTTGCACCTCTCAGGCAAAGAGAAGCATTTAAAATGACTCTGAGTGAGGTTTGACTTGAAAATTTTTCTCCAGGCTCTAACACCTGGGGTGGGGGGCAGGGGGGAGGAAATGATTAAAAAATGGAATGCTGATGACTTTCTCTACTTGCCTGGATTTAGGATCATGGAATGATAGAATCATTTAGGTTGGAAAAGACCTTTAAGATCATAATTTTATTTACTTTCTGAGGGCCTGACATGCATCCTGGAGAACCTGAGATTGGCAATCCTTAGTTGGAGCCAGTAAACTTCAGGGCATGGGGAAAAGAGCTGTTTGATCACACCAGTGCGAGCTACTGATGGGACAGGAACCCTGGCTGGTGGCTCAGCAACCACTCCCTGCTGCTGGGGACCATGTCCCCTCCCTGCTGTGCCCATCATCCCAACCCATCTCCGAGACATCCATGGAAAAGCTGTAGCACCACACAGAGCTCAGCTGCATCCTCTTTTTGGACCTTCCCTGTGTGAGCCCACGTCCTTGTGTCCTCCTCCAAGAAAGGACCACATTCCCTGCATGGCTGCCCGTCCAACCTGGCCTTGGACACTTCCAGGGATCCAGAGGCAGCCACAGCTTCTCTGGGCACCCTGGGCCAGGGCCTCCCCACTCTCACATGGAACAATTCCTTCCCAATATCCCGTCTAAACCTCCTCTCTGTCAGTCTGAAGCCATTCTCCCTTATCCTGTCACTCCATGTGTGAGTGCATCCATGGAAGTGTTCCAGAGGCTCCAAGCAAGCCCCTTCCATGCAGACCCCTGACTTGCAGGTTGACCTGCACCACACAAGGTATTAACCAGCAGTAACGGGATCCCGCCGTGACTCATCCTCACGGATCTGACAAGCCGTTGATCCCATTGATAAAAGCCCGGAGGGTTCGGGCTCCCGGCCAAATCCCTCCATTTCATTCATGGAAAAGAGGGACGGGGAGGGAAAAGGGCTGGGCTCAGGTCCAGGGAACAGAAGCACAGGCGGATCTGGCCATTGCACAGAGTCCTCCTATAGCCATGGATGGAGGCCAGGGCCACGGGAAGGAGCCGCAGCCGTCCCTGCACAACGAGGCTCCGGCCAGGAAACAGCAAGGCAGCAGAGTCTTGGGCCAGAAACTCGCCTTGGGAGCGGGAAGAGGAGGAGACCCTTCAGGAAAGCCCCGTTCCTAGGAAAGGTCATGTCCTTCTGGACAAATCCCTCCAGTGGCACCACGAACCCAAGCAGCGCAGTTTTCCCAGTTGGATCTAGAGCCAAGCTCCAGTCTTAAACACCAGCAAGACCTCATCAGCAGGACAGGTAAGGACAAGGCAGGGGCAGTCCCTGGGTGTCGTGGGATGCAAATATTCCTTGTGCAATCCCTCGTGCATCCACATCCTTTTGTGCGCCCACGGATGCTTCCAATGTTGGAAATTACTTAGGTTTCTCACAGCTTTTTCCTAATCGCTGCTGGAGATGGAAAGGCAGCCAGGGAGTTGAAACTAGGTTGTCTTTAAGGTCCCTTTCAACCCGAACCATTCTGTGATTTGATGGGATACTGGAGCATATCACACCCATGGGGACAACAATCACAGGGGGAAAACCTGTAAATAGTAACCCCTAAATAATTCTCTGATCACCAGAGTAGTAGTTCAGAGGGATCATTCTTGCTGGAGAGATTACTGGAATAAGCACCCTCCTAGAAATGGAATTTTTTTTCATTTTTTGGCTGAACTGGTATATTCCAGCAGGGAAATGAAAGTTTGCCTTGAGAAATTCCTAGACAGCTTTCTCAGGAGATTCATAGAATCATCAAGTCATTAAGGTTGGAAAAACCCTTTAGGATCATCAAGTCCAACTATTACCCCAGCACTGCCAAGCCCACCACTGACCCATGCCCCCAAGTGCCACACCCACAGGACTTTTAAATCCCTGCAGGGATGGGAAATCCACCCCTGCCCTGGCCAGGGAATGACTTGTGCCTCAGTGCAATCTGCTTGGAAAAGGGCTGAAGAGGCAGGAAACCCTCAGTGGGTTTCAAGAGTCAGGCCAGGAGACCTGACAGCCAAGACCAGCATATTTTAAGCCACAGGGATAAGAACTGAGCCACAATCCTCTCTCAGAAGGCACACGGAGGAGCCAGGCTGGGACAGGCTGGGACACATCCCTCCAGTTTCCTCTGATAGCATCTCCAGGTTTTAGGGATGGACTGCAGGGAGTGACAACCTGTCAAGGACAAAAAGACTCTTCAGTATGACCCCACCTGGACTTTGATCCCCAGCCAAGCCTCTTGTAAGAGAGAGGTGATGGCTGGTTTGCTTTCAAAGCTGCAGCAGTGGCTTAAAGCAGTGCAGCCCCCAGACTAGTGCTGGATTAGTCTCACGCCAGTGCTTTAATGTGTCTGTAAAGGTTAAGAGCTGATTCCTGGAGGTGTCAACCACGCACTGGGGCCATGCTGGGTGGGGAAGCAGAGATGACAGCTTGAAAGCAAGCAAAGGGCAGATTTAAGGAGTTTAAGCAGAGCTTTCTGAAGAGATGTTGGTCTTGGGGGCAGTGCCTGGGAGGGAAGGGGCTCAATCCCACCCCCCCACTTGGGGCTGATTATTGATCCCACAGAAGGCAGCGAGATGAATTTGGAAAACACGAGTCTTAAACAAGGCAGACGTGCATCAGCAAGGCCAAAACACCTGCAGAGACCCCGACCCTGCTCCTGGGCCACAGCCAGCAAACCCTTGGAGAGGGATCCTCACCATTCCCCCATCCTGACGCTACCTCCGAGCCCTGCTGCAGAGTTCAGAGAAGCAGCTCCTTAAGCACTAGAGCCTGACTCCACCAAGCAGGGAGGAAAAGGAACACTTCAGGTGTAGCATCAGTCACGAGTTCCTGTGCGTGAGGGAAGTCGGTCCCAGCGTTGTGCTCCTCCCACACGAGCAGTCCCATTGAGATCCAGAGCTACTCAAGCAGGGAAAAGTCAAGCGAAGTGAGGATGTGTGGGTAGCTCTCACAGTGCTTTTAAGGTAACATTTGAGGTTGCCATCAACTTTTTTTCCCCTCTTGAAATTCACTGAGCAATTTTCTCCCTCTTGTAATCTCTTTCTTTTAATTTTTCTTTTTTTTTTTTAAACCGAATCCACATTACAGAGAAAAATGGCAAGAAAGTGTAAT
Organism: Corvus moneduloides; assembly: GCF_009650955.1. Classification (NCBI taxonomy): domain Eukaryota; kingdom Metazoa; phylum Chordata; class Aves; order Passeriformes; family Corvidae; genus Corvus; species Corvus moneduloides. Next base: position 3,014,244 of record NC_045478.1, read on the forward strand.
TGTAGAGGAGGGGAGGGAATGCAGAGTAGGGAGAGGAGGCAGCTGTATTGACCATCTGCTATACCGCTAAAAACGCCCACTTGAGTGTCTGTTTACAAATCAAGTTGCCCGTGTGAGTGGAAACAGAGGCACTTCTTCAGCAGGATCAGGCGACTGGCTGCCAGCACACTGGGTTTATTAGGGAGCAGGCTGGGGCTGGGTGAAAATGTGTGGTAGGAGAGGAACAAACCCAAAAGCTGTTCCCAACAAGGAAATACTGAGAGGCACAAGGCAGGAAAAAACAGTGCCTGCAAGGAGCTGCAAAGTGGGCCGACCCCTGAGCCAGCTGCCATTCCTAGAGGGATCCCGAGCTTTCCTGAATATGACGCTGATCTTAAAAAAAGCCCCATAAACATTCAGCTCCAGCTTTGGCTTCATTGTTTGCCAAGGACCATGTCACAGAATCACAGAACCACAGAATGTTTTGGGTTGGAAGGGACTTGAAAGATCATCCCATTTCACCCCCTGTCAACACCTTCCACCATCCCAGGTTGCTTCAAGCCCCATCCAGCCTGGCCTTGGACACTGCCAGGGAGCCAGGGGCAGCCACAGCTTCTCTGGGCACCCTGTGCCAAGGCCTCCCCACCCTGACAGGGAAGAATTTCTTCCTAATATCCAAGCTAAATCTATCCTCTTTTGGTTTAAAACAGATTCCTGTCATCCTGTCACTAACTGTCTGTGTAAAAAGTCCCTCTCCATCTTTTTTGTAAGTCCCCTTTTAAGTCTGGATGCCCAGAGTGACTGATGGAGTAAATTCCAGGTGAGACCAACTCCTTTTCCCTTCTTCCCCCTTTGGACAGTGCTATATCCTCACTGCAGAAGAGCCTGAACACCTATCAGACAGCATTGTTTGGAATTTCACATCCATCTTACACAGAAATGTTAATCAAAAAGCTGCCAAACACTTTTCCAGAGGTGTGTTTAATCCCAGCAGGGATAATGAAGCATCCTGACCCCTCAGATGCCAGGTCACTGCTCCTAAGTGCCTAATGATGCAAACAAAGCTTTAAAGATGCGTCGCTAACTGATTCCTGCTTCCATTTCCTCCACTGCTGGAAGAGTAGGTGCAGGAGGATCAACTGCATTTTGGGAATCTGCACACACAGCTGAGGCTGCCTCTGTTCCCGAAATCAGGGGCCCTGAGCTTCTGACACAGGCACATCTCAGGTGATGCCCTTCAGAGAACCTAAGCTGGGTCTCCAGGGGCCACCTTTCCATCCCATTCCACCCTAAAAAGGGTTTGGGGGCAACAGGAATTTTAGCAACCCAGCAGTGATGTCCTGAAGGCAACTGGAGGAAAGAGCTTTCTCTGATTATGGAATTCATGGGATAGGACTTCAGGAATGGGGAACAGTGCAGAGTTAAGAGTTGGCTAAGACTTAACTGCAACCAACTCTCCCAAATTCAGTTTCTGGGATTCTATAAAATCAGAAACCAGGTGTCTGCTGTGTTGGAAACTCATCCAGCATAGTCAAAGAGTCCCAGGAGAAGAAAATTTCAGGTGCCAGACATCAGTCAAGGAACCTCTAAAGGGATTCTCCTGACTTCTTCCAACCTGGCCAGTGCTGGGCACACATGGCAACGTGTGGGAATGAGATCATGGAATCACAGGATCGATGAAGTTGGAAAAGACCTCTGAGATCTGAGTCCAAGATCCACCACTGACCCATGTCCCCAAGTGCCACATCCACCACTGATCCATGTCCCCAAGTGCCACATCCACATGGCTTTTAAATCCCTCCAGGGATGGGGACTCCAGCACTGCCCTGAGCAGCCTTGTTCCAACACCTGACCACCCTTTCAGTGAAGAATTTTTTCCCAGTATCCCATCTAAACCTCCCCTGGCACATCTTGAGGCCGTTTCCTCTTCAATCCGAGCATTTCCACAGCTGTGGATCAACACGTGGTCGTGATGTTGGTGCCCAGGGCAACCACAAGTGTTGTAAATCAAAGCTGCCCCACCGAGGTCACTCAATTTGTGTTTCTTTACATCCATGGAAAGCCTGGTTTGTGTTCCAGCTCAGGCATGAGCAGGTGTCCAAGTGGGACTATAAAAATAGTGGTGGGGACACTCAGAAATGCTAAGGCAGATGGCACAGCTCCATCCCGACTCCTGCCTGCAGAAAGCCCTGGCAAACTCCTCGGGAGCCCTGGCTGACCTGTCTGCAGCCACTGCCCATTCCAGGCCGTGTAAAATCCCGGCCACATGCCAGGGATCTTCTCCCTGGCCAACAGTCCCACCAGAAGCCCGGCACACCTCTTGAGGGAAGCCCTGCCAGCCTTTTCCCCCTCACGCTGCCCTATCCAGTAGTTTTCTCTCACTGAGGAGCCCAAGGAAGAAGACCCCGTGCAAGCACAGCAATTTTTAATCTCTGACAACACCAGAGAGGCAGCCAGGCCTGTCCTGCAGCCCATGGTCGGCTGCAAGGCTGCATGAGAGCCAGATCCAGACAGCTGCCAGCCCTTCATCTCCTGCAGGAGCCGGTGTTCCCTGTCCCTTTGAACCACTGCACGTTACCAGGGAGTCAATAGAGCAGACACTGCTGATCAGCTGTTACTGCTCACTCCAAAGATGAAAACATTTAACACGAAATCAGATCTTAGAGGACAGGATTTTTTTTTTTTTCATTATTATTATTCTCTCTCTCTCTCTTTTTTTTTATTCCCTTCCCTTTTAATTCGCTCCTTTATCTCCCAGGCCTTGATAGTGTCAGGAACTGACTGATGACTATGGTGTTAAGTTGCCTCTGGTTAAATCAAACACCGCTTCAAGCAGAGAGTTTCTGGCTGGGAGCAGTTTAGGAGTGACGTGGAGCAAGGGAATAAAAATGCCTCTTTGATGGGTGGAGGGAGCCACACTCCTGGATTGATGGAAGAAAATATCCCTGTGCCGGTTTATCCCTGTCATGTGGCACACACAGGGAGGGTGCAGATGATTTGGGCAGCTGTGAGGCAGGTGCAGGACAGGGGAGGATGATTGTAGGGACAGAAGCTCACAGAAGTGACAGCAGCCTCCACTCAGAGGGGAGAGAGGATCCTGTGCTTTGTCTTCTCACCGAGATACACACAAAAAAAAGCCCGATGCCTCCTGCTAGAGTGAAGCTCCATAGCCTCTCTCTCTGCAGGAAGAAATCAGTGGAAATGTGAGCCCAGGGACTCATTTTGCACAGCAGCAGCTGCCTCTCAGAGGGTTGTTCAGCCACTGAACCAGCCCCATCCAGTTGTGCTTCCAGGTGCACACCCCGCTGCAAACCATTCCCATTATGCTGAGCAGCCTTTCCCGCGGCTCACAGATGTCCCAATTCTGAGCTGAGTTTCCTTCAAGGTCAGCTCCTGCCTCTGCTCCCACCAGGTGAAGCTTTTCTGGAAAGCCGGTGGACTCCTCCTGCTCCACTTTGTGCCATTTTGCATTAAAATCAACGTCACTTGGAGCAGCAAAGCTCTGCTCTTTATTCATTCAGCAGGGCTGCTCATCCCCCCCATGCAGATGAGCACCAAATACATCCTGGAAGCATCCAGGGAATCCATCCCCAACTTAAAAGAGCCATTCTGGATAACACAGAAAGCTGGAAAGTCTGAAGAAAGTGATGATTTTATTTTATTTTATTTATTTATTTTTTATTCAACACACCAGGTATGAGCCAAGCTCCCTGTGGTGAAGGCTGCATCTCCCTGGGTGTGTCCCACATCACCTTGGTGGCCAGGTGGAGTTTCCAGCACGGCTCTGAAGCCACACAGCAGCTGTGGTGTTGTCTCTGGGATATTTAAGTCCCTTGGAGCCCAAACACTTCTCCTCCCTAGTCCCTGCCCAGCTTTTTCCGTGCTGTGCACTGGAAGTTGCTGTGCTATCCCATAATTCAAACATTCATGAGATGTCCCAAGTGGGGTCACAAACCCAAACTCCCTTGAATTAAAGTTGGATCAGGTCCTGTAAGATCTCACAAACTGCTCTGCCGGGTCAGACTCATCCATTTCCTGGCTCCAACAATGGTCAGTAACAGATTCCCAAGGAAAGGACAAGAGCTGGGAAGAGAATTTCCATCAACTTTCCCAGCCTCCAGCAGTCTCCACATTTGTTACTATCAGAGAAGGGAACGAGCTGGGGAAGGGGCTGGAGCACCAGGAGCAGCTGAGGGAGCTGGGAAAGGGGCTCAGCCTGGAGCAAAGGAGGCTCAGGGGGGACCTTGTGGCTCTGCACAACTCCCTGACAGGAGGGGACAGCCAGGGGGGTCGGGCTCTGCTCCTAGGGAACAGGAACAGGATGAGAGGGAAAGGCCTCAAGCTGTGCCAGGGGAGATTTAAATTGGATATTGACAACAATTTCTTCATGGAAAGGGTTGTCCAGCCCTGGCACAGCTGCCCAGGGCAGTGCTGGAGTCTCCATCCCTGGGGGGATTTAAAAGCCGTGTGGATGTGGCACTTGGGGACATGGGTCAGTGGTGGCCTTGGCAGTGCTGGGGGAGCAGTTGCACTCAGTGATCTTAAAGGTCGTTTCCAATCTAAATAATTCCATGATTCCATCTCTGGAGATGGACAGTAAGTTTTGGGTTTTTTTCAAATTTCCCTTATTCTAATGAGTTTTCCAGTAACGTAAACCTCCGGAATCTACTTCCCCGTTTCAGCAATGAGTTCCATGAAGAACTGGCGGGATCATAGAACCATAGAATATCCGGAGTTGGAAGGGACCCCCAATGATCATCGTGTCCAGCTCCTGGCCCTGCACAGGACACTCCAGCAATCCCCCCTGTGCCTGGTATTGGGATGATCTCGGATGGGATGAGCCCTTCTGAGCCCTGGCATATTTTTGCAGCACCCTGGTTCCTGTCAGTGCTTTTGCCTTGATCTGCACTGCCCAAACCAGTCACCCACATCCAAACAGCACCTCTCTGGTGATGATTTCCCGAGTATGGATCCAGCATCTGGATCCTGTGGGATCCTAGTAGGTCAAACAAGTCCTGTGCCTCAGTTTCTCCTTTGTTTTGACTGCAAAATCCAACGCCTCCGGTCCCACATCCCTGCTAGGAAATAAAATGGGTCAGGGCCAGTTCTCCGAGGGCAAAGCAGCATGGCACAGCTCACATCCATATGGACAAACTCTCCCGTCCTCCAAAGCAGGCTGGCACAGAGCCTGCTGGAAAATATCCCTGCTAAACCCTCAGGCGCGCCCAGATATTGTCTGGGAGAGGGGTGGTTGGTCTGGGCCCAGCCCGTGTTTGGGATCATGGTGTGGATTTAGTGGCAGGGATGATCCCAGAGGAGGATTCAGCCTCGTACTCCTGTGCTGGTTGGTTTGTTTGTTGTGGCTCTGGGGAGCTCTGGGCCTGCACATACAGATTGTACCTGCCAGGACCCAACACCTGGGCAGCATGGCCAGGCCAAACAGTGCAGGACCCTGGAATTTGTGGATAACTCTGCCCCAGAGTCCAAGTCCTAGGATTAATTTTCTGGTACAGACAGACCCTCCCCACCTGGATACACCCTCCATGTGCCCACCTCCCTGCCCACAGTTTCCCAGGAAAAATCTGATGAACAGGCACTCCTGCTTCCTACAGGATGCTGAAGGTGAAAGTAGCCTCATGTGGGCAGGGTTTGTTTGCACTCTGAGCCATCCCAACCCTCAAAGAAATGACAGACACAAGTACTGCAAAATAGGGGGAGTCAGGAAGTCCAACAATGGTTTGGGTTGGAAGGGACATTAAAGCTCATCCAATTCCACCCCTATGACATGGGCAGGGACGCCTTCCACTAGCCCAGGGTGCTCCAAGCCCTGTCCAAACTGGCCTTGGACACTTCCAGGGATCCAGGGGCAGCCACAGCTTCTCTGGGAAACCAGTGCCAGTGTTTTATCACCCTCATCATAAAAAAATTCTTCTTTATATTTATTATAATTATCCCCTCTCTTAGTTTTAAACCACCACCCCTTGTCCTACCACTGCAGGCCCTAATGAAAGGTTTGTCCTCATCTTTCTTGCAGGGCCCAGGGCTGGATCTGTGGCAGAGCTGGAGGGTTTCTGAAAGCCTGGCTCTGTTAGGCTGCTCCAGGAGCAGGATGCTGGTGCAGGAGGAGACCCAGTCTGTGCCTCTTCACTGCAAACCCCAATTATCCCAGAGGCACGAAATAGGAAGAGGAGAGAGATCCGAAACGTGGATTTCCATTTGAGCCAATCATGGAATCATTAAGGTTGCAAAAGACCTCTGAGATCATCGAGTCCAACCATCAACCAGCACCACCACGTTCGCCACTAAACCATGTCCCCACGTGCCACATCCACTCATCCTGAACACCTCCAGAGGTTGGGACTCACCCCTGCCCTGGGCAGCCTGTTCCAATGCCTGGCCGCCTTTTTGGTGAAGAAATTGTTCCTAATATCCAACTTAAGTCTCCCACAGCACAACTTGAGGGCATTTCCTCTTGCTCTACCACTTGTTACCTGGATCATTCCTCCTTCTCCTGTTGCCAAACCCAGTTAAAACCAGGCTTGAGTTTCAGCCTTGAGCACCCAGCTATTTATCATCTACGATGCTGTAAAATAGATTTTTCTTTCAACAGTTTTAACAGTAGGAACCGTCACACTGAACCAGGCTTTGCCCGACTCCAACTTGCACCACAAACACATTCCGGCAGGAATAAATGATTCAATCCCGTAGAAATGTGACGGGGGAAAAAAGTTAATTTAGCTGCAGAACAACCCATTTTGCTTGGGGTCTTTGCAAAATGATGATGTTAATGTCCTTAATTCCAAGAGATGTAGAGGTTTAGTGAGGATTTGGCTTTATAGGATAAAATCAGAATGGAAGGGATGCTCAAGGATCACCAAGTCCTACTCCTGGCCTTGCACAGGACAACTCCAACATCATGATTTCCTGGAAGTCTGAATCCATGCCAGCCTGCCTGGAAGAGGAGGGTGAGCAGAGGGCTCTGAGTGCACCCAGAGGGAACAACAACCACTGCCCAAGTATCAAAAACTTCCTCAATTTAAAAGATTCAAGGGATGAATATTTTCCACATGGAAAAGAATACACCACTGGCACAATTTGGCAAGCAACATTGAAAAGCCTTGTTTCCTGCTGTGTTTAAATGAAGATGGATGCCCTTCTGAAACCCCCTTCTTGGGCTATTTCTTACTTCAAACCTCAGAGTCAGCTGACCACAGGTATCACAGAATCACAGAATTGTTTCGGTTGGACAAGTCCTCCAAGATCATGGAGTCCAACCAGTCCTTCAGCACCACCATATTCACCATCAAACCTTGTCCCCACGTGCCGCATCCACGTGCTTCTGAACATTTCCAAGGGATGGTGATTGCACTGTTTCGCCAGGCAGTTCCAGTCCCTGAGCACCCTTTTAGTGAAGATTTTTTTCCCCTAATATCCAGTCTCTGGATCTTAGGCTTCTCCCAACCCCCTGAGGGTGGCTAGGAACTGTTCAAGCTGGCCTGGGCCAACTTTATCTGCTTTGACTTCGTTGTGTTCCTTCCCACGAAATAACGCTGTGGACGGATGATCCAGTGCTTGTCCTACAAGGCTCCAAGCAGAACCCATGGCAGGGGGGTGGAATGAGAGGAGCTTTAAGGTCCCTTCCAACCCAAACCATTCTATGTTTCCATGACTTCTCTGGGTCCATCACCACACAACTTCTCGTTCACATCCTTCCCCTGGGCGAGTGCTCCAGCTCTGCTCCTGTGCCCTGGCTCCTCAGCACATCTGAAAGGCTTTGAGTCAACCCCGAGGGGACATTTATCATTACAGCTTTCACACTTGTATTTTTAACCTCCTTGAAGGCTTCCCAAGGATAGCCAGAGGAGGGATCCTATTTTAGGTGCACGAAGCAGATGAAAAAACCCACCAAATTAGCACTTAGTGCATTTAGCGGACTGGCAAGTGTTTGAACTGATCCTCAGGTTGGAAAGGGTTGGATTTCCTTGTGCAGAAGCCAGACAGCATCTCCTCCTCCCAAATCAAATTTCAGCCTCCAGCACCACCCCCTCGCAGGCTGTGGTTTCAGGGGATATTTCCAAGAGCTGGGAGCACGTGCCCGCCCTGTATTAGGTGAACACACACAGGGCAACATGGAAATTGCACAAACACATTCCCTTAACTCTGAGGTGCTAAAAAAGCTCCAATGCATCCTGGCAAAATGTTAGGAATCCAAACTTGCAACAGCAGCTGCTGTAAGGAGCTCAGGGACAGACAAACAGCCCGTGCAGGAAGGCGCCGGGTGCTTTCTGCACGCGATCTTTTCCTGGCAGGGAAGCGCTGTCAACCCTGAAGTGTTGGGAAAAGCAAAAGCAGGTGGGAAGTGTCCCCAGAAACAGCCAGGAAGTCAGGCATGGAGGTGTTTCTAAAGCAGAGGGCACTGCCCTGTGAGCATTGCAAAACCATCGACTCCTAAGTGATGGGACGGATCACTCCCATCCAAGCTACCTCAAAACCTGCTGCAAGTTCCTGTGGTTTCCCCCAGTCCAGCTGTGGCAGAAGGAGGGTTATAAGCCAAGGGACTGGAGGAGATCATTTCTTTGGTGACCAAAGGGCGTCAGTCTCTTCTCCCAAGTAACAAGCAACAGGACAAGAGGAAACAGCCTCAGGTTGAGCCAGGGGAGGTTTATGTGGAACAATTTCTTCACAGAAAAGGTTGTCGATGCTAGCACAGCTGCCCAGGGCAGTGGTGGAATCACCATCCCTGGAGGGATTTTAAAGAAGTGTGGATGTGGTGCTTGGGGACAGGGAACAGGGAATGGCTCCACTGGCAGAGTGGTGGATCTGCCTCGGGAGGAGAACCCAGAAAGGAAATGCTTGTATGGGTTGGTATAGAATTACAGAATTATTTAGGTTGGAACAATCCTCCAAAATCGAGTCCAACTGTTAACCCAGCACTGCCAAGGAGGTGGCAGCTGTCCTGGTGTGGTTTTGGCCATCCCAGGGTGTGATCTGAAAAAGCCATTTGACCCCTGGGTTCATCAGTTTCAACCCTTGGCATCAACCAGTGCCAGGTCTCCTTGCCATGGCCCAGCCCAGGGACACCTCAACCCTCACGGTCAAGGCACAGAGGTCTCCTTGCTGGTGGCTCCATGACACAGGATGCTTCCAGCTGCTGCCCCAAACTCCTTCTACTATTCCCCCCAGCTGATGAATTTGGGATGATTTGGAAATAGATCATAGAGTCATGGAAAAGTTTAGGTGGGAAGGGAACCTTAAGGGTCCTAACCCAACCTAGCCCAACCCCCTCCTCTGGACCTGCCTCTGAACTCTGCCCAGTCCAGCCTGGGCTCACCCTGGGTGTGCCAGGAACACCAGAAATAGGGGCCATGTTCCAGCAAGGTCTCCCAGATTGGATGGGATCAAGCTGGTCTAGAGACACTCCTGATCCCCCCTCCTTCCTCCACTTCCAGGCTACATTTTCCACCCTGTGATCAGTCCACATTTGGGTTTTTCTTTGTGTTTCCCTCTGTTTCCAAGCCAAGCCCCTGCAACTTGGCAGGAATAACCTCAGTGAGTCCATCAAGTCCATGTTCCCAACTCCACCTTCTCCACACCTCACTCCTCAAAGCCAGCCAGGCTTATCTGACATCTTTCTGCTCCCCTCTGCACACTCAGGACATGGCAGCCCCAAGGCCAGTTCTGGAGGCCAACCTAAGCATTGTGGGGCCGGCAGAAATAATCCCATTGATGTGAATTCCCAATAAATCAGGTCTTTGTGCAAGACCTCCCATCTCTAACCAGTAATTCCAATTTAATTTGTAATACAAATGCTTTTTGCAGCACAGGATGTGCCAGCTCCTGCAAGAAGATCCCAAAGAGCAAAAGGAGGAGCAGCAGCCTCTGGGAAAGTGCTTGGTTTCAGCAGCTTTCCTGGATGGGGCATGTGCTGGTGATTCCACTTTGGAGCAGCGCTGGAACCTCCTGCTCTTTGTTCTGAGCGAGCCAGAACTTGTGCAATTCCTCTGCATTTCCACTTCTCTCTCCTGGTGAAGCCGTGCTCATCCTCAGCTCCTGGAGCACATAGACTTTCTCAGAAAAAAAAATGTATTTCCCAAGCAAAGATCCTTAGGAAAATGAGATACTTGATGAAAAGCTATCCCTTTTCCTTCCCTCCCAATTATTTTTTAAGTACTATAGGCATGAAATAAAATATTTTTATTAAAATGTCGGCAGGCAAACACAAAAAATCTGACAATATATCCTACAGCAAAGCCAAAATCAACTCTGGAAAATGACTCAAGCAGAAGAGTTAACCCCCAGCCTGTAATTTCTTTCCCAGGGAGACAGCAAATCCTCTTGAGTTCTCTGTACAGAGGGACTCCTGCAAAGTCTGGCATTATCTGATTTTATTGTTTTCAGAGTAATAACAGCCCTTCTCTAAGGCTGGGGATGGGATTTGTCCTTATAAAATGACCTTTTTGTAGGCTACAAGTAGTGAGAAAAGGACAAACTAGGAGAAAATGGACAAGATCCGTGGCTTTCTGCTGGTGGAAAGTCAGGTTTTATCCACCCTCAGCTCTGAGCCGCTCCAGAGACAAGAGTGTGGTGATCTCTGTTATCCCTTGGGATCTGCCATTTCCAGAGCTCCTGGAAACCACGTCCACAATGTGGGTTTGTTTTTCCTGCAATGGCTGAGCAATTCCTCCTGACTCTTTGGAGCAGAGTGAGTCCTTTCCCTCGCTAGACCACTGCCAGTTTTCCTACAGATGCCCACACCCTTTCTGCTCTTCTTGTGACATCATTCCCTCTCCTGAAATCACACCCATCCTGTCCAGAGACAACGTTTTTTCTTCAAAGGCAGAAGGAACCATGATAGGCTGGAACATCCAAGTGTTGCTGTTCAGGTTAATCCACCCAAAATCTTTCAAATCCTGCACAGTCCCAACCAGAACATCAGCGAGGAATTTTACTCCTCATTGCCCTGGTGGGATTTTATCTCTTCTGGTCAACTGCTTCTTCCTCTGCACTAAGAAAAGTCCTGGGAACAACTCTCTCTTTGTTTGAAAGGTGCAGAAGCAAAGGAAAATGAGCAAACACTGAAAAAGGAAGGATAAATTGCTTCCAAGGGTAAATCAGAGCAGGCTGGTCTGCACAAAACCCACCCCTCCACACAGAGATGACGTGAGGAACTGATGTGAGTCTTCATCACCAGTAAGAAGAAAAATTATACTTCATTTTCAAACCCACATTTTCAAGGGAGCTACAAGGAGAGGAAATGAGTCAGACGACAGAAACTGAGCTAGAAAGCATGAAGATCATCCCAAGCAAACCATCTGGGCCTGAAATGTCAGGCAGATCCTTCCTGGAGGAATCAATCAGAGCAGTCTTTCTTCCAGCGTGCACATGAGTGAGCGAGTACCTCAATTATGGCCCTGTGTTCCACTGCACACTGACCTTAAGAGCTCAGTGCTTCATAGGAAGGAGATTAATTCAATTAACACACCCAGGGGCTTCCAGCCAGGCTCAAACTGACCTGCTGACAGCGGGCATCAGGAGTAGCACAGGGCACTGCAGTTCAAATGTCCTGCTTTCCATCTGCAGCCAAGGAAAAGGGACATCACTGATACCATGAAGTGGTGTTTGTTTGAAAAACATCCCAGTGGTTTGGGGTTTTTTTTCAGTTTTAAAGGCAAGAAACACTGGCTGCTGTACTCAGCTTAACCCAAGGCACTGAGAACAGCCCGAGCACACTGAGTCCCTGATAGGATCTGACCTTGTTCATGAAGATCGGCTGAACTGGGAAAATTGTGACCAGCAACCTGACATCCTAAAATCCTGGACTGGGTTGGAAGGAACCTTAAAGATCATCTTGTTCTACCCCCATGGGCAGGGACATCTTCCACTAGCCCAGGTTGCTCCAAGTCCTGTCCAGCCTGGCCTTAGACACTTCCAGGGATCCAGGGGCAGCCACAGCTTCTCTGGGCAACCTGGGCCAGGGCCTCCCCACCCTCACAGGCGGGAATTTCTTCCTAAAATCTCACCTAAAACTCCCCTCTGACAGTTTGAAGCCATTCCCCCTTGTCCTGTCACTCTGTGCCCGTGTAAAATGTCTTTCCCTCTTTTTTATAAGCCCCCTCCAAGTACTGAATTGAGGTGTCCCCACAGCCTTCTCTTCCCAAGCTGCTCTGCCATCAGCTTTCCCAAATTCTTGGCTGTGTGAATTCCATCATTTCTTCTGGGAGGAGGGAGGGAGACCTTGCAGTCATGGGGAAACACAAACAAGGTCACTTGAGCACCAGAGCATCTGCACAAGGGACACTTTCTCCCCCATGCCATCAGAGGATGACTTCCAGGGGAAGCAGCATTAATCCTAACCTGGAATACCAAATTCCACCTCATTCTACACCAAGTTTTTTAAAAATACCCTAGTCTGTGTGCAGGTGTGTTTTTCTTCTCAAGATGAGAAAAGAACCTCAGAATCACGGAATCTTTAAGGTTGGAAAAGACCTTTAAGGTCATCAAGTCCAACCACCAACCCCACACCACCACTGTGTCCTTCAGTGTCCTCCATCCACAAGATTTTTGAACACTTCCAGCAATGGTGACTCCACCACTTCCCTGAGCAGCCTGTTCAGTGCTTGGCAACCTCTTCTGTGAAGAAATTTTTCCTAATACACAATCTAAACCTCCCCTGATGGACAAAGTCAAACTGGCAGGTCCCAAACCTTTCAAACACCAGTGATGCCACCAGCTCGGTCAAACCACTGGCTGTGTCCCGCCTCTCCTCCAGGCAAGACATGGATAATGCAGCATCCTTGGACAGGATTTGGTGGCTTTAACGGTGTGTAAGTGTTCACCAACACCCTGTGCCTTCACCTTTGCACAGCATCCCACTGGCTGTGCAGCAGTGCTGAAAGAGAAGGAGGTAGCAAAGATCCCAGAAAGCACTGAGGGAACTCAGGGAGAATGGGAATTGCCGGGGTGAGCTGAATACCCAGAGGGATGGGCAGAAGGGGCTAAAAACAAGAAAGTGCTAATAACTGGGGGGTGGTTCCCAGTGCTTTTGCTCCGAGGATAGCAAGGGAGAAGCAGGGGCACTGACAGCTCTCCTCCTTCTACAGGGTATCGCAGAGCTGAGGGGAAAAAAACAAAGGAGGAGAAAAACCATCCAGTGACCTCACTGAAATTAGAAACTTAACAATGAACACGCTCCACATACAACTTGCCCGTCTCTGTCGTCAAGGAGACGGCTACAAATCTGTGTCAGCTGCAGTCCGCTCTCCAGTCCCGAAAATTCAAACGAAAAAAGGAGGGAGCGCGGGCTGGGAGGCGGGAAGAGGGAATTCCTCTGCTCGGCTTGGCTTTGATGTGCATCACGTTTAAAGGCACAGGGGACTATCCGAGCCTGCTGCCGGAATGAAGCGGCGGCCGTGGAGCAGCTGATGTGTGCTGGCCACGTTTGCCTCCAGCAGAGCATCCCCCCAGCCTCCAGGACAGCATCTTCCCAGATTCCAGGACAGCATCTTCCCAGATTCCAGGACAGCATCTCCCCAGCCTCCAGGACAGCATCTCCCCAGCCTCCAGGACATCTTCCCAGCCTCCAGGATAGCATCTTTCAAGATTCCAGCAGAGCATCCCCCCAGCCTCCACAGGGGCTGTGTGGAAACGTCTCAGAGCCCAGGATGAACCCAACCCCACAGCGTTCCCGGCAGGATACAGAGCATCAGCATCACCCTGCAGGCAGCAAGATGAGGCAGCATCCCAGAGGGGATGGAAGGACTGGGATGAGAGCTGGGAAAGAAGTATCTCTGGGGTCAGTGGAGGTGTTCAGTGGGAATACACCCAGAGAGGAGGTTGGTGGTGTCTTCAGGGCAAAAAGGGCAGAGTCAGACAGGAATTCCTGCTGCTGGCATGGCAGGAGGGGAGATGAAGCAGGAAGGAGAAGAATGGGACCAGAGATTTGTTTGCCCTGGGTTTAGAGGTGTCAGCTGGGATTTGGGGCATGAACACCCTCCAGGTTAGATGACTATACAGAAAAGTCATGGAAAATGGCCCTTTCAGCTAGGGAAGAGCAAAGCCAGGGGATAAAGGATGGTAAAGGTTGGAAGGGAGCACAGTGGGTCACTGGTCCAACCCCCCTGCTCCAGCAGGGTCATCCCAGAGCACAGGGCACAGGGTTGCATCCAGATGGTTCTGGAATATCTGGAGACTCCACACCTTCTCTGGGCAGCCTGTTCCAGTGCTCAGTCACTGCACAGGAAAAGTTCTTCCTGAAGGCAGTGAGGAATAAACACTCCACAGGCCTTCCTGAGAATTTTCCCCCCATCTTGGCAACTCAGCCCCCACCTCTGACAATTCCTAGAATTTGGGTCAATTTTTGTATGACTGGAGGGAGTTATTGGCCAGAAATTCAGGAAAACCGAGCGAAAGCAACCTAATTTCCTCCTGCATTCATTTCCCGCTCCACAAAGTTCCCACTAATACTAAAGGGAGATTTTGGATGGATAAGGTGGAGAAGTGAGGAGCGACCCAGCAGGGGAAGACTCTTGGAAAACTGTCCCTTGGGCATGGATGCAAAACAGAAACACACCTCACAGTAATGGCAGTAACAGAGAGAGCAGAAATTCCAAATTCATTAAGCACTTCTGTGGAATAAGCCTTATTCCAGCAGGGGTGGAGTTACCTTGCTCACTGTGATGCACTGCCCAATGCATTACCACCGGATTAAGATCTAAAATGTGCATGGAGGATTTGTTGAAATGGTCTAAATGGTCTCATTTGCTGCAAAGCAATTAATTAGAGATACATTCCCAGCCAGGTATGTTTTTAATGATATCTAGAGAATCCAGCTCAAAAAAAAAAAAAAAAAAAAAACAGAGAGAGAGAGAAAGAAAAGTTTAAAGTGAGTTAAATCCATAAATTAAACAAACACATCAGTGTAATTCCTGTTTCTAGAGCACAGAGGTTCTGCTTTTCCTTTCTGAGATAAACCCTTCAGAAGGCATTTTTGCTGAATCTTGGATTTCCCCCATCAGTGAAGGGCAGCTGAAACCAGAACTTAGCCTGGAAGGAGGGAATGAACAGGAGCACTTGTTGAACAGAGCTCCATCCACACCCCACCCTGACTAATTAGCCGGGCTCTCCTCATTATGTGCACTGCAGTAACTCCCCAATTAATTCGTTCGTATTTGCAGAGCCATTGAAAGAGGCACAGCATTAAATATGGATGCTAAATAAAAGGGAATAAAGAGCAGGCACCACTTGGCTCTCCAGGTTCCCAGGCCCCATCAGTGGGGACGTTCACTCCCTGCCCAGAGCAGGCTCCCTAACCAAGGCCCCTTAAGTGTGTTATTAATTTTTCAGCAGCATCTAGCAGACATAATGAAGACACAGTTACTCCGGGCATGACGACTCTCCCCAGAAGAGCTTTAAAACCTCCAGCCTTGTGGCTGGAAGGGTCAGTGCTGCTCTGCCTCCCAGCCAGAGCATGGGTCAGGCACGGCACAGTGGCCCCTTTGCAGCCAGGAGTGCTCCTGATGCTCATTTTTGTGTTCCCAGGACACCTCCCACTATTCCAGGCTGCTCCAAGCCCCATCCAGCCTGGTCTTGGGCACTTCCAGGGATCCAGGGGCAGCCCCAGATTCTCTGGGCAACCTGTGCCAGGGCCTCCCCACCCTCACGGGGAAGAATTCCTTCCCAATATCCCATCCAAATCTCCTCTCAGTTGGAAGCCATTCCCCCTCATCCTGTCACTCCATGCATGACACATCTCTGCACATGCTCCATGGTACCCAAGATCCCAGCTGAAAGCAGGCACTAGTGACCAGCAGGACCCTAAAGAGCTCCTCTTCCTCCATGAAGGCTCTTTGCAAACAGTTGTTTCTACATCACAACATCCACGTCCTGATCCCATTGGCACAGATTAAAGAGAAAAAATAATCCTGTCTTCAGTAAAAGCCTGAGCACAGAATTTAAGGGCATTCCAGTGGCTCTCGGGCAACAAAGGACACCCCTACTCTGAGGATATTGGTGGAGACAGCCTCTTTCACAGAATCCCAGAATTATTTAGCTTGGAAAAGACCTCTCAGACCACGGAGTCAACCTGTGACTGGTCCCCACCTTGTCACCAGCCCAGAGCACTGAGTGCCACCTCCAGTCCTTCCCCGGACACCTCCAGGGATGGGGACTCCACCATCTCCCTGGGTAGCCTCTTCCAATGTGTGACCACCCTCTCCATGAAGAAATTCCTCCTGATGTCCAACCTGAACCTCCCCTGGTGCAGATGGAGGCTGTGAGGACACAGAATAATGTGGAGATACACCTGAGAGCTGGACACCTCTTGGAAAGGATGTGATCCCAGCCTTTCGTTTGGTAACTCAGAGGGCGTTTCAGTCTTGCATTGGCTGTACCTCTAATGAGAAAACAGCAGTAGATGGTTCAAGACACCTTAAATCCAGAGAAGTCACCTCTATCCCTTGTGGATGGTTATTGCCCACAGCAGCCCAGAACTGTGGGCTGGCCTCCAGAGAAGGCATCGGCTTCCTGAAATCCATCCCCAAAGCACCTCTGGGTTCCCAAACTGATCCTTCCACTGCCCACTCACACCACCCACTGCTGTTCCATCACTTGTGATGATCAGGGGGAAGCACTGAAAACCAAATCATCTTTGCATGTCCCCCCCTGGCCTGCAGGTGCCGAGGAGACAGGTGTATAATCTGTGCACTCAGCTGGTGTGTTCCCTCCGTTCAGGATTACATCAATTATCCCTATTTTAAGCCTTGAGGGCACAGTCCTGTAGACCACAACAGAGGCAAAATGACTCCCAAAGAAAAGGTATTAACATATCTTTATATTCCAGTCTTTGTTAAGCTCCATGAGGGATCCATCAAGAACCAGAAGCCTACCAATTTCCAAAGCCTGGAGTATTTCCAGGAGTCAGTTCTGCTCCAACCCAGCTGGGTTTTGGTTTTTTTTTCTCCCCTTCGTTTTCTTTCCTTGTTCTCTGCTATCCGTGGGAGTTCATTTGCCTCAGAGTGCCTTGTTCTTGGTTGAGCTTGTGCCATTATTATCCTCCCTGCAGAAATCCTTGTATAGGAGGTTTAAAACACCATTTCTTCATTTGGGGCCTCATCCCCATTGCAACCACCAGCTGGAAAACTCAACACCTTATTGGAGTTTTCTCTTTGATTGAGCCAATCCTTGCCAACCTTACCCCAAGACTTCATAGAATCCCTGAATGGTTTGGGTTGGAAGGGACCTCAAAGATCATCCAGTTCCCATGGGCGGGGACACTTTCCACTATCCCAGGTTGCTCCAAGCCTTGTCCAACCTGTCTTTGAAGTTTTCTTCCCCCAAAACTCCTTGTGCACATCTTATTTTTTTAAGACATTATAACTCATTTGCACAAGTGCTGTGGATTCTGTGCTGGACACCTCACAGAGGTGATGCACAAGCATCCAGCAGAGCTGGAAAACCTCTGAGAGATGCTCTGCACTCTTCACGCCCTCCTTTTGGTCACCACACCACCACTCTGCAGGGTTTGGGGGTGTGGCAAGGCGGGTTATGCAATGAACTTCCCACACTCGGGTGCCAAGGTCACAAGGAGCTTTCTTGTGCCTCCACCTCTTCTCCACGACATCGTTTTGCCTTTCAAGGGCGAGAAGCAAACAAAAGAGGCTTTTGAGCCCTTCCACCACCTGGCTGTCCCGGCTTTGTTTGCCCAGCCTGTGTGACAGGGCAGCTGCCAGCAGAGAGGGAACAGCAGCCGATACAAAGCCGCCACTTCAAGAGCTTTTGGATATCCACCCTCCAAAGGAGGCTGGGGACAGTGACAGGCCCTGAGCCACCACAGGCATTGTTATTCCCGTTTGGAGGCCAGCTGTGAAGTGGGACAAGGGAGCAGGAAGTCGTGGCTGGAATTGGTGTGGGATACCTGCCTCAGGATGGGAGGAGAGAACTTCTGCCAGTCCCTTTCTCTACTAAAGGTGTGTTCGCCCCCAGAGGCGTCACCTAATGAAGGTTTCACCTAATGAAGTTTTTTCATTTAGTACTCTGCTTGATGGAACCCAGGCCTGTGGGTTTTAAGTAAGATAAGGTTCTCTAGGGTGCAGGGCAGTTGCTTGCCCAATATCCACCTCTGGACTTTGGAACTCCACAAACAGGGAAATGGAAAAGGGTTGGAGGGAATGGGTGGCACAAAACACAGCCAGGGTCAACAAACAGGAATTCTTCAGTGTTTCAAAGTTTCCACCTAAAATGCGGAAGTGATGCTGAGATGCAGCACACATTTCATGTATTATATCCATTTAAAATAAATCTTATTATTTAAGAGAAGGCAAACGTATCCCTGTGATGGAAAACAGTTTATTTAAGAAAAATCATGGAATTACAGAATGGTTTGGTTTGGAAGGGACCTTATAAATCATTTAGTTCCAAATCCCTGCCATAGGCAGGGACACTTCCCACTAGCCCAGGGTGCTCCAAACCCCGTCCAACCTGGCCTTGGGCACTTCCAGGGATCCAGGGACAGCCACAGCTTCTCTGGGAATTCCAGCCCAGTCCCTCCCCACCCTCACAGGGAACAATTCCTTCCCAATATCCCATCCATCCCTGCCCTCTGGCACTGGGAAGCCATTCCCTGTGTCCTGTCCCTCCATGCCTTGTCCCAAGTCCCTCTCCAGCTCTCCTGGAGCCCCTTTAGGCTCTGGAAGGGGCTCTGAGGTCTCCCTGGATCCTTCTCTTCTCCAGGTGAACACCCCCAGCTCTCTCGGCCTGCCTGAGCTCTGCCCTGACACAAGAGAGAGGCAGCTCTGGGGGTGGACGAAGCCACACATGAGGCTGTGGAATCACAACATCTCCTGAGTTACGTGAGCATGAACACGGATAAACCACCACGTCACACTTAAAAGGGCCCTGACAGACCTTCCCCTCCTACCTCCAAACCCTGTAGACAGAGTTATTTAACACAGCTACAGAAATAGCACCCAGACTGCCCTGCTGTGCCAGACAGAGCACAAACATCTGGCAGGCAACAGATCTTGTCCCCAAAAACGTAGCAGGAGGTTAGTGGGTAGCTCAATTCCAGATCCGTATGTCCCAGGACCCGGGGAAGTATTTTATCCTCTATTCAGTGCTGATTCTCCCAGGAATGCGGGAAAAACTAGGAGGGCAGGAATTTCCAACTCAGGAAAGCACAATGCCCAGTCTGGCTTTCCGTACTCAGATGTGAAGAATCCCACGCTGCACCCGAGCGTCACGAGTGACACCGTTAGAGGGGAAATTCACATTAAATAAAAATGCAAAGCAGCCCTTTGAGCGGAAACAATCCCCGGCGTGAAAGGAACGCGGAGGCTGTGCCGTCGCTCAGCTGTCTCTGCACTCACGGCTCCTTTTGAATTCAGTGTTGGTACAAAAACACACTCCCACCTGGGACTCGCTTCCCCCACGTCTCTCCCTCACTGAGAGGCTCCCAAAACCCTGGAGAGCCTGCACAGGTAATGGGTTGTGCGTGGCTTTCATGGGATGTTCCTGGCTTTGCACTGGAAACCTCATTGCTCTGCCATCTAAATCCATCACGGAACCATGGGATGGCTTGAGTTGGAAAGGACTTTATAAATCATTTAGTTTCAACCCCCTGCCATGGGCAGGGACACCTTCCACTATCCCACGTTGCTCCAACCTCCGTCCGACCTGGCCTCAAACACTTCCAGGGATGAGGCAGCCACAGCTCCTCAGGGCATGGATAATGTTTTGTGGATGGGGTTTCACCAAAGGGAGCAGATCTAATTCCCAGCCCACCAAAACACAAGTATGCACATCCAAGCCTCCTCTCCAGGCTCCCACTGCAGCTCATGGAGAAATCTTCAGGCAGCCAGCGGAGGCTGCGGTGGCTTTTCCCTGGAGCAGTCTCCCACGTGTGGGCGTAGGAGGAGCTGAACACAATCCCAGCCCGGCCGAGCCTCTTCCCTAGCCTTACTCGACCCCTCAATCCACACCCAGCTCTCGCTCTGGGAAGTCTCCTCAGCTGCTCCCTGGCCTGCCTGTCGTGCCTGTGCCGTGGAGATGCCTCGTTTGGGACTGTAGCACTTGCTGGGGTCACAGCAGGACAGAGGCGTGGATGGCGTGCTGGTGGTGAGGGCAGCGGGGGGCTCTTCACGCGTGATGGGATTTCCCCAAGGAGAACAAACGTTTGGTGCAGGGCAGAGACGGGGACAAACACCTGAGCACAGCAGCTCTCCTTGCAGCAAAAGCAGTGGGATCAGCAAAGGTGGAAGCGAGTCTGTGCTGGATTCCCACAGGCTTTTGCTGAGTGATGGCTCTCAAATTGCATTAGCGAGTGAGATCATCCCCAGAGGCCTCAGAATCAGGAAATCCTGGAAGTGAAGGCACCACAGGGACCAAAATCCACCTGGCAGCTCGCTGGCAGCTGCACTTGCTCCAGCACTGGCTCTGGGGCACCGGCTGGGAACTCCTGCAAACTGAGCTGGAGGCTGCGAAATCCAAACATAATCCAACACCTCATCCAGCACTGCTGGGAAAGGGGCTCAGCCTGGAGAAAAAGAGGCTCAGGGGGGACCTTGTGGCTCTGCACAACTCCCTGACAGGAGGGGGCAGCCAGGTGGGGGTCAGGATCTGCTCCCAGGGAACAGGGACAGGATGAGAGGAAATGGCCTCAAGCTGTGCCAGGGGAGGTTTAGATTGGATATGAGGGAAAAAATTCTTCATGGAAAGGGTTGTCCAGCCCTGGCACAGCTGCCCAGGGCAGTGCTGGAGCCCCCATCCCTGAAGGGATTTCAAAGCTGTGTGGATGTGGCACTCGGGAACAAGGCTCAGTGGTGGCCTTGGCAGTGCTGGGGGATGGTGATCTTGGAGGACTTTTCCAACCTTAACAATTCTCTGGTTCTGTGCTCCAGTGAAGGAATCTGAGGTGTTTCCAAGCTGTGAGGAGCACTTTGGAGCTCTGCTGCAAGATGCTGAGCATCCCAACTCTCTGCTCTCAGCAGCAAGAGCCCACGTTGGTTTTTCTCACCAGTTTCAGGTCCCACACCCCCTCATGTCTTTATCTCCTTGGCTGGAGCTGTGGAACTGGGATTCAAAGTGGCTGCACAAGGTGGCACCAGGAACTTTTCCCTCCTGCCACCCTGGCCAGTAGTGCTGGGTCTCTTCAAAGCCTTTGAGAATTTCACCCCAGGAATTGGTGGTTATTTATTTATTTGAAAAAGCCTGGCTTTTTTGAGTGGACAGAAATCTTCCTGCCTACACACAAAGAAATAGAGATGCAGGACACTCTGAAAGCTGCTGCTCCTGGGGATTTCTCCCCAGGTTTGGCTTTTTCCTTTTGAAAACAAAAAGTACGTTTTTGTAGCCACAGAACTCTACAATGGGACTGTTCCTGCATCAAATGAAGATTTGTGTAATAATCACATTTGGAGTTTGCAAAGCAACTTATTTCTCACAGAATCATAAAATGGTTTGGGTTGGAATGGACCTTAAGGATCATCTTGTTCCAACCCCCTGCCATGGGCAGGGACACCTTCCACTAGCCCAGGTTGATCCAAGCCCCGTCCAACCCGGCCTTGGACACTTCCAGGGATCCAGGGGCAGCCACAGCTTCTCTGGGCACCCTGGGCCAGGGCCTCCCCACCCTCACAGGGAAAAAATTATTCCTAATATCTAATTTAAATCATTTCATACAGAAGATCCAGCCTGACCCCAGTGTCTCCATGTGCTCCTATAACTGCTGTGATTCCCACAGAGAGCCTGGAACATGCTGGATTTCTGTAGCAATCAGACTGGGCAGCTCCAAACGTCACAGGTGCTCACAGAGGGAACAACTGCACCTTGAAAGCATCTGAGTAACCATGAGAGTCATTCAGTTCAGAGAAGAGGCTGATATTTAAGCAACAGATGGAGAAAAATTATGTCAAGAGCACGGTTCAAACCACTGCAGTTTAAATAACCTCCTCCAGGCAGCTTTGGTAAACACAATGCCATAAAGGAGCCCTTGTGCTGCCCACGGAGAGCTCTGAAGGCAGGAAATGACAGTGGTGGGTCACAGGGATTCCTCCGTAAAGGGGAGCTGCTCAGAGGGAACACAGCCTGACTGCTCCTCCTGCCCCAGGAAAATGCTGCTGTAAAGGAAGGAATCCTCCCCGGGGCAACCTGGGAGAGTGGAAGGTGTCCCCGCCCGTGCAGGGGGTTGGACTGGAGGCTTTAGGGTTCCTTCCCACCCAGACCAGTCTGTGGCTCCTTGAATCGGGGCTCAGGTCTTACACAAAATGTGCAATAACCTTTAAGTGATGCTGAACTCTCCCCTCGTCTCAGCCCCTCTATTTCTCTTCCCCTGCAGGCCAGAAGCTCTGCAGACAAGAATCCCACAATGGTTTGGGTTGGAAGGGGTATTAAAGCTCATCCAGTTCCATCCCCTGCCATGGGCAGGGACACCTTCCACTGTCCCAGGCTGCTCCAAGCCCTGTCCAACCTGGCCTGGGACACTTCCAAGGATCCAGGGGCAGCCACGGCTTCTCTGTGCCAGGGCAGACCTGGATGCACACCCTGGCCCCCATAAAGCCTCACCTCAGCCTCGTTAGCTCCAGTACATCATGATCATTTTAATTGCCCAAACTCGAGTGCTTGTAATACCTTTATTAGATTGCACTCATCCCCCAGTGCCAGACACAGCCTGGTTTAACAGCTCCAGTGCTGCATTTATGAGCACAGCCTCTTTCATTACCGTCTGAAGGTAATTCCTCTTGATCCAAAACTTCCCGTGGCTTGGAGTGATACCCAGGAAGGGAGACAAGGGAAAACTTCCAGGCAGTTTAAAGCCCCCAGATGGGGAGCTTGGAGCACTCCTGCCCTGTCCTGGAGCTCCCCACCTCCACTGGAAGCAGCCAGCAGGAATATAGGAGGCTCAGACACACAACCTGCAGCAACAACTCTCACCTGCCCTGATCTTAGCAAACCAGATCCCAAACTGAGGTGGATTGAGCTGCCTGATGGTGTTGAACAGCCTCCCTGGCTCTCCTGGGCCCCACATGTGCAGCAAATGTTTGGACCCTCAGGGCAGGAAAACCTTCCCGGTGCGGAGATGTTGCCTGAGGGGATTGGAGGGAACTTGAGGGGAAGCTTTGAGAGCCCACGCAGGGAAAAACAAGGTTTAAAGGCCAATACCTTGGTCAACTTGTCATTTTATACTTGTAAAACAGAACAGGGAAAGGAATCTCCACACTGGATCCTCCACTTCTAATTAGGGGCAGCTCCAATCTCTGCTCTCTGTGTGCAGGAACAGGACGTGGATGGAGCCGTCAGGGGAAGGCTGGGCTGGATATCAGGAAAATGTTCTTCCCCAGAGGGTGTTTGGGCACTGAACAGGCTCCCCAGGGAGCTTGGAGCAACCTGGGATAGTGGAAGGTGTCCCTGCCCACGGCAGAGGGTGGAATGAGAGGAGCTTTAAGGTCTCTTCCAACCCAAACCATTCTGGGATCCTGTAAGAGCATCCCAGTTTTTCAAGGCACTACAGCCCCAGCATCTTCAGTAAGTGAAGCAAGCACCACAGGCAGTGTCTATTTTTGACCAGATTATTCAGTTTCAATACTTTTCAATGCCAGTTTTCTTTCTTTTTAATTGCAACTCCACCTTTGGGATTAGTGATTTTATTTTATGATGGGATATTAAGAGTAGGCAGCCAGCCCTTTTTTTTTTTCTTTTTTAGTCCAAGCCAGTATTCAGAAGGAATAGATTCAATCATTAAATACACACAAGCACAGGAAGCACAGGAAACTCTCAGCCATTATCCTATGAAGACAATGCCAACGCAAACACTGTAATAAAATATTCTTCACTGAAATCAACACTAATTTTCCAAGGCAATCAAATCCATCCCTGTGATCCCTCCTCCCATGGAAAACAGCCAGCACAGCTAAATTCAGATCTCTGTGGCTCCACGCTTAAATTTGGCTCAGACACGCTGCAAATCAATGACTCCAGAAAGGTTTTCTAAGGAAAAAATTCCCAGTGGGCAACGTTTGCTCCAGCCCACGGCAGCTCTCCTGACACAGCAGCAGAGAGTCCGGGGATGCATCGATCCCGGAATCCAGGAAGGCTGAAGCTTCCAGTCACGAACTTGTTGAGGCCACCACTGCTGGGACATGGCTCCTGTGTCCAAGGGGACAGTCCCTAAGGACAGCTCAGCCATGAGGACACCCCCAGAGGATGATGCTGCACCAGCAGCCCTGAAACAACACCGAGTCTCTCCCAACCTCGTTCCTCACCCACCCACAGTGGGCAGAAGGGTGGGGTGGAGAAAGGGATGGAGTAGGTCTGGTCAGAACCTGCCAGCTCAGGAGGAGGAGGAGGACGACAAGACGTGACAGGGAATATTTCAGGTTGGAAAGGACCTTTAAAGGCCTTCCAACCCCCTGCAGTGAGCGCTGACATCTTCAACGAGATGAGGCTGCTCAGAGCCCCATCCAACCTATTCCGGAATGTTTTTAGGGATGGGGGAACCAGAACTTCCTTCCCCAGCTGTAGGACATTTGTGGATTGCCCACGCCCAGGGCTGTGCTCGTGTTCCACACAACACCCAGAAAACACCATTTTCTTGTCTCCAGAAAGTGTTGGTGCCTCTCTTTGATGTCCCTGAACTGTTACACGGTAAAAGGACGAATAAATGTTCCACTGAGGTATTTTAAGGTGGGTGCAAAACCCTCCATGGTTCCTTTAAGGATCTTGCAGCACCTTGGCCTCAAGACAAACAGTTCTAAAACCATGGGAATCATAGATGATCATCGAGTCCAACCCTTCCCCAGCACTGCCAAGGCCACCACTGACCCATGTCCCCAAGTGCCACATCCACACGGCTTTCAAATCCCCCCAGGGATGGGGACTCCAGCACTGCCCTGGGCAGCTGTGCCAGGGCTGGACAACCCTTTCCATGAAGAAATTATTCCTAATATCCAGTCTAAACCTCCCCTGGGCACAGCTTGAGGCCATTTTCCCTCATCCTGTCCCCATTCCCTGGGAGCAGAGCCCCCCCCCGTCCCCTCCTGTCAGGGAGTTGTGCAGAGCCACAAGGTCCCCCCTGAGCCTCCTTTGCTCCAGGCTGAGCCCCTTTCCCAGCTCCCTCAGCCACTCCTGCTGCTCCAGCCCCTTCACCAGCTCCACTCCCTTCCCTGGACATGCTCCAGCCCCTCAAGGTCTCTCCTGTCAGGAGGGTCCCAGAGCTGCCCCCAGCACTGGAGGTGCCCCAGCGCAGGGGATGGGCACTGCCCTGGTCCTGCTGGACACACTTTTCCTAGTACAACCCAGTGGCCGTTGGCCTTTTTGGCCACCTGGGCACACCTGGCTCTTGTTCACCTGCCTGTTGTCCATTGCATGGAAGTTCCAGCCACACCAGACCAGGTTTGGAGCCCCTGCCCTGCTCTTAAAACACCTCCAGCCCTGTTCCAGCCTGTCCCCTCCCATCCTGGAGGGCAGTGACAGTGACAGTCCCTTGGCCAGGCAGCCAAAGCTGCGTCACCAGGCTCGGAATCAGCCCAGCACCAAACTGCCAGAGGCTGAATCATTCCTGCTTCCCATATCCACGGCCCAGGATCAATTCACCTCTCCCATGTCTCCTCCTGTGAATCACTCAAGAGAGGTAACAGTGAAACCACTTCATAGGAAGCAGTTTTAAAATTGCCCTGCTCTGCATAAAACGACTTTGCCACAGAGAGGGGGGGAGAAAATTCAAGCATGTTCAGCATATTATAGATTAATCCTAGGCCTAGAGCCAGGATGATTACTGCCAGAAGAAATAAAGTAGCATAAATATAGGTTAACACACAAAGGGTCCCGTTTGCAAGGTTTTACACATCACCAGCTCACGGGTGGATTTGTAAATTTAATTATAGAAAGATTTATAAAAGCAGGTAATACCCGAAGGGTCGTAAAAATAATTTTACTACAGTGAAAACAAAACGAAAATAAAAAAAAGAGACTCCAAACATTTTAAATTAAGTAGGGCATCTGATGGATCTCCTGAAGCCCTTCTGCAGGATTCAGCCCAGACTGCCAGAGCAGCATCCGCCACAGCCTTCCAGAAATGCCATTTCCAGAGGAGAGCAGATAAGTCACTCTGACAGCCTTGCGACCTTCCAGAGCTCATGTGCTTAAAAACATCTTCTTTTTTTGTAGGGGGTGCTCCTGGTCTGGTCAAAGCCTTGCTAGGATGTGGGAGGATAATTCCAAACACACCTTTGCTGCAGGGGTGATGAGAAATCCCTGGAATTGCTGGTTCCCATCAGGATTAACGGTGCTCTTCTGCCAAGGACAGCTTTGGGGGAGGAGGATGGTTCCCTGTCCATGGCAGGGCGTTGGAATGAGACGATTTTCAAGGTCCCTTCCAACCCAAACCATTCTGTGACTCCATGATTAAATATCACTGGGATGGATTTGAGTTCTGAGTGAGCTGTTGCCAGTGAAGGGAACAGCAGGAGCAGGGGCTATCCAAGCAACTCAACATGAAAAAACAGGGATATTCTCTCTCATCCAGGCTACAAGTGCGTTAAAAACTCTCTCCCTTCTATAAATACTGCATTCCTTAAAAAAAAAAGAAATATTACTACAAGGTGTGTATGAAAGGAAGGCACAGGGCAGGAGCAGAGCAGAGGATTCCATTCTGGGATCTCTCAAGCTTCCCACTAAAATACAGCCACCCTCAGAATCTTGAAATTGTAACTCTTACCTATAAATCCCATTTTTGGTGTATAAACCACATTTCTGACCTATCCAGTGCTTTCTGCTCCAGGAGGCACTTCCTGAAAGGTCCCTGGGAGTGATGCAGGTGCTAAACCAAGCTTTTGTCAGTCCAGCAAAACATGCTGTCACTTTTAAATGCATCCTTTGGGGACTTCAAATAGCTCCTGGCTGGAATGCTCTGCTGCTCTGTTACCCCCCCATGCCCAGTGTGTGTGAGGAGAAAATGTTCAGGATGCTGAATGCCTGTAAAAAAGCATTTCAAAGGATCACAGACAAGGATTTTTTCATCCTGAAAATACACATTTATTAGGAAGAAAACTTACAAGGTTACAAATATCATAAATAAAACGTAGTGTGATAAAAACCCCCCTCAGGACTGAGCATTAAACCTCTGGAAAACAGGGACAGGACCCTCCTCTTTGCCATGATGAGCATCAGTTCTGCACAGGTGGCTCCTGGAATCTCGTTTCACACCAGTTGTTTCAGTGCACAACGATCCAGGCTGGACACTCCAAACCCTATTTGTGTGTAAATGTGTTTCTACAGCTTGAAAATCCCCACACAAGACATCAGAGCTGCTTGCAAGGGCGTGGTTTAAATATCCATTAATGCATATTAATGTATGTAGTGAGCACCCAAACCAGCACGAGCAGGGTAACGACCCATCTGCCTCGGGAGGGCAGATCCCACGAAGCAGCAGCACCGTTATGGGATGGCACAGGATGGAATGGGATGCAGCAACGGGAATGCAAATTGAATCTCAGTATCAAGGAAGTGCCACTAAATCAGAGTCTGCAGCGCGGGGCCGCGGCGCAGACGGAGCCGGGAGCAGCCCGGTCCCCCGAGCCGTGGAAAACTGGATTAGGCGTGAACTTCAAACCCAGGGTGATGTGGAATAATCCTACGCTGTCAGAAAGGGATCAAAGCTAATTTCTCAAACTTGCTTAATCTTCTGAGGAGATGTCTGAACTCGGGAGACGCAGCAGGCTGGGAGTTAAAGCCTCGCTCTGTCAGAGGGTCCAGCAGTGGCTGAGGGAGAACTGAGCACGTTAAAAATCCTCAGAGCGGAGTTATTTCTGATGAGCTTTTAAAAAATCAGGGAATCATAGGATGGCCTGGGTTGGAAGGGACCTTAAAAATCATCTCATTCATCCCTGGAAGTGTCCAAGGCCAGGTTGGACGGGGCTTGGAGCAATGTGGAATAGTGGAAGGAGCTCCTGCCCATGGCAGGGGGTGGAACGAGATGGGTTTTAAGGTCCCCTCCAACCCAAACCATTTTGTGATTTCATGACTCTCAGTTTCTATACCTGGATCAGCTCTGCTGACGTAAAATTCCAGAAACTTAAAATAACCCAACCAAACAACAGCAAAAAAAAAAAAAAATCCACTCCTTCCCACATTAAATGAAACAGATTGATCCAAGCACTGGAACATCTCACCACCCATAAAAACCTTTCAGACCTAAAAAACGAAACAAAACAAAACAAAAAGAATAAAATTAAAGAAATAGTAATGCTCAAGTATTAACTAAACCATTATCAATCAATTAAAGCTTAAGTGGTGAAATAAAAAGAGGATGTTCAGGGATCCCTGATGGGGTGGGGGAGCTCATCCCACCAAAGGTTCAGTGTCTGAGGTGGGTATCCAGTCAAAGCAAGAGCCAAAAGGACAGGATTTCTAGGAGAGGACACACAGCAGTGTCAGTGACTGAGAGGGGGCCAAGACCAGCAGCTCTGACTGGGCACCTCACTTGGAATCACTGAATCATTAAGGTTGGAAAAATCTTTCAGGTCATTGAGTTCCCCCAGCTTTGCCAAGGCCACCACTGCCCCATGTCCCCAAGTGCCACATCCACATGGCTTTTAAATCCCTCCAGGGATGATGATTCCACCATGGGCAGCTGTGCCAGGGCCTGAGCACCCTTTTGGTGAAGGAATGGATAAATGAAGTTGGCTGGAATAAAAATTCCCAGCAGTGTAAATTACCCATTCCAACACCTTTAAGAAAATAATTGTACAGGGGGGTGCCAAGAGATTGGTAACTACACCTTAAACTGGGAGAGGAATTGGGATTTCTAACTTGGGGTGAGATCCTTCCATGCTCAGTGCACCATTTGTGCTGCTAAAAGGATGCTGGTAACTGATAAACCCAGTGCTCCAGGAGAAACAGTCTACTTTGAGGTGTAAATCAGCTCTTACACTGCAATCTACAAATGATTCTGCTGGATAAAATGCACAAGAAATTAAGTACAAAGAGGTTCAATCACCTCAAATAACGATTAGCCATAAGTGGAGACATTATACCACAGACATGTCTCTGCTCTGTTAAATATTAATTTAAATGGACACATTTTAAAAGACATATAATAGGGATAAGCACTTTTTGTTAGAGGAGAGCAACTCCTGTTAGTGAGTAAGAAAGGAACAGCTCAGAGGAGAGCAGAATGAAGGATTTAATGCAAGAACAGTCCAAGGATAAGAAAAATATATGGCACAGTAACCTGATACCATTACATGCATATACACATATGCATTCAGTGCAGCTTTTCTAAAATAATTCCTTAAAATCTTGAATTACAAGCTAAGTAAGATAATACGTTGCTGATCTCCAGATCTGTGAGATCACTCAGCTTTATAAGATGACTCCAGTATGGAGTAACACTGAGCTAAAACACTCATGGAGCTGAAACCAGCCCAGCTTTGGCTGCAACTCGAGGCGGCGTCAGCGGCTGCCACTGCAAAATGTGCAGAGAGCTCTCTCCAAGCTTCACACACACCCTCTAAATAAATCCTGTGCCAAAACACAGCAAATACTCTCTGTCAGAGACCAAGCTGTAAAGCTGTTTGCCCTTTTTTTTTTTTTTTTGCTCCCTTAAGTTCCAGCTTGAGGAGTGCTTGGGAATGCTCTGATACAGGATGGGAAATAGCAGCCTGAGCACGTGCCCACCTTGTTTCCTCCACTGGTGATATTATTATATAGACATTATAAATTATCTGGTTATCATTTACTGAAAAATTTGGTACATTAGCCAATTATCTGTCTACACAAAACTTTATTCCATTCTTAGTCATGGAATCATAGAAACACAAAATTATAGAACCACAGAATGGTTTGGGTGGGAAAGGACATTAAAGATCATTCAGTGCCACCCCCTGCCATGGGCAGGGACACCTCCCACTAGCCCAGGCTGCTCCAAGCCCCGTCCAACCTGGCCTTAGACACTTCCAGGGGCAGCCACAGCTTCCCATGCAGTTTTCGGCTTGGTAAAATGCTGCCTAAACTCCCCGCTGCTCCCAAAGTACTTTTGGGGGGAATTACAGGATACCCAGGACTATTTGCTAGAGGAAACCCCACGGAAAAGGAAAGAGAAGCTTTGCAAAGCAGCAGAAGTTGTGTCTGAAGACAAAAACAGGAGAGGGACAGCACAACAGAAGCCTTTCTTGACTCATTACCATTTTGTTGGGAGTTTTCCAGAGCGCTGGTCTCCTACAGCTCCTTCTATGATGGAATCAGGTGATGTCAAAATAACCCCAATTCTGCCTTAACGCTTCGTTCTCTTTGGTTTAAGCTAAAAACAAAGACACACATGGATGATTATGGAATGGAAAACACAAGAAACTGAAAATAACACTTTTTTTGCAGGATTCTGAATTATCATGAACGGTGAAAATAAATAAATAAAAGGACAAAAATGCTTTATCTTAAACGATGGGTATAATGTATATACGTTAAACAATATACATTGGAATAAAGGGATGAAAATAACAGGTAAAAACCACATTATGTTTGCAACAGATGATAGAAATGAACAAAAATCTGCTTACAGGAACTGGAAACACGCTGCCACGGTGTATTTCCTGCTTTTTTTCACCATGTACCCAGTTGCAATTACCATCACCTCAGCCACAAACAGCAGATCTGGGGAGGGAGGGGGATTATTAGGGGCTTCTTTGTCATCCTGAATTACCTGCCCTGCATGCGTGCAAACAAGCACCGGCTTAAACATTCAAAGGAATTTGCCTCCAAGAAAAGTCATCTTTATTGTCATTGTCCCCAGTTTCACGGCCAGACCAGCAGCACAGCCGGGCTGCGTGTCAGCACAGCCCCCAGTTTGAGGAATCCACACTGACACGACAAGAACTAATCCTATTATTTCCTTAACGGCATCTGAATAGGCATTTTCCAAGTCCTGCTTCTTATTGTAAGTTTAACCCGTGTGTTAATTCTCTTACTGAGATCTCAAGCTGCTTTCTCTAGAATTGGGGATTTAGGGGAATCAAATCCCTTCTATTCAATTTGCTACTTAAGAGACAAACCTTTCAAAATTAAACTTGCAAGCTGTTTGCCTTAAAAACATTGCTTCTCTTTCCAAGGAAAATATCTCTAAAGCCCGTTTTAAGCACAGAGAAAAGAAGTTTTTAGCACATCTCAAGTTTAAATCTCAGAGTGGCTGCCTTGAAGCAAAAACCAGGAGGGCAGAAATTCACTGGGGGAAAGGTTTTCAGTTTATTTTAACACCAATTTGATGAGTGAACAACCAAGCAGTGCTTTGTTTGAGTAAATTATTTCCTGTTATTGTGATTCTCCTCCAGTAAACCACAATCACTCAGAATGGTTTGGGTTGGAAGGGACCTTAAAGGTCATTTTGTTCCAATGCCCTGCCATGGGCAGGGACACCTTTCACTATATCCCAGGTTGTTCCAAACCCCATCCAATCTGGCCTTGAACAATTCCAGGGATGGGGCAGCCACGGCTTCCCAGGGCAATATTCAAATGTGATCAAGTGGGGAAAGACTTGGGCAAAACCCAACTCCTTGTAGGCACTTCCTGTGGCTGAAAAAAATTCTGGGCACATTGTGCTCAGGGGAGTTTTCTTTTCTGTAATCAAATATTAAGATATGAAGCCCCATGAAAACAAACATCTCACTCTACAAACATACACAGACACTTTCTGTGCTTTCCAGCAAAGCCACAACAACAGATTTGCTGTGGGTCTGCAGGAACTTATAGGTAGCGCATAAAATATTGATTGAAAATAAATCCAAATAATTAGGCTTAAATTTTAATACCCATGTACGTTTCTCTATAATTCATCACGAACGGCGTTTTCTGAGGTTCCACGAGAGGCTCTGGGTTTAGTTTTAATTATGCATTTATTACATAATTCACCAAATTCAGTAATGTGCAGTGAGTCTTGCAGCCATTGAAGTGAGTAACGAGATTTATCAGCCCAGTTTGTCACACAACAAACAGGATTCAAAGCCTTATAAAGGCGGGTGATGAAAGATACATGAAGGGAGGGAAGAACCAGCAGCAGCTTTATTTCCATGTAATAATGCTAATAATATGCAAATAATTCCCCATCTTAATGAATACTTCAGATGAATGCCACGTTCCAAGCGGGGATGGCACAGGGAGAGGGGGAACTCAGCTGCTGGGAGCGTTCAAAGCTCTTTGGAAGCCACGGAGTCACAGCTGTGGGTACCACTGAGCCTCCCTTCTCCCCTCGGAGGGAGGCTGGACATTGGAGCAGCTCCCCGGGGAATGGGCATGGCCCCAAGGCTGCCAGAGCTCCAGGAGAGCTTGGGCAACGCTCTCAGGGATGTGCAGGGTGGGATTGTTGGGGTGTCTGTGCAGGGCCAGGAGTCGGATCGATGATCCTGATGGATCCCCCTGAACTCAGGATATTCTGTGATTCCATGATCTTCATACCAGGAAGTGACACTGTCACACAGCAGAAGGTACCTAAGCTCCTCAAGCTCCTTACATCCTGTTTTTAGACAGTGACAGTCACATCAAAAATGTGGATAATTTTCGAAATAGGCAGGGATGCACACATACCCCTGTAGGAATCTCCATCCAGAGTCTGGAGCACAGCCAACACTCTATATGCCCAAACCTCCAGGGGTCTGGGACTTGCTCTCCTAAATATTTCTGGTGACGTTCAAAGCTGCATTTAGAAGTTTCTCCTGAATCCCTGCAATTATTAGAAGAGTCTTATTGTCCTTCAGCAAATATTTTAATGAATTTTTTTACCATTCCCAAAGCTTTTGAAAACTTCCCTCCCCCTGTTCAGCAGGAATCATCTCCCCTGGGACACTGGGCCTGTGCTCAGAGGCCAGTGGCACCAGGTATTTGTGATGCTGTTCTTTTCCCTTACTGTTTTATCCTCAAACATCTTCTGGGAACTCGAGTATTTAAGACTTACAACCTCCTCACAAAGCCAAGCCAGCATCCCTTCCCACGTTCTCACTTGAAACCCACTTTTTTCAGTCCTCCTTAGACATCGCTTTCATTCAGCTTCCCACATCCACACATCCTCTGGGATTTCCAGTCTCTCTCCTCTCTCAACAAAGTGTTAGGAGAAACAGGAACCTTTGGGGTGTCTCCTCCCTCTGCAAGAAAGTCCCCCTGAGCCTCCATTTCTCCAGGCTGAGCCCCGCCAGCTCCCTTAGCCATCGCTCATACGACTTAAATTTCTAGGCCCTGAATTCCCATTGAACAAAAAGGCTTAAAATGCCATGAAAGTTCACCCTGATGCTGAATGGGGGTGCTGGATCCTCCTCTATGCTCATCCCTGGGGATACAACAGTGTGAACCTCTCCCTTCTCGGGCACCAGAGGATCTGCACAGAACAGAGCCCTGTAAAAGGCACACAAACCTTCCACCAATTCTCTGCAATCCCCCCTGGGCCCCGGAGCAGCTGACTGTGACACAAGCCCCAGGACACCAGGCTTCGTTAGGTCTGGCACTCAAAGCACTGCTCCTGGGATATCCCAACTGGAAGACAACAAAATCACCCCCTCTGGAATCTGCAGCTCCAATGCTATCATACGATGTGACTGTGAAATCACAGGCCCTTGAAATATTGTGCTTATTTTAACCTCAGACACAGAGGGAAATCAGCTGCTTTCACTGAGAGGTTGGACCAGCGGAGAGAGAATTTTTTCGATGTCTGATCCAGCACCAGCAGAGCTCATCGCTCACCGAGTGCAGAGACACTCTCTGAACTGAAAAATAAACTCAGTCCTCACCTCTGCTTAGAGGATGTCCTCAGACACCAGATGACAGTGGGCTGTGACCAGATATTTACTGCAAAATATCACAGCTGCTGCAGGAAAGAGGAAACCCTGAGCCAGAGAAGACACAGAAACTGTGCTGCACCCACTGAAATGCAGCGTTCCCAAAATAAAGATTTTCAGTTTGACTCATTTGTCCTCATGACCTGGACAGCAACCAGCCTATCAACGATTACAGAAGCATCATGGAATGGTTTGGGTTGGAAGGGACCCTAAAGATCACATCATTCCACCCCCCTGCCATGGACAGGGACACCTTCCACTAGCCCAGGTTGCTCCAAGCCCCATCCAGCCTGAACAGTTCTGGTGATGGACAGCCACAGCTTCTCTGGGCACCCTGTGCCAGGGCCTCCCCACCCTCACAGCCAGGACTCCCTTCCCAATATCCCATCCATCCCTGCCCTCTGGCACTGGGAAGCCATTCCCTGTGTCCTGTGCCTCCAGCCCTTGTCCCAAGTCCCTCTCCAGCTCTCCTGGAGCCCCTTTAGGCCCTGGAAGGGGCTCTGAGCTCTCTCTGGAGCCTTCTCTTCTCCAGGTGAACACTCCCAGTTCTCCCAGCCTGGCTCCAGAGCAGAGGTCTGGGAAGATACCATGTGAGACCAAAACTGGACAAATTACACTTCACTGTTCCTTCTCCATGTATTTCATGGGCAACACAAGAGTGAAACTAAAATACTCTTCCCCCTCTGAAACATTCTGCTCTAGTAAAAACACAGCACTGCTAAGTAGGGCACTGTGAAATTATTCAGACTCCCAAGTAATATCACAAATTTCCAATAACTCACAAAGCCTTCAATCCTTCCCCAAATCATTTCTGAGTACATCCAAGCACACAAAGGAAAACAAGCAGGGAAGAAATGAGAGAGACTTTTTACATGGGCTGGTAAGTGATAGGACAAATGGGGAGACAGAGAAGAGATTTCAATGGGACATTAGGAGGAAATTCTCCCCTGTGAGGGTGAGGAGGCCCTGGCACAGGGTGCCCAGAGAAGCTGTGGCTGCCCCTGGATCCTTGGAAGTGTCCAAGGCCAGGTTGGACGGGGCTTGGAGCAACCTGGGATGGTGGGAGGTGTCCCTGCCCATGGCAGGGGTGGAAGTCTTGCAGCAGAACTGTTTCAACCTGTTCATTGATTATAGAATCTAAATAAAATAAAGGAAGATGGACAAATAAGCAAGTGGAGCAGCACATCTGAGCTTCCAGGTGGGGAAACATCACTTAATAAGGGAATTTTGTGGGCAGCAGCACCAGAGCTGGAAACCTTTATTCCAGCCTCTACAATCAGCACTTGCAGCACTTTGTTGACACAACAGAACATGGCTCAATTTCAAGCACTGTTGAGGTTGAGTAATTTCAAACATCTTTTAATGGTTGTAGAGAGTCCAGAGGGAAGTTGGTTGAGGGAATCTCCAAGGCAGCCACGTGGAAATAGATACAAACCCCTTCAAATCATTACAGTGCCAGGCAGGAGGCAGGAACAGAGACAGAGGAGGGAAAAGGGGAAAGGTGAGGATCCACACTTCCAGCTAAACTGCATGAAGCATTTATTTATGTCCAGTGGCTCCATTAAGTTCAAAGTGTGCCTTGGGGAGCAGTAACAGACCAATTCCATCAACACAGATTGGTGTTTCAGAAGTGAAATTGTAAGTGTAATCCGTACTCCTATTTCTTCTCATGGCACGACCACTCCTTTTAGGGGGAGGTCGTCTTCCTGTTCTCTTCTAGGTACCAAAACTGTGCATGAGAAATCAGATAAGGCATTAATACAGCTGGATTTAACTAGAATATTATACACTAGGGCATTGGTGCTTTTAAGGAAAATCTGAGAAAGACTGCTGATAAACTTGAGTTGGGAACAATGACAGGAGAAACAGGCACTCATCTATAGAGCTTCCCCTAAACTCGTGAGGTCAAGGGAGAGCCCTTTGAAATTCTAAATTAAACTTAAAAAGGACAAAATTAGCTGCTCACTCTTGGTATTAAGAGCATTTTTCAGAGAGGGATCCAGCAGCAGTATCCCAGCAAGGAATTTCAGGATAACAAACAGTAAACACAAACCAGCACTTGGCGTTTGTGTCATTTTTTGGTCACTCATATTATGAGGATTCAGAATAAAATCTGTCTGGAGAACATAGAGGAAAACACAGCCTTCAGGATGCTCTATGAGAACAGGAATGCTCTGCAAATGTGCCTGTCAATGACACCAACTCACCACTCCCACTCCAGTTTGTGTCCCTGAAATGATGCCAGGGAAAACAGGAATGCACCTCCTGCAACAGGACAACACTCCGAGGTTGGAGGATCCCTGGCTAAAAACTGCTCAGATCCTGCTGGCAGCTCTGGTTTCCTCCTGACCTCGTAACTCCACGCACAGGCCAGATTATCCACTGCTCCAGAGGCTGGAGAGTTTAAATCTGGCAGCAGGGGAAACCAATCAGGGCCACAAGTGGCCCAGAAACCCTGAGACAAAGTGTAGAGATGATGGATGCAGAGTGCTCTGTCTTTCTCTGGCTGAGCACAAAGTCTCTGCTTCTGCTTCCTGAAGCTTTTCAGGAGTGCTCAGCAGGGACACCGCTCTTGGAAGTTAAAACAGATGTGAATGTTCATGAAGTGGTGCCCAAATCATTCCTGTCACATCTGGAATTAGGGAATCACAGAATGGTTTGGACAGGAAGGGACCTTAAAGCTCATCCAGTCCCACCCCCTGCCATGGGCAGGGACACCTCCCACTATCCCAGCTTGCTCCAGGCCCCATCCAGCCTGGCCTGGGACACTTCCAGGGATCCAGGGGCAGCCACAGCTTCTCTGGGCAACCTGGCCAGGGCCTCCCCATCCTCACAGGGAAGAATTCCTTCCTAAAATCTCTAATCTAAACCTACTGTCTTTCAGTTTAAGCCATTCCCCCCTGTCCTGTCCCTCCAGCCCTTGTCCCAAGTCCCTCTCCAGCTCTCCTGGAGCCTCTTTAGGCCCTGGAAGGGGCTCTGAGGTCTCTCTGGATCCTTCTCTTTCCAGGCTGAACACCCCCAGCTCTCCCAGCCCGGCTCCACGGAGATGTGTCCATCTTTATGTTGGGAAAATAAACATCAGCAGGACTGTCAGATTTGCTCTGAAGCCAGTGATGGGGACAACTGTGCAGCTTCCCCCGAGTCATAGGACAGCTGCTGTGCAGGTCTGTCTGCTTCCAACAGATCCCGCTGCATCCACCGCTTCTGAGCACCTCTGGCAGCACCACTTTTAGAGGAAAGCCAAGTTAAATCCTTCCTGTTCATTTACTTTCTTCAGGAGATGATTCAGCCCCTTGCACAGATCCACACAGCTGTCCCAAACTGCACCAGGATGGTTTAAATTCTTCCTTAAGTGTTATGAGTATTCCACAGGTGAAGAATGAAAAACACCTTCTCCCACATCACCTTAGAGAGAAAGCCTCGAAGGCAGCAGCAGCTGCTGAAATTGCTCCTTTTAAGCCTGTCCTGACACCTAAAAACCTGAAACCTCTTCCTGAAGGAGGATTTTCCTCAGTGCAGCACAAGCTACTGCACCAAGCCCCAAATAATTTGCCATTTGCTCCTACCCAGCAGAGGTAAGGAGTAAATCAGCACCTCAGTGGCTCTGTCACAGATGCCACAGGATTTTCCAGACAGACAGACTCTAAGTGCTGCCCTGCTGGGACACTGCACTCCACGTCACCGGCACATTAACAGGATCATGATCCCAGCATCAGCTGTGGGAACACTCCCAATAAATAGCTATTTTTCCAGCCTGATTTCTCCAGCTTCCATCACTTCACGTTTTGATAAAGATTCTTCCTGTGAGCAGGCTCATCACTGCCCAGCTAACTCTGTCCATCCGGCCCAGACACCACATTTGTTCACACAAGGCTGTGGCAATATGGATTTTTCCTTCAAAAAGTGAGGAGTGTCAGCATTTTCCCATCACTCTTCTGGACCAAAAGTGATTTTAACTCCCCCCTCTTAAAACCTGGAGCACATTTCATGAGAACTCCACTTTGTCAGGGTATGGTGAGGTCATAGATCAGTCTGGCAGGTGGAAAAGGAGGTTTAAATGTGTTTTTAGGGTCACCAGAGGAGGATCCCTCAGACATTCGGGCTTTTCAGCAGCTCTCTACTGCCTGAATGCAAAGCAGTCTCAGCTGAATTTCACTAATTCCTTCAAAGGCTCTCTTACACTCATCTGCACAGATTATGCAGTAAATACGCTTTAAGAAAGCACTCTCTAACCCCAACAAGGCTATTCAAAAAATAAGGCTTAACCAGCTGACCTCTGATTATCTTCAGCAGTTCACCCATCTGTCTCCACAAATTCGAGCCTCAAAGCAACGCTTCCTTTAGGTGTCTGAACTGGATGTTAATAATTACAATGCTCTTCAATGAAACGGTGACATGAAAGCGTCCAAACTGTCCCCAAAAAAAGCTCAGTAAGGGCTGTGAACACTTAAAACCCTCTTGAAAGTCACCATGTCCCAGGCACAGGACATTGAAGCAGAATTTCTGCTCTCAACTGACACATCAGCACCACCCCATCAGGATCTGAGCCCCTGTCTCACACTCGGACAAGATCAGCCCAGATGAGATGAGCCCAAGTCAAGAGTTAAATCTTAATTAACTCCCACACAATGACTTTGGGAAGAAACCTTTCCAGTAGCTCTGCCTTTTGTAGTGACAGTGTTTACAAAATTTGGGAGCTGTGAAGAAAACTGGGATTGCTCAATGGCAGCTTTCATGAAGTGCAGCAGCCCGCAAAATAAGTGGCATTTGATACCAAAAATTAGTGAATTATTAGCCTAGAAGCAGAGCAGCTCCAAGGTGCTGGCACCATGCTCCAGCTCCTTTATGGCCTTCTCCCTGGACACTTCTGCAACCATTCCATATGAGCTGCAGGAGACACGGCACCCACCAGGAAACTTAGGGGTTATCTCAAACCTCCTGGGGTATCACAAACTTGAATTTTGCCCTTCTGCCTCTGGTTATTTTTAAGTCTCACCCACCTTTAATTGCAGCCAGGAGCTCACTCTGCCACCAATCACGGAATGACAGAATAGTTTGGGTTGGAAGGGACCTTAAAAGCCCATCCAGTTCAACCCCTGCCATGGACAGGGACACCTTCCACTACCCCACGTTGCTCCAAGCCCTGTCCAGCCTGGCCTTGGACACTTCCAGGGATCCAGGGGCAGCCACAGCTTCTCCAGGCAGCCTGTGCCAGGCTCTCCAGAACTGCCACCCGCCTGATGGCTGTGGACTCAGAGAGCAATTTCAGCAGCTCCAAGCCTCTAAAAGTGAGTTTTGACACTTTCCAGCCTGGAATCCAGCCTCTTTAACATCTAGTATGGATACTGTAAGCAGTTTCTTTAATGTGAAGGGTTTCCACTGAGTGCAAATTACAAGTTAAGTTTCTTCAGGTCCAAATCTGTCTCACAGTGCATTTGAAATCACCCAGAGAGATCCTGATCCTGGCAGGGCTTGGAGATTGTTTTGATTACAAAAGAGAAAAAAAATGCACAAATAGATCTCAAAAAATAGGGGAAGATGGAACTTTCAAATGGGTGCAGCTTTGCTAAAGAGAGGGAAAAAAACCCAGGAAAAGGAAACCAGGGAGCACCAGTTTGGGACACAGACCTGCAAGAGGCTGATTACGGCCTTGATTAACAATCGCTGCTCAGGGCTGGAGCAACAGGAGCAGCAGTGGGCAAAGCCAGGCCTGGGAAGAGGTGAAGGAAGGCAGGAGCTGCTATCCAGGAGAGCTGAGCTCCAGGGACTCTTCACACCCCCGACATCCATGAGGGAAGAGCACAAAGCACTTCCCATGGCAATGAATCTTGGCTCAGGAGTGAGACAGAGCTGTGAGAGTGGAGGAAGCGCCCACACTCAATTCCCCTGCCTTAACGAGCCGCAGAATAGATGAATATTTTATCACCTTTCACCCTGAATATTTGGAGGGTTTTTCATTTCAGGAGAAAAGGAGGATGCAAATCCACAGCAACGCAAAGTGGGGCACCCAGCTGGTTCAAAAAGAGATGTGGACCTGGTCTTGCACCTCCAAATTCCAATGGTGCAGCTGGACCAAGGATACAGCCAAGCTCATGAGATGTCACCTCTGTGCCTGAGGCCACCAGAAGTGTAAGAGGGGCACTGGGTGCACTTGTAAGCTGGGTTTATGCAACAAAATTCTCTGCTCATACTCATCACATGTCCTTCTGTAAAAAACACTGTGAAGAGCGTAGGTTTAGATGGAATATTATGGAAAAATTCTGCCCTGTGAGGGTGGGGAGGCCCTGGCCCAGGTTGCCCAGAGAAGCTGTGGCTGCCCCTGGATCCCTGGAAGTGTCCCAGGCCAGGTTGGATGGGGTTTGGAGCAGCCTGGGAGAGTGGAAAGTTCGTTGGCCATGGCAGGAGGTGGAATGAGATGAGTTTTAAGGCCCCTTCCAACCCAAACCATTCTGTGATTCTGTGATACAACAGAGCAAATTCTCTCCCTTCATCTTGAATTAAATCTAAGCATGAAGCAAAAGCGGCTGCATTTGTGTAGTGATACACTAAAGTGTCTGCAAAGCATTTTAGGATCCTTCAGGAAAAATGCTAAATATCTGTTCTATAATTCAATGAATGTTAATATATTCATCACAGATTTCAACTCTTCAATTGCACGGGAGAAAACCAAGAAAATTGGTGCTTGTTGCAATGTTACGATGCCAAGGGATGGAAGCGGGCCAGGGTCTCAGAATATTCAAGTTTTCTGTGGGATGCAGGGAAATCCCCCAACAGAACACAAGCAGAGCCTGTGTGCTGTGAGATGTGGAGTGAGGCCACGCTCAGGCATGCTGGCTTTGACCTCCAAAGCCACCAACCAGATGTTGTTTTACCTTTTTGTGGTTGCCAAAATCAAACCCAAAGATGCCTCTGTCCTCACACAGAGGGCCCTGGTCCTGCTTGCCAGGCAGAGCCGGGTGAATCATTCTCCTCGCTCATTTTTCACTTTGTGCCCTTCTAAAAAGCTGTACCTGAGGTGCCTCTGTGCGCCAGCAGCTCTTGCCTGACCCGACCTCGTGAGGACAGGGCTGCAGACCACAAAGGCAGAGCACTTGCCCTCCTTTTCCCAGGCACGCCATTCACTGCTCCTCCAAGGTATTTTTGTTCGCTGCTTGGAGCAACTCCGAGCACGTAACTGCCCTCCTTTGTTCAGGCTCTTCCACAAGAGAACCCACTGCTTTTGCAGTGTGCTCAAACATAAAGACTCAGCAATACCATG
Organism: Corvus moneduloides; assembly: GCF_009650955.1. Classification (NCBI taxonomy): domain Eukaryota; kingdom Metazoa; phylum Chordata; class Aves; order Passeriformes; family Corvidae; genus Corvus; species Corvus moneduloides. The sequence continues at coordinate 3,055,281 of NC_045478.1, forward strand.
CATTTAATGGGCTCGGGCTACTTTAGCATGTGCTAAATTAGGGGAGTGTTTGTAATGCGCTAACCTAAATGATCTGTGCTCACACACCTCCTGCTCTTACACCTGGGTGGAAAAAAAAAACCCTGCTTCGGTGTATCCACAGTGGATCCAAAAGCACCCGACAAAAGTTCTGCCCTTCATTTGCTCCCCCAGCATCCTGGGTTTTCCAGTGACCATTTAAGTGAGTCACTTCAGAGGGCTGGGGCTCCTCTGTGACAGGCTGGGAGAGCTGGAGGTGCTCACCTGGAGAAGAGAAACATCCAGGGAGACCTCAGAGCCCCTTCCAGTGCCTAAATGGGCTCCAGGAGAGGGACTTGGGGCAAGGGATGGAGGGACAGGACACAGGGAATGGTTTTATGCTGGAAGGGGGCAGGGTTAGATGGGATATTGGGAAGGAATTGTTCCCTGTGAGGGTGGGGAGGATCTGGCCCAGGGTGCCCAGAGAAGCTGGGGCTGCCCCTGGATCCCTGGAAGTGTCCAAGGCCAGGTTGGACGAGGCTTGGAGCAGCCTGGGCTAGTGGAAGGTGTCCCTGCCCACCACAGGGGGTTGGAATTAGATGATCTTTAAGCTCCCTTCCAACACCAACCATTCTATGATTCTATGACTTTTGGCCTCAGCCCTGCTTACAAAGCTCCTCCCGTTTTTCTCCCAATAATACCCCTCATCCGGACAACTGGAGCGCTGCCGGAGCGGGCTGGAGTTCCTTCACAGGAGGGCCAGGAGAAGTACCTCAAAGTGAGAGTGTTATTCCCCAGCAGTGGAGCACCCTTTCCTCCAGACTGGAGTCACAGCAACCCTTCTGTTCTCCCGGCTTCCAACAATATCCTCCCCCTGCTGTGCTTCTGAAAGGCCCGACCCAAAAATCAGCCCTTAAAACAACCGTCAGCAGTTTTTAAAGCTGGGTACTGGAAGGAGGAGGGGAACAAACTGGCCTCAGAGGCAAACTCCAGTTCAGCTCCACTCAGCCATAGAAATTGAAATATTAAAATAAAATATGGGTGCACAGTGGTGAACCCTAGAGCTGGCAGGTCACAGGGTGGGCAAAGCACAGGGTGTCCTGAGCTGACAGGGGCTTGGAATAACATGGGATAGTGGAAGGTGTCCCTGCCCATGGCAGGAGGTCGGAACTAAATGAGCTTTAAGGTCCCTTCCAACCCAAACCATTCTGTGATTCCAAGAAATGCAGCACAGGTTACAACACTTTTAACATCTGGTTACTTTTTGACGTTATTCTCAGAAAATGTTTGCAAAATGGCCACTCAGCATCTCATCTTGAGTATCTCAATGCCATCAAATCCACACAGAGTTTGCCTCGTAGTAAATGCAGAGTATAATATTTAGGCATTTTGGAGTTTCAAGGCTGGATAAGCCATTTCAACCTTAAGAGCCTCAAGAAGCAATAAATCATAACGGCTCAGACAGGAGTTGTTTTTGACTCAGTATTACCGAGGTAAATTACTTGTAGCATTACAGAAGAGTAATTCTGTGTGTGAGAAAGGAGCAGCAGCACTTTGGTGATAAGGTTAGAGGGATATTTGTGCTAACGAGGAAATTTAAGCTCCATTTCAACGCAGACTCGCTGCAGCTGTAACTCCGGAGCTGTCAGCGGCGTCTCCTGCCTTTCTCCAGGGACCAACTCAGTATCACTCTCACATCCTTCTCTGGAGTGATGAAAGCACATTATAGGCTGATAAAAGGCAACCCGTGGTATTTCTTACAGGTCTCCAAAGATCAACAATTTATTAAAAAGCGCTTTTCAGGAACCGGGCAAAAACAAAACCTTCTTCATCAACACCTCACACCGAATCCATCTTCCCTCAAATAAATTCCTAGCTCTGGCAATACAAACTCCCTCTTCCCTAATTGCTGCTGTTCCACATTTGCAAATTCCAAGTGGTGATGCCTCTCTGCTTGTCAGCAGAGATTTATCAACCCCACTCTGTGTCCAAAGGTCACACAAGTAAATCTGAGTGCGCTCTGAGCAGGAATCCCTCTCTCTGTTCCTGAGCTGTCCCACCCACAGCAGTGCACAATCCCAGGGTGACACAACGCAGAACACAACGGCTTAAACAATTAAAACCAAAACTATAATTATCAAATGAAGGAACAAAGCAGCTCTGAGACACAACGAGCTTTGCTTTGCTTTATCCTCCCATGACTTACTCGCAACAGGTCTCTGCTGTGAATTAACAGCAATGAAGGGATGCTCCGGGGGTTGGTTAAAGGCTACTGCATCTCCAGCTGTTCATCTGTCATCAAAACACAAAGAAACCACCAGAAAATTGAAGGTCTGATTCTCACTTCCCACTTAAAACCACCCTGGCAGTGTAAATATGAGGATAAATTATACTCCTCCAACAGCAGCGTAAATGAGCTGTAGTGGAAAGGCCAATCCAGCTGAAGATTTCAAGTTAAAAACAAAAGCAAACCCAAGTACAGATGTGCCTTGTGCAAATGCTGCTTTCAGTGTGTGCTGGAGCTGCTCAGCTCTCCTCTGAACAGCACCTGGGAACGGCAGTGTCACGTCAGACACTAAAACCAGGCACGGAAATGCCCAATAAATGAAACATCCAAAAATTTCTTTTACTGTGTCTGCACCTTTGCTGGTATCAAAATCTCTCTCCAGCCCACTTGCAGCCATGGAGCTCTTTGATTCATCCCCACAGCTGAGAAAAGCTTAAACCAAGCCACTGTGCATTAAATCAGGGGAAATCGGTTAAATCAGCCAAGCCAAGTGGAATAACCAGGCGAGGAACTGCTCCTCACAGGAGTATCCTTATCCATCGTGGGTCACACCGCTGGAATTCAGGCCTGTTTTTCCCCTGGCTTCCCAAGGCACTCTGCAGTGAGTGACCCCTTCAGTTGTTTGCACTGAAAAAGGTCACCACCCAAAAATTCATCCCTGGTAGCTCAGTGTCACCTCCAGAAGCCCAACAATGAGGAGCTGCCAGGGATGCAGGACACCAGGGTAGGAGAAGCCTGGCACAAGCCCTGGTGTCTTCCCAAAGGTGTTTGCTCCAGGACGTGGATGACCCTGACTTCAGTGTTAATATAATTTTTCCATATTGTCACTTTTTTAAACAAATAAGAGTAAAATCAGAAGATGTACCTGCGTGGCTCAGACACAGCCTGCCCTGATGAGAGGCAAGGTCAAGTAACCCTGTGATTTATTGGCTCTGGGATATCTGAGTCACAGAATCATAAAATCATGGAATCACAGTGCCTGGCTGGAAAAGCCCTCTGAGATCACCATGTCCAACCACCAACCTAGCACCACACCACCATGTTCACCACTAAACCATGTCCTCAACTGCCACATCTACACATTTTTTTAACACTTCCAGGGATGATGTCATGGACGTCCTGCTCCGAAAATCACAGTTATCCAACCTCACAGTCCATAAAACCTAGCTTTCCTTTTTCCCCCAAAAAATCTGAGCGATTCTGCTTCACCACTGAGACTCCAGAATGTATCAGCTGAGTCTGTTATGGGGCACTGAAAGCAGAGAAAATGTCAAAATACACATCCCAGGCTGATGCTACCAAACTGGATTGGGTGAGGTCAGAATATTTCAATAGAGAATGATCTGAGCAGCTCATTTTTCTAAATTACACTGCAGTGCTGAAAGAGAGCGGTGCTCAGTGTTTTGCTCAAAGCCTAATTTAATTTTACTCTGTCTCAGAAAAAGAAAACAGCACATTAATCCCAAATCCTGTAAACACAGAGTTGTAAACACTCCCCAGCACCCTCCCCACCCATGCTGAGGAGGGCTGGCCTGTTTTCCAAGCCTGTGTGAAAGCAGATGGCAGCCACCTAATTCGGATTCGGTGCAATCTGTTGCTAGTGGGGAAGAAAAAAAAAATACTTGACTGCCTCTCCTTACAAATGTAAAACCTGGGAAGTTCAATCCACTGCGTAGTTTTGTGAGACGTTTGGTAACAGTTTTGCCAACAGAGCCAGCTCTGCTTGGGGAGAACACATGCTTCTTGTTCTCAGCCTGAACTCCACAGTGAAAAATCCCCTCGGATCATTTTGGGAAGGGGGAGTTGTCTACAGGCTCAGTTCTTACTCTGGCTTTGCACCCTGCATGTGCTCCACTCATGAGAACATCATGATACACAGAGACACCTTATCTACCTCATTTTTTATCACAGCAAGAAAGATCTTATTGAAAATATAAATATATTACAGCATATATAAGTGCTGTTTGTCTCAAAACATGCCATGCTGTCGGCCTGCTGGTGAATCCCCTCTGGTTCAGAGAAGTTCTTCTTGTGAGGCACAAAACTGGATGTGAGATTTTGTGTATGACCAGCAAAGGGGGTCAGGTCACTTCCCTCTTGTGGTTGGGCTCCTGTTTAAAGAGCCTGAGATGCTGGTGGCTTCCCCTGTGCTGGGAACAGAGCTGGGAAGGGGCTGGAGCAGCAGGAGAGGCTGAGGGAGCTGGGAAAGGGGCTCAGCCTGGAGCAAAGGAGGCTCAGGGGGGACCTTGTGGCTCTGCACAACTCCCTGACAGGAGGGGGCAGCCAGGGGAGGTTGGGCTCTGCTCCTGGCGAACTCCTTCTTTCCCTGCACATGCCCAGAAATTTGTTCAAGAGGACTCACCCCACGATTCCTTCAGGGGTCAAAATGGAGCTGACTGCCCTGTAGTTCCTTGGATTATCCTTGTGTAGTCTTAGGAAGATGAGGGCAATATTTTACCATTTTCCCATCATCTCCATGAATTTTCAGAGTGGCCTTGCTTTGACACCAGCCACCTCTCAGTGCCCCATGGAACCCATCAGGTCTCATGCACTTGCAGGTGATTCCTGACCCAACCCTTATTCCCCCTGCTGATGTTCCTCTGTGTCTCAAACCCCTTTGCTCATGGCAGAGGCCAAAGCACACGAGTAGAGGATCATGGAAACATTTAGGCTGGAAAAGCCCTCCAAGATTATCAAGTCCAACCATGCCCCCAGCACTGCCAAGCCCACCACTAACCCATATCCCCAAGTGCCACATCCACACAACCTTTAAAAACATCTTGCTGTTCCTGACATCCCCTTGCAAGCATCAACCCTAGGTGAGTTCTGGCTTTCCTCACACAAATCCAACATGCCTGGATTGTGTTTTAACCTCCACCCTTGTAGCCAGACTCTGCTTCTACCTCCTGAATATTACTTTTTTTTGCATACTGAATGCAAAATGAACCCACTACCTCGTTCTGCCTCTAGCAGAGGTCATAACACGATGCCTCAAAGTGAAAAACCTCTTCAACCCCACTCAAAACTCAGGGCTCTGATAGCTCTTCTCTCCAAGCATGAAAAACTGGATAATGCTGCCAGTGATTAGCTAAACCCCTTCACAGCAGCCTGTAAATAACCCTGGCTTGACACAAATGCCAGTGGTCGCAAAGCTTCAAAGTCCTCCCTCAAAACTGGCCGATTTTATGTGACTGGGTTTCTCCGCGCAGGAATGGATTGGAGAGGTTGATTCTATGTGATACAATCAGGATGTTTTAGTTCCTGGAGATAAGTTGACACTTCTCCTCCTACCCACAGCTATAGACTTGAGAAGCGTGACACAGATTTCCTACAAACTTACAAATGTTTGCTGCGCTGTTTCAGCAGCCTCAAAGTGCCTTAACTGCATTTCATTAAAAAAAAAAAAAATTGCTAAATGCTGAAGTTACAACATTTCTGTCATCCCTGATGTTTATAAACATTAAATGAAGCTTTCAATGAGCACGTTCATGCTGTCACCAGCACAGAGCTGCCTTGCTTTGGTTTTTGTCCCCTGAGGAGAAATGTAGCTGTGAATTCCCACAGCCAAGGGTAACAGAAGAACCTGGACATCAGCTGGTGAGTTGGGTTGAGCTGGGAACTTTACTGGAATAATGGAAAATGTACCAACACACGAGACTAGAAAGCTCTACTGGTCGTTCTTTCTCTTCATAGAACGATTTACCTCAATTCCTGCAATTTTTTCCCCGATCTCAGTACAAACTATGCTTTTCAATACTTCGGCCTAAAAACTCCTCCTATTATTGCTCCCATCAATTCTTCACCTAAATGACATCGGGGACGAGGTGATATGGGAACACTTTTCAGTCTAATTGATGCATTTCATTGGGGAATTAATCCATCAGATAAACAAACTGAAAGGGGGGAGATTTAGATTAGATATTGTAGGAAGAAGTTCCTGGCTGTGAGGGTGGTGAGGCCCTGGCACAGGTTGCCCAGAGATGCTGTGGCTGCCCCTGGATCCCTGGAAGTGTCCAAGGCCAGGCTGGATGGGGCTTGGAGCAAGCTGGGCTAGTGGAAGGTGTCCCTGCCTGTGATCCTACAATATCAGACCAGTCACCCCCCTTGGAAGATGTGCTGCCTTTGTAAGGCACAAAAACTCTTCAGGAGATGGCAAAGGGACCAGTCCATTAACCCACTCCTTCCACTTCCCTCGGTGGAGGACAATTGCCAGACACTGCCCTGCAGCCTGAAGAGGAGCTGGAGGAATTTGTTCCGGACTTGCTCCTGTGCTAAGGCACAAATGCTTTTTAACCCATTTGGAATCATCAAATCACATCAAGACTTCTCCTCTGCAACTTCAAAAAGCCCCAAGGCTGCCAGAGCTCAAGGAGTGTTTGGACAATGCTCTCAGGCACTGGGTGGGATTGTTGGGGTATCTGTTTAGGGCCAGGAATTGGACTCCTGGTGAGTCCCTTGTAGCTCAGGACATTCTGTGATTCCTCTTGATAAACTCCTGGGTGAGCAGAGCGAGAACATCTCTCCTCAAGCAATGCAAGGTTTGGTATTTCCTGCCTGCTCTGCCCTGGAACAGCTGCTGTGGCTGAACCTCACCCAAATCTGCTCTGCTGACAAAGCAGCACCGTTGTACCCCGGCCTCGCTCACTGCTGCTTGTCCCAGGTTGGGAACTTTGGGGGCAGGACCTGAGGCAGCAGCTGACACAGATGGGAAATGCCAACACTGCATGAAGGAAGGCTGGTCCCAGGTGATGCTGCTCCTGTGCCAAACCTCGCCCTGGCAAAACCACTCCGGAGACTCTGCAGAGTGACCAGCACTGAACCAGGGTCTGCCTTCTCCTCTGGAGATGGTCTGGCTGCTTCCCTTGGGTTCTAAGTCACCACTTCAGGGTTGTCACAAGATGCTGGACCAATGCCCACCCTCAGGGTCCATCTGAGCGCTTCAGTTCAGTCCCTGGCAAAACAATCCTGTACTAAACCCAGCCCAACTCTGTCGCACCAAGGGCTTGGAATCATGCGCTGGCTCTTGACCCATCAGGTTCTCTCTTAGACGGCGGCAAGACCAGGGGCTGAGTTTTAGTGCCCTGAAGCCAAGAGAGAGACTCCCCTCTGTCTCTTAACAGTGTAATTTCACAGAATCCATCTCCCCAGAAGTACTCCTGCTCACTTTAAAGGTTACAGACATGGTTTCACAAGATTTATTTTCACAAAAGGAGACTTTTACCCTCCTTTTTATAAATTATCTGATCTCCCAGTATACTTCAGCTGGGATAGTAATTGTAAAACCCACACGTACCCAGGCAGAAATGTTAAACAGGGAATACTCAAGAACTGGAGAATTATATGAGGGATACAGAAGGATGCTCAGTGCAAGGGCAATCCAGCATCCTGCTGAGAACAGAAGATAGGCACATGCAACCACCTTTCACTAATCATGTGAAAAAACTTTGGGAAAGATGAATAAATCCAACGGATAATTAAGAAGAGACCGTTTTTGAGAAGTGAACTGCGTGAAATGTGGAGAAAGATGTCAACACCTCATTTTAACACCTCCTCCAACAAAGCCTTCCACTTTCAGCCTCTGCCACGTTGCGTAGATCAGTTCTCAAATATTTTAAAGCAGAGTGGAGTCCTCCAGTTTTACACTACTTCCAGTATATTGATCCCAAGCACGCAGAAATCAGCAGCATAACTATTACGGGTTTTGGAAGCAGCTGCTTTGTTGTAACTTGGACAGAAATTACACGTCAGTGAGAAGTAGGTGAGATATCCTTGCGCCTACTTGGCCTAAATAGTAGCAAGTCTGTGTCTATAGCAAAATGGGGAAGACCAGAGTTGTCCAATAAGAATGAAATTCACTGCCTCAGACTGAAGATTTGGCCAGATCTTAATGCTGTGAAAATTACATTTGTTTCAGCAATCAAATCTCCCTCTCATTACTTCACAGCTATCAGACTTCCAATGAAATTGATGTGATCGCTTTCAACAGGAAAGTTTGGATTTCAGAACAGCCAATCTCATCCTCTTTTTCTGCAGTACTTCACACTCGTCCATTTATACAAACAGATTTTTTCTATATAAATACTCCTTTCTAGAAAAATACATTCAAAATAGTTCCAATGTCCAGATAATTAAGAATACAAGCAGAGTGGAAGACACAAAAAGAGTTTCTAAAGGGAATAAACCTCTTCCTTTTTCACTTAAGATGACCAGGCTTCCTAATTATTTCTGTCTGTGTAAGAGTTTGTCCCCAACATCGTGACACAGAGCATTATGTGTCTCTCTGAACGCTCTCATTCCCAGCTGGCTGTCCTCACCTGCCCGCAGTTCTCCCCTCTCCAGCACAGGTCAGGGATGTGACAGTCCAGGCTGTGACCTGTCCTGCTGAATTCTGGCCTGCAGAAACCCTTCTCACTGATAAAACTGATTTATAGAATATCTTCTCCCCGCGGTGAGAACAACCTGCCTGTTGTAAAGTCCTGTCCCGCTACCAGACAGTTCTGACACAAATCCCCCTCTGCAGCAACTGAGGAAGGTAAAACTCTGTACAGAATCATGGAATGGGCTGGGTTGGAAGGGAACTTGAAAGATCTCTGTGTCCAACCCCCCTGCCATGGGCAGGGACATAAACCTGCTCAGGGCTCTGTCCAATCTGACCCTGAATTTTTTGAGGGATCCAGTGTTTCACCACCCTCATCATAAAAAATTCCTTCCTTATATCTCCTCTCCTTCTATCCGAAACGCTTCTGACTCCCAAGTCCTCTCTGCACAAAAGTCTCTTCCCTGGGATTCTCTCACTCCTCCAGGAGTTATCCTCTCCTCTGTGCTTGCAGACCTACTCCTGCACTGCTCAAAACCCGTCTGGCTGAAAAGACAGCCAAAAAAAAAACCCCTAAAACAAAAGAACCTAAAGCTTATACGCCTGGAATTTCCTCTTAACACCTCTTCAAGCATTCACTGTTCATTGAGCCTTTCATTTCCTTCTCAAATAACCTCCCACTGAGTTAAACCAACACAATCGAACAAAATTTCCGTAACCAGGCCAACACACGGAGCTCCCATAGATCCAGGAAACACGTGGAGATCTATCACACCCCCTCCCGTAGTGCCGGGAGTCTGAGCTGGGATCGGCAGCTGCAGGAGGAAAACCAGAGCCCTGGGATCAGACCATGGCATCATTTCTCCCAAAGATTTACTTGCAAAAGAGGAATGACCTTGGAGATGGACAGAGATAGGAGCAGAGGGGTGATGAACTCGGTGAAAAATAATCACAGAATCGTTTAGGTTGGAAAAGAACTCCAAGATCAGAGTCCAACCTCTGACCAATCCCCACCTCTTCGACTGGAATAACTGGTGTGTCCTGGTCAACTCACTGATGGACTCTCACAAACATGAGGCAGCTTCTACTCCATGGGACCTGTAACAGGATTTTCTCTCCCCTCTGTCTTCAGGGACTCAGCAACCATTTGTGATCTGAAAAATCTGCACTGAAAACTCTGGCTGAAATGGGTGAGATTTGGAAGTTACCACAGGGACAGGCTCTGTGTCTCCTGCACACACATAAAACACCACAATAAGCATCAAATAATTTCACAGAATCACAGAACAGTTTGGATAGGAAGGGACCTTAAAGCTCATCCCACTCAAAACCCTGCCATGGGTTCCACTATCCCAGGTTGCTCCAAGCCCCATCCAACCTGGCCTTGGACACTTCCAGGGATCCAGGGGCAGCCACAGCTTCTCCGGGCAACCTTTGCCAGTGTTTCCCCATCCTCAAAGGAAAGAATTCCTTCCTAATATTCAATCTGAATCTAAAATTCAGAAGAGCTTAATTATCCAGTGCTTTATGCTGTGCTTTTTCGTGATTCAAATGCTCTGATTTCATAATTCAGGATATCAAGAAAAGAAGCTAAAGATCACTATGGAAAACACTAATCATGTTTTCTCTAAAGTTTTTTAAGGAGTAGCATAAACACAACCTCCATTTCTTCTTCTTCATAAATATCACTATTTCTTCTTAGCCACCTTGCTGTGCAGAATTTGAGGAGAACTCAATAAAACTGGCACACTTTAGACATCTTTTTATTTCCCTTGACCACAACACTCTCTTCTTCTGGCTTCTCTGCCGCAGTACAGACACTTTCAGGACTTTCCCATTCCAGCTCCCTCTCTGCCCCAAATCTTGGGCTCAGCTCTGTCACATATCCTTCCCCACACTCCAACTTGTGATTCCTTCACCGTTTACCTCCACAGGAACACGATACCTTCCAAGTGCTTATTTTAAGCAGCTCAGAAGCTGCTCAGATCCATGGAGAACAGCAAATCAACTCTCTGCCACCCCCTGCTTCAGTTTCTCCACCAAACTGGGGCATCCTTGGGATCTGTGAAGGGAGCACTGAAGGTCCCACCTCCTCCTCTTGGCCTCCATCCTCCTCCTGTGCTTCTGGCTTTCTTTAAAGCTCACACTGCCAAAAAGAACACCTCTATCATGAGAGAAGAGTCCTCTTTCCTCTCCCTGCAGTCTTCAGGGTGGCAAAAGCTAAACACGAACATTTTTGTTTCCTTCAAGTCAGAATTCCCCGGCTTTACACGCAGAGCAGAAAAACAAAAAAGTTGGAAAAAACTGGATGTGCCTGAGGAACAGATACTCCCTCTGTGGGAGGGATGTGCTGTGAGCCTGCTCCCTTCCCACAGGGATGTTCAGCACTTTCCTAAGTGATCAGAGACATCCTGAGTCACCCTGTGTCAATCAACACCATCCCTTAGAACACAACCACTTTTCTCCCAGCACATCAAAACCACATGGAAAAGCAGGTACCAGAGAATCAATCATGGAATTATAGAAGGGTTTGGATTGGAAAGGACCTTTACAGATCCTCTCATTCCACTAGCCCAGGTTGATCCAAGCCCTGTCCAGCCTCGCCTTGGACACTTCCCAGGGATCCAGGGGCAGCCACAGCTTCTCTGAGCACCCTGTGCCAGGGCCTCACCACCCTCAAAGGGAGATTTTTTTCCTAATATCCATTCTAAACCTACCCTCTTTTATTTTCAAACCATTCCCCCGTATTCTGTCCCTCCAGGCCGTGGTAAATAGCCTCTCTCCATCTTTTTTGTGGGGGCCCCTCAGGTGCTGAGGGGTCAATAAGTCACCCCTGAGCCTTCTCTTCTCCAGGATGAACAATCCCAATCCTCTCATCCCATCCTTGTGGGAGAGGTGCTCCGTCCCTGTAGGATTTACCTCCAGGTACAACACCTCTGCAGGTTTCCCATTTTCCTCGCACCCCACATATCCACTGTGGATTATAAATGAAAAAGACACTAAATCCAAGATAAACCAGTGATGACAAGGCCCAGCTCTACTGGCATAACAAATTCCTGTTCTGGCTGCAAGGTCAGCACATCTACAGGCTCTGGACTCTGCCAAGACAACACATGGATATCACAGGGACCCTGACACAGCCTGACAGAGACGTTTTCCTTACATCCTCTGCCAGGTCTTCTGTGTGCCTAAAGATTCAACCACCTCCATCCCCATCCCTGGGAAAACACCCCCAGCTCTGCCTTACCCTAATCCATGGACGAGGTCAATCTGCAGGATAGAAAGCAGCAGCTCAGGTGACGCCAACCAGCCCAGGTGCTTTTTATTTCAATTTTCCCGTGCTCTGGAGTGGTACCTGATGGCTGCTGAGCCAAACCTGCAGAGCCTGGCATTAGGAGCTGCGTTTGTGCTTCCTCAGAAAGCCAGCAGTTAATGGCATTCAGGCTGCCTCCAGAATCATGAGAATATCTTTATTAAGCATGTCAGGAGACGCAGCAAAATGCTGTGTCGAACAATTGGCCGTAGCAATGCTACTCAGCTCTGCAAAGCGAGTCTGGATCCCATCTGATGTGCTACATAAAATATATGTCAGCATTTTCCTGGCAATAACAATAGAGCACTTGCTGAAAAAACCTTAACACGCTGCAAATAAAATATTTGGAAGTGTGGTCACTGCAGAGCTTAACACACTCAGCTGGAGACTCACATGTCTCAATCGCCTTAGAGGAGCGCTGAATAAGCCCAACGTTTTTAGGTATATTTAGACACAGTGTTGAGTCTGAGGGCTTCTTATATATTTCAGGTATAAAAGACATTTTTATTTAGCTCTATCTGTGCTTTCCTGCATATAGGCATATGACCCGAGGGGGGAAAAAAAAGGAGATGAAAGCAAGAAAGTAAGGAAGGAGGCACAGGCAACGAAGTTTTTTATGAGGCTTGAAAACTGTTGTGATTAGTCCTGAAGGAAATCAGAAATATTTAAAAAGAGGTAGAATAATAAAATATGCTGAGTTGGAAGGGACCCATCAGGATCACAGAGCCCAACTCCTGGCCTTGCACAGACACCCCAACAATCCCACCCTGAGGCTGAGAGTGTTGTCCCAACATTTCTTGACCTGTGGCCATTCCCTGGGGAGCCTGTTCCATGCCCAACCACCTTCTGGGGGAGGAACCTTTTCCTAATATCCAACCTAAACCTCCCTTGGATGATCTTATAAGGACAGGAGGGAAAGCATTGAATCCAGGAAATTAAAACAAAAGCAGAAACAAGCAAAAAACTCAAACAAACAGACAAAAAACCCCCCAAACAAACAGAGAACTGACTTTTAAAGGAGTTTTAGTATTGCTTGGGGTGTTAAATGAGTACCAGAAGCCAGGAATGTACCCTCAGAGATTATTAAACATGTGATTTCTGCCAGGGACTCTGTCCACTTCGTGATTTTGTGATTATGAGTAAAAATCCATCTGGGCACAACAAAAATACAAGAACAAAATTCAACTTAACCTGAGAAGTCCCACACAGGCACTGATCGAACACTGGTTCAGATTAAATTCAGCATTCCTCACAAGTGAGGAAACTCCAAGACTTCCCAACTTTTCACACCGTACTATCCCAGGATCATCACGAACTCAGGGCTGGAGCATTTGGAAAAGGAAGGGCCGTGCACTGGATATCCCCAGCCCTGAGATGCTCTGAGAGGAGCAGGACTGGGCTGGTGGCTGTGCTGTGTTTCAGGTACCTTTGAAGAGACTGACACCAGCAGAAACAAAGCACTTTGCCTTTCTGTGAGTGCAGTCATCCCAGGAGAGCACTTCTGAAAGGTTTAGGAAGCCTTTTGATTAGAAGGGAAATTGGAAATCCTAGCTACAGATCCTAGCACATAATAGGCCAAAACCTGCTGTCACCAAAACTACCCATTTAATTTTTTTTCACCGCTCCACCAAAAAACAAGTTACACAGAAAACAAGATTAAGGGGAAGGAAGAACAGAGAGGGCTGTGAGTGTGGTCTCCCCATCACCTCCACGGATGATCCCTGCTTCAGGTAATTTCAGCTTCGTCCAAGCCTACCAGAGAAACCCCTGTGCTCACCTGTTTTATCTGTGATTTCTCTTTAGAGCTGACATGACTGGGTTCTGATTTTGATGCATCTCGACACCTAACAAGGCTTCTGATCTTACAAGCAGTGCAAGGTGCCTTTCCCACCCTTTCCAGCCCTCATTCTTCCTTGAAAATCTGCAGCAGACAAGGACTTAACCCTAAGCCCAGCAGTTTAAATTAGTCATTGTCCCACTGAAAGATGGTGCTCACACACGTTTGGTGGTGGAGGGGTTAAACATCACCAACATTGTTTTGCTATTGCTGTGAAGAAAGGAAAAAATCCCAAATAAGTAGAAAGTGGGCCGTTCTTGAGCCAGAATTAAGTGGCTGATCCCTCTCTCCAGGTCCTGTCTACAGGGATTTGCAGCAGGGGACACAGGACCCACCCCACAAAGATGTTGGGACATCCTTGTGCAAAGGGGAGAGTGGATTCCAAACCTGGCTGTGGCATCCTGGGACCTGCCAGGCCAGGTGAGGACAGCGGTGGGTTCCAGAGGCAGAGGAAAAAGGCAAAAGCTTTGAGGAGGCAAAGCTTTACAGGAGCAGGAAGGTGGGGAGATCTGGCAGGCCCACTGCAGAGGCAGATTTGTTTCCCTCAGATTATTTAGGGTCTCCCCCTAAATCTTCCTTAGCCCTGCCTTGTCTAACGCTGGCCCTGCCAGAGACACTAATTTTCCCTGCCCCATCTGTTTGGATTTGCTTACTTCCTAATTTATCCAACGCCTAGCTCCATGGTGGCTAAGCATTTTAATCACAGTGATTAACACACTGAGCAAGAACAAAACAAAAATGGTTAATCAAAGGCTATTAGCAGTGTTTGAATGTCTAGACGCTGTTTTACACATGAATGCTGGTTAACGATCATCTCCCCAGAACGTTCCCTGATTTATTCCTTCCCCTGCCAGCTCCACAGTTTGCCACCACCACGGCAGAGATTTTGACCCATTTGGCACCAGGAGAACACAACACTCTTCTGCAGGAAACACTCAGGCTTTTCAGGCTGCCTGAAGTGCTTCACGCCACTAGCAATCTCCAGCAGGAAGAAATCCTCAGCTCCATCCCTCATCCAGCAGGATGGAAGATGAAACCTATGATGCTCTGAACTCCCCGTGCCTCCAACATAAAGAGGATTCTTCCCAAATCGAGGAGGAAATGCCAAGAAATGTCATTATTAGGTGCACAAGGTCTTAACCAGTGTTTGTCACACTCAGGTATTATGTATGCACAAACACAGGGAGTTGGGGATTAATATAAGCCTGGGATTGCTCCTACAACCCTGGGTGTTGAACTTTCCACCCCAAAATTACTCCCAAAAAATAGAGCCAGTGCCCAACTGGGAATGTGAACTCCCTTAGGTGAAGGAATGTCTGTCCAACCAATCATCAATCCAGGGATATTATCATTTTAGTTCAATCTTTCCTTCCTTCAAAATGTATGTTTACAGCAAAATAGGTGTTTTGGGGGTTCATCTCTGATGAAACACCTATCCAAAGTCTCAGGGCTGTGCAAAAGAGAAGAGACATCTCAAGACAGACCTCCATCAGCTCAGTCAAACCACGTCTCCAGTCACTTAAGTCCCTTAAAACAGCATTACCAGCCACAGGAAGCAATAACCACACTGAATCTGCACATTAGTGATTTAAAAAGCCTGGCTGGTAGATCCTTGCATTGACCATCCCAGATTTCCACCAGTTCTACTCCACTGTTGACTGTTTATTTATAATTTACTATCCAGGTGTCTCTGGGACAACTTAATACACTGTGATAGTCTCTCATCTCTTCCCTGCTAATGAAGGCAATAAATAACTACAGTAAGCATTCCAATCAATATTACACTCTGCTCACATCCCGGAGAACGCCAGGTCTGTGGCCTGCAATCCTGCTGGAGATGGAAAGTCTCCCTGGGATCTGCTCAGTGCTCAGGCAAAGGAGGTGGATTAGCAGCACAGGGTGTGCTCCAAAGGGCTGGGAAGGCATCTGCAGCTCATGGTTTCACTTTTCAGGTGAGATACAAGAATGGTTTTAAACTAGAAGAGGGGAGATTTAAGTTAGATGATAGGAAAAAAGTCTTCCCTGTGAGGGTGGGGAGGCCCTGGCACAGGTTGCCCAGAGAAGCTGTGGCTGCCCCTGGATCCCTGGAAGTGTCCAAGGCCAGGTTGGATGGGGCTTGGAGCAACCTGGGATAGTGGAAGGTGTCCCTGCCCATGGCAGGGGGTGGAATGGGATGAGCTTTAAGATCCCCTCCAACCCAAACCATTCTGTGATTGCATGAGGAGACATCCAAGTTTTATGCACTGAGTAACCTCTGTGAACAATCCTAAAGATCTATTTTTAATGTAATGGGAAAATGCATGACATGAACAGGTTGCAGCTACTTGGAATTTTCCTTCCCACAACGCAGAATCACAAAAAACTCTCATGATCTTGAATTCAGCTGCTTTTTCCTTCTGGCTCCTGCTCTTACACACTCAGGAGAACTTCACACAAGATTTCATGCTGCCTCTTGTTGAAGCAATGATAATATTCCTCAATTCATCCACCAGCTCTTCACCTTCTCGCCGAGCCTCTCCTGCACTGCCATGAGCCAAACCACATTATCCAGAGGCTGAAATCAGACACGATTTTCTTTTTAAACCATCTCCTCTGAGATCAGTCATTATTACACCCCTTGCTACCCTCCCAGGAAATATTTAGCCAACTTATCTCATTGCAACACCCACTCTCCCCTCTCAGTGCTTGCCCCCTTCCAGGATTTTTCTTCAAATCGCGCTGTACATCTCAGAGCTGGAATCACAACCTGCTGCAGAGAAATCTGTGGGGTCCAATTCTCCCCAGAGCCTGTGGGGAGTCACTCCAGCTGGTAAAAGATGAGAAAAAGGAGAGAAACCACAGCTAATGACTCATCTCAGAGAGGAACTTTGCTGCTGAAGCTGTTCCTGGTGTAAAATCAGCTCTGTTCATTAGCATGAGCATCCCATGTGGGACATGGGATTTGATCTGAGGGGGGTCCTGCTTTCCTTGGGATTCCCTCCTCTTCACAGGTGCTCAGCTCTCTGTGCACTGGCTGTAGAGAGCACAGGCATTTTTAAAATGCAGTCTTACCTTCCAGAAAGGTGTCCCTGCCCATGGCAGGGGGTTGGAACTAGAGGAGCTTTAAGGTCCTTTTCAACCCAAACCATCCCAGGATCCTATGATTCTATAAAATCCTTCTCCCTAAAACACCCTGTGACTGAGAAGTAAATAACACATTCACACTAAAAATTCTGACACACAAGAGTATTTTCTCTATACATATTCCCAAAGTCCAATACACACAAAAGGTAATTACCCAATAAAAATATCTTTGAATCCAACTTTCAACACTGACACCACACTGGAGCTGGAAAACTGACTCTGGAATATTCAGTACCTTGCTTCACTTAAAAATAAGAGTATCCATAACTCATCTACGGAAAGGTTTTTGTTGCACAGCTTTTTCTCTCTCTGCAAGGGGCAGAACCTCACCCCACTGGTTTCAGTTCTTCAGGGTAATTTACTATGTGCAAATCTCACGTAATCCCTATTCCACAGAGGAATCTGCATGAAAACAAAACAAACAAACAAGAAAAAAGCCCCAGATAAAACAGCCATAATTGTCCCACTCTTAGTACTTGCAGGAAAACAGTTTCAAGCCCTCAGAATTCATAGCATCACAGAATGGTTTGGGTTGAAAGGGACCTTGAAAATCATCCAGATCCAACCCCCCGACACAAACAGGGAACCTCCCACTAGAAGATCCTTATGTGGGAATCTCCCTAACAAAAACAGCAAGGAGACACCAAGCAAAGCAAAATTAAAAAAACAAAAACACTAAAGAAAATTTTGCCGAGCTCCAAAACCCCTCACAGGACTAAAGAATCCATCATGGGATATTAAACACACACCACCTCCTGCTCAGGAACTTTTAAAGCCACAAATTCTGGATGATGGCACAAAAATCTGGAGGAAAATCAGGATGTACCTGCCCGGATCCAACACCTTTTCCTGGGCCAGCTGTGCTCTTTTCTGTTCACCATCAGAAAGAAGATAATGAGCTGCACGGTGCTTTGGCCTGAGATCTCTGAAGGTACTTTCCTATACTGCCAGAAAGGCTTTCAAGCATTGTGAACTGTTTTCAGTAACTGGTAGAGTACAAAAAAAAAAAAAAAAGGTATTTTATGCTTAAATCAGAACTACTTTAAAAACACCAAACATTGCTGCTGCTTTGTGGTTCCTTCAATTCCAGCAGTTATTACGGATCACAGGGAGCTGTGCACAAAAGCTGGTTATCCCTCTCATCCTGAACCGTTCAGGACATGGAGTTACTTCTTTAATTCACCAAAGGCACGATGGAACAACTGCAGGACACCCCAGGAAGGGCCCCCATCAAAGGCAGAGCAGAGCCGGGTCAGGAAGGACGGCGGAGCAAACAGCCTCATTTAGATAATCCCACTGGTTTGACCCAAAGAAAGACAACTTTATCAGGTAACGGAACTCCTGTAGGGGGGAGAAAAGAGCGTGAGATCATAAACTGACAAAAGCTGACTCTGCTGACTGAATCCAGAGGTTTCAGATGGATCCGACACTTCGCTGCTGTGGCTGAATGGGAAAGCGCATGGGGGAAAGTAACGGCTACACCACAGAAGTGGGTAAACAGCCTCATTTAAAGCAGGAATTCCTTCTTCTAATTCTATTCCTACAGTTAGGAAGTGTAATAAATATCCTTTAATGGACAAATAATTTCAGTGTTATTGCTGGAATCATTGGGCAAAGGATGAGAGCAAATTTTATGCCTGGGATGGTGAATTTTCTTGGTCATTCCCTGCTCCTGTGAAGAAGCTTTTCTGAAATCCAGTAACAGCACTTTCAGTAAAGCCAGTTTTAGTTTGTGAGGCTTTTAAGTTGCATTTCTATTACAAACCTTGTCTTTTATTAAAAAGCCAAAGGTACCCAAGCTCCAAAACTCGAAACTTTCTGAGGTAACCCCAGCAGATGATGCTTGAAGGGCAGGGAGAGTCAGCCGGGGACAGGTATCAACTTTCTTAGGCGATCCAAGAAAATCAGCGTGGATCAAAGGAAACTCTGAAACCTGAACTACCTGACAGGAGGTTGTGGACAGGTGGGGGTTGGTTTCTTCTCCCACGTAACAAGTGGCAGGACAAAAGGAAATGGCCTCAAGGTGCACCAGGGGAGGTTCAGGCTGGACATCAGGAAGAATTTCTTCCCTAAAGGGATGGTCAGGCATTTTAATGGGCTGCCCAAGGAGGTGGTGGAGTCCCTATCCCTGGAGGTGTCCAAGGAAGGACTGGACGTGGCACTCAGTGCTCTGGACTGGGTGACAAGGTGGGGATTGGTCACAGCTTGGACTTGATGGTCTTGAAGGTCTTTTCCAACCTAAATGATTCCATTACCCAAGAATTCTATGAAAAGTTGAACACACTCCCACAGAAGGAAAGCGGGTAAAGAGCAGAAAACAGACGAGAGGCAATGCCAAGAGAGGATGGGACACTCCTCACCTCAAAGCTCTTGACAGATATCAGAGAGTCCCACCTGCCTCACAAACATGAACACAAACTTGCACTTAGAGTTAACACAGATTTAGTGTCCTACTGAAAGCTTTCCTCTTGGAAAAGGGACTGGAAGAGAAATAAGTATCTTTAAAGGTGTCTGATCGGTAAAAATCTCCAGTTTTATGATGGCAAAATTGCTCCTAAGAATGCAGACTTCTATTCTGAGTGACTAACAGATGTTCTCACTGAGGGTTTAGGACAGGAAGAATACAAATGCACTGATAATGGCAGCCTAATGAAGCTTAGTCCTCAGTTAATTCATACAACTAATTAACACTATAGCCAGTGGAAAGTGGGAGCAAGACAAGGACCCTTTCGCTGACCGTAAGGAACAGTGCTAGGCAAAATATCCAGTCTAAAGACCATGGAATCATGGAATGGTTTGGGTTGGAAGGGAAATTACAAATCATAACTATGTGCATTTTCATTCCTAATTAGGGCTGTGGTCTTTTATGAGCCCCCACAGCAGCACACAAGGAGCCAGCACTGGGTTCCAACCAGGCACAATTCCTCGATCCCAGCCTGGCTCCTCAAGCAGTCAGGACCTCAAAGAGCTTTCTGTTCCAGATAATCCCACTGGTATTCCATGTGGGAATCGGCTCTAAATAGCGATTTTTCAATGAGTACATCCTCATTCATCAATTCCTACTTAAAATTCTTCAGCAGAATTATTCCAAAATAAATATTCAAAAATAAAAGTGTGATTTCCTCACTATTTCCCCCAAAACACAGCTTCAGGATGGCAGAAGGAATTCATTCGAAGTAAATGAAGATGTGACCTTCCCAGTGTCTCAGACACCTTTGTTAGGAGTGCTGCTTCACAAATAAATCCCCTAATCCCCTGAAAAAAAGGGGGAAATAATCCAGTCCCAGGCAAAGAAGTTGCCAAAGTCACCAGAAATTCAACTTAACCCCTGAATTCAAACTCCCTGCTGCAGTTACTCAGCTTCTGACAACTGCAGGAAATTGGAAAAATTGTCATTTTTTCCCTCTGAGAACACACCTAAATATCAACAAGAAAAATAAAAGAGCTAGAACTAATTTGCCCTCGCTGCTAAAAAATTGGTCACTTCCCAGGAATGGCAAAGAGCCGGTGCCCGGTGAAAGGAGCAGCAGGGAATTACAGGGAGATCTGTGCGCTCAAACAGAAAATTCAGTGGTTCGTTGCAGGCAGAGCTTGATCACAACCAAGAAAAATAATGAGAGCCTTTAACGAAGCTCTAATTGTGCAACAAGCCATACCAGGGGGAAAAGAAACAGCAAAACCCCAAATGTTTTGATAAATGGGATTATTAAACTCCAGAGCAGTAAAACAAAGACTAAGAACGAAAATGGTAATAAAGCATCATTAAAGGTGCTGTTTTGAAGCACTGCTGAAGCACAGGTAAATGTCAGGTTACCCAGGCAGAGTTTTAGTACTCAAGAGCAGTGTTTAATCTGATTTTTTGCTCTCCTGAATTTCTGGATGGAAGATATTCCCCTTACTTAGGGACAATTTTTCTTTTCCTATGAGGATATGTGGGGTTTTTCAGCACTTTCTGAGACATGGGGCACTATGAGAAAGGACCAAGCACTAAGACCAACCCTACAGGGGTCATTTGTCCCTTGTGTTCACTGCCTAACAAACAGATTTTAAACTGGGCTTTGCATCCCCATCAGAGAAGCCACACTAATTTTACAGCAAGCCAACGAAATGCTGGAGAATATCTGAATTTAGGGATGCCAAGATTTTCCCACAATAAAACCAAGGCAGATCAACCATTAATTTTTTGCAAAATTATAAATGACACCTGAAGTCCTGGCTGGCTTCACCTACTGAGGGATGATTAAGCTGCAAATCTACAATTACTTCTAATCTTAAATAACTGATAGGATTTGAACTTCCAACATACAGTAGCTCCGATGTGATATTACTGGGAGCTTTTTGAAGCCAATCAATAACTATTAAAGCTGGATCCCATCAGCTACCACCAGGTACTAGCCACTTTCTCAATATTTCAAGGATTCAGTTATTCTTAGCTACAGTTAAAGTAGTAAAATGAAGTGGTCTCATACTGACACTGCGATAAATACGAGATTAAATATAGAACAAATTTATTACTCCCCGAAGTCCTACTGAGTGTCCTGATTTTTTTCTTTTTTTTCTCTATCCACAACAATCTGGTTTACTTTGATGTTTTATTATCCCAGATCTAAAGCTCACGATTGAAAAGCAAAGCCTGTGCTGGTTCAAAGAACCCAACCCCAGCCACGCCGGGGGAAGGGAACAAACTCCAAAGGGAAGGTGCGGATGGTGGAGCCGGCCCTGTGACAGCCGTCATGCCCCACTTAGAGCAAGTGGCACTCACAGGCGAGTGATTTGTGACACTGAGTGTGTGTGACATGGCACAGCACCCCTGGAGTGCCTTGGGCTGCCAGATGATCGTGCCTGCAGGAGCTGACTTTTCCTAATACCCCGTGCTTTGAAGAAAGCGGAATAATCAGCCCATTTTTAAAGCACTGGTTTGAAGGGCTCCGAGGAGTTTTAAAGGAAAGCAGTTAATTACTTGGCTCACTTTAAAAATAAATTAACCCACAAATTAGAGTTGGGATGGGTCTGGGCTATGATGGGTGACCCCAGAAGTGCACGTTTTTGGCTCGCTGCACATTTGAGCTCCCAAGGATGATCCCAGTTTAACCCCACTGGGTCTCCCTGCAGAGCAAAGCACTCTGGAAAACTGCAGGAGCAACAAACCACGTCCTCCTCCACCAGCATCTGAGCAGGATGAGTCCACAAGGACACGAGTGTTTGGGACTCAGCTGAATTCCCTGGAAGTGTTCAAACCCAGGCTGGATGGGGCTTGGAGCAACCTGGGATAGTGGAAGGTGTCGCTGCCCATGGCAGGGGACTGGAACTGGATGAGCTTTAAGGTCCCTTCCAACCCAAAGCACTCTGTCATTCCATGATTTGCGACATGTCTTGGCATTTCTCCGTTCTTTTCACCTGGGATTCACCCCTCAGCATCAATTCTAAAGTGGGCCCCTGAATGTAACTCTCCCAAAGGTGATAAAGACAATCTAATCCAATGAAGAGATCTGTGCTCCACTCCTGGTGCACACACAGGAGTCATAAAACAAATTTAGTCCCCAACAGGTTAACTTGATGGCCATGTCCAAAAGCTAGAAGTGGATTTTGCTGGAGACTCTGATAGGCTGGATACACCTTCGTTAGTTTGGAAAACCAAGCCCATACTCTCATAAGAAAATAAAAATTAACCTAAGTAAAGGGAATATTTTCCTTGTGATGTGTTGCATCCTTCCGGGCTCTCCTTGTCTAATAGGCTGTTTCCTCCAAGGCTCAACCACCACAGGGGATCATCCCTGGGACCTACAAGCCCTCACCTCCAGCAGCACCACCAAAACCATTCCCAGCTGGCATCCTGGAGGCAACCACCCTCTCCCAAAAGCCAAGAAAGCTTAACATGACACAAACAGCCACGCTATGCCAGCCCATCTCAGGGCCAGAGGACAAACCCTGCCACTATCAAGCTCTCAAGAGGAGACGTGGCCCCTGAGGATGAGTTCTGGGCAAATGAGATGAAGAGGGCTCTATCCTTGATCAGCACACATGGCTGGATTTTGAGATGGAACCACAAAAGAGGAAACGTGTCCCTGTCCATGGCAAGGGGTTGGAACGAGATGATCTTTAAGGTCCCTTCCAGCCCAAACCGTTCTGAGATTCTCTGAAGGGCTCTGGTATCATCCCAAAGAAAGCTGCATCACATTGGGGGCTGGAGCCTTTCCCGGCGTCAGCGGCACGATGCATTTACGTCAGCGTGTGACAACGGGCCTGGAGTGACAAGGACTAAGGTGAGATTAAGCATTCAGGAGCAAAGCATGTCCTTCACTAGAACAAGGGCGCCGAAGCCTTATCGCGCTGCCTTTCGGCACAGCCACGTGCCCAGGCACAGCCTCAACCTCCAGCTCCGGCTCCGGGTCGGATGCACATGACTTGGCAAGGCACTGCTGCAGCTTTTCCCAAGGAAACCGTTCCTTCCCCAGCCCAGCCGTAACGAACGCTGGGAATAAAGCCCCGAGACAACCTCCCGCTGCATCGCCGACGTGTCGGCGTGACAGACTCTGTGTGGTGACTTCACACCCCAACGTGAGCGCCTTCCCTGCATTCCTGAGTCTTCCACGAGGGAGGAACTGATGGATTTCTGCAGCTGGCGGTGCTCGGAGAGTCGTCGGTGCACACTGTTCCAAATTATTCCCATTTCTAATTAATATTCATAAACGAGCCACAATACTGCGCCTTCCATCAGCCGTCACACACCACCCACGCTAGATGAAAGGACAACTACACGAGATAAGCAGTTTATTGGATCAAAAGTCCCCTTTAGACGAGGAGACAGCTACTGCAACAGCCTCCAACTGATAGCATCCCATCACATGGAGGGAGTATCAGCAAATCTCCCTCTTAAAACCCCGAGATTCAGCACACGGAATGCACAGCACAATTATTATGTTAATTTAGCTGCATTTTGCTGCCTGCTTGAGGCTTGAGCTGGAGGGAGGAACTTCGGTTTGAAGAGCTGCCACTGAAAATGGCTACTTCAAAAAACTCAACTGACACCCAATTATACCATCAGCGTTTCGAGTTTAATCCCCTGGTGTCCCTGTTGTCAGCACTGCCGCCTCACCTGGCTGGTTTTGGGCAGGGACTCTGCCCTTCAGCTTTTGCCTCTACCTGCCATCTACATCTTGCTCCAGCAGGATCCTGAAGGAGCTTTACCTGTCCTCCTCCCCAAAGTCAGTTTAGGTGGAGGATCTCATCTGCTTCCACAGAACATGGCCTGAGAACAACAGCTGTTGTCCACTTCTCCACTACCCCTGCACGGACAAGAAATTAATCAAAAAGACACCTGACATTCACATCAAGCCCATGTAGAATGACAGAAAGCACTGAGACTGTAACATCATATTCCCCCCTTTCCACTGATGGGAAACAAGTGTTTCCCAGCTTTAAACTGAAAGAGAGTAGGGTTAGATTGTGTATTAGGAATAAATTAGGGTGGTGAGGCCCTGGCCCAGGTTGCCCAGAGAAGCTGTGGCTGCCCCTGGATCCCTGGAAGTGTCTAAGGCCAGGCTGGATGGGACTTGGAGCAGCCTGGGATAGTGGAAGGTGTCCCTGCCCATGGCAGGGGGTGGGATGAGATGATCCTTAGGATCCCTTCCAACCCAAACCATCCCAGGACTGTATGATTAAAAGGAGCAGGGGAAGGTACATTGCCCACCTCTCTCCAGAGCTGTTCTGCTGCTCATCCACGAGGGACCCAAACAGCCTGCCCAAGAAAAAGCATATTTACACCCATTGCCAGAGAGGGAAAGTATAAATATTTCCAAAGCTTTATGAAGGCTGGTACTTACAGTCATACTTTGAAAGGGAAAGAATAAAGCAAAATATTCAATTAGAAAAAATTACTGTAATTGCAGGTTCTATTTTATCCCTCCATTAAAGCAATAATGTGCCTCGAAATATTGCTGAGCTGGGATACAGAGCTTAGTGCTACTTAACATATTAATATACATCCAGGCGGGTTAATTTAATTTCTATCTGCATGAGGGTCTTCTCTCCTCCCTGGCCCCTATGGTCTCCCCTTACACTTCCAGCTGGATATCCATGCATGCTTCTCCCCCATTCCAAGGGATGGGCATGCAATGCTGAGGCTGCACATAAATTCTGACATATGCCACACACCTCTGGAGCCAGAGGACATCCATGCACAGCTCCACACACACAGATTCCCAGTTTAAACCATGTTTGCCTGCCCCTCAAAGCTCTGATGTCTGAGTATTTGATTTTCTGTTGGACGAAAACGTCCAATTCCTGCTCTCTGAACATCAAACAAAATCCTCTTGGAAATGCAAAATCATCCCATTTTGCTCTAATAGCACATAAATCCCATGGGAAGGGATTTGCTGTTGAAAGTCACTGAGCAAGGAACTGATGAGGCTGAAGAAGGGGCTTTTCCTCCCAGCCCTGGCTCTCTCCATGCCTTCTCCACACTACAGTGCCATGAGCTGCAGTTTTCCCAATATAACCTCGCTCTTCCCTGTGACAGAAGATAAGTGAATCTTATTTTAGGGAGCCCTTCATCCTTTTAATTAAACAAATTAATATCACTTCTCTGTATCTCATAGCCTCCATTATCTTTTGTGAACTCCTACAATTCTGTTGTAAAGATATATTGAAAAAGTGCTAATTGAGATAATCTCTGGAATTCAAGAGTTGCTGTATTTTTAGCCATGTTTTAAAACTATTTTCCTTTTGTTTCTGGAATGCCTCCCATCCTTCCTCCCATGCCAGACTGTTTACATTATTTAAATGCCTTCTGCTTATACCACTCTACAATTTTTACTTCAACAACATCGGCCTCCGTTGCTCTTTTTTCCCTCGCTTAGACATAACTGGGATGAATTCCAATCCCAAACTCAAAACCACTCCTGGTGCTTTACTGCTGTCTTCTGTGTTTGGTAGATCAGGGAATGTATTCCTGCCAGTCCTGTCATCCAGGGCTGCCTGTGTGGGGGATCCAAGTATGGGGAGTTAAACTGATCTTTTTTAACATGAGAAAATGGGAGAATTGTGATTTTCCCAGAGACTGGAACTCTTTAAACTCACAGGGATACTTGACATGTCCCTGCTTTAGGAGATTATCCTGAGCCACCCCACTGAAAGGAGCTCATCTCTCCTGGATTTTTGTGGAGAGTTGTGAAGTCCGGTGTCCATCAGAGAAGCAAAACATGATCCTGCTCCCTTCCCCTACAGAAAACCCCATGGAGCCCCCTGAGCTGAGGGAGGTTCTGGCAGCTGGACATGATCCTCCCTCACTCGGGTTTGGGTTCTTCCCACAGGTTTAATTAGGAAAGTGATAAAGGCAGCTCCAGCTGCCAGAGCCTTTTGCATCGTGGCTCCTGAGGAGTTTTTAATAAGAGTTCTGCCAAAGTGGTGGGGGTTTTATGGGAAACTTCTCCCACATCAAGCAGACCTGTGAAGGTAGAAAAGGTGATGTAGCTCAGCAGCTGACAGAGATTTCAGCCCTCTGCAGTGTCCATTTAAACCTGTCCACAACAGGCTTAGTTTTCCTAGTGCCCATTCACAGACCATCTACAGAGCACCGAGGCAGCATTTAGGATAGATTCCTGTCTTAGTCCTACTTCCCACGGGGTTTTGGGACAGGGAGAAGATGTCTATTCCCTCAACCCATCCTCTACAAAGGGGGGTACTTAAAGGGAGTGTATAAAAAAGAGGGAGAGTGACTTTTTACATGGACAGATAGTGTTTGGACAAACAGGACAGGTTTTAAACCAAGAGGAGAGATTTAGGTTAGGTATTGGGAAGAAATTCTTCCCTGTGAGGGTGGGGAGGATCTGGCACAGGGTGCCCAGAGAAGCTGTGGCTGCCCCTGGATCCCTGGAAGCGTCCAAGGCCAGGTTAGACAGGGCTTGGATCAACCTGGGCTAGTGGAAGGTGTCCCTGCCCATGGCAGGGGCTGGAATGGGATGGCCTTTAATGTCCCTTCCAACCCAAACCATTCTGTGATGTGATTCAGTTCTATGATAATACAGGTATATTTCTTCAGGATGCCAAAATCCTGCTGCAGGAAAACCAACTCAGAGCGGAGCAGAGGAAGAGGAGGTCACAGTAAAGGCTCTGGGCTTGAAGGCAGAAGGTTTCAACAAAGCTGCCAATTCTGCAAAAGATCTTCTGTGCAGCTGAAGTCACTTAAGGACAGACTGTGAATATTTCATAGGCGAACCTGAGCTCTCACAGATTTCCAAAGAAAGGAGACATGAGGAGCAGCACAGTCTTCAGGTCCCATTATAGTTTTGGGGACACATTTGAGATGGCCTTTCGCTCTATTTTTTTGTTGTGTGGCCAAGATTTGATTTTGTTTGTGGTTCAAGACATGGAAGTAAGGAATAAAACACCCATTTATACTGAAATAACAGAAGTCCATCGGTGAAATGCATCCAGGGATGGACAAATAGCAACTCCTGAGACTCCTCCACTGTAAACATGGTTCCTCTGCTACAGCAGTTCCATATAACCAAACACAGGCTGAAACTGGAATACAGGGTGGTAGGAAATGTGAATCCCAAGTGGAGAGAGTGGCAAAAAAATATAGAAGTAAAAATCCATCCATGGAGAGATGCAACGGGCTGCTCCCGGGACACAGCCAAATGCTCAGTCCCACAATCCAGAAGATTTTGGGAGCATCCTTGACACTGCAGCCCAAGGATATGGGATGTGCCTAATGTTCTGCCCTGCAAATATCAAGCAGTTCTGCTCCACAGAGCTAAAAACGCAAGGTGTTCCTCCCTCCATCAGACTGCTGCTAGGTTAGAGGATTTTCTAAAGATCCTCCTCCCCTGGAAAGATCTTTCCCCATTTTCTTGGGATCCTGTTTGGAAAAGCATCTCAGTGCCCTAAAGCATCACAGTAGACTTGGCTGTCATTCTGAATCCCAGCACATCAGAAGAAGGTGGGTCAATGAAGTGACAATATTTGGCACATGTTCTTTGCTTACGCCTTTAATTACAATTTAATTTTCTCTCTAGCAAAGCCTTACTCCGACTCACAATTCCTCCTGCCTAAAAGCTTCCAGGTGTTAAAACACTGCCTTGTACTACTGCTGATTTTCACTACAGTCAGGTGCTAAAAATCAAGTCAGGATTCAAGGGAAATAAAGCAAAACGAGTAGAGAGTGAAGCTGTGTGAGGGATCCAGACTTCTCCACAGGCTCACCTTCGTTCCCCAAGCAAAATTACACGTTTGACGTCCCATTTCTGCTCCTTGCAGTCTCAAGGCAGCACAAGCAGCTCTCCTCCAAAGAGATGCTTTATCACCATCACTTCTCCCTCCATCCTTTTCATTAAAAGAAATGCTCCCTGAATAACCTACATTTGTTCGGAGAGGAGAACCACTGCAAGGAATAAAGCTGGCTCAGTGCAGCTGAGAGCGAAATGGAAGTGTCTGGAAAGGTGGAAAATACAGAGCCTGGAATTTTAATACACAAAAAATGGTGAGCCATCTTTCCTCCTTCCCTTGGCACCCTGCCTCCCCTCCACCAGGAAAGGCACTGCCAGGTTGCCACTGGCATTAGAGATAAAGCCATAGGGAGAGTGGGAAAAAACCCAAACCAGCTGTTTTTCCTGGAGTTCAGCTTGAACAACTGAAAAGGGATGTTGTGGTCAAAGACCACATGGGTGGGAACATTTAGAAAAGCAGCCTGCAACCCAACTTCAAAGCAGTTGGGATCCCTTTCAGTTTTTGGACTCCTGGAGATGCTGTCCCAAGAATACCTTGCAATGGTGTCTTCACCCTGAAATCCATGGAAACTCTGTGCTGGTTCCAGTAAGAACTAAGTCAGGTCACCCAAGTAGTTCTGCTTCCCTTTCCTCCTCCCCAAAAACCAGGGCAGGGGGGTGATGAGCTGCTGTCACTGCCTGGCCACAGGACACCACATGGCTCTTTCTCAACAGCTCCCAAGAGCAAACTGAACTCCAGTTTCTCCTCCAAATCCCACTCTCCCACCTGCCCAAGCCATGCTGTCTCTGCAGAAACGCCGGGTCGAATGGGAAGGGGAGTTCCCAGCAGGTCAGGGCAGGACATCGTTTCTCCCAAGGAAAGCTTTGGAGAAATCTCTGCCCTCCCAAGGCTGGCCCAGCAGATCCGCTCCAACATCTGTGGTTGGACCCCCTCTAGTGGGAACCACTCAACAAGACACGGAGCATCACCACCACGCGCCACCCATGGAGACCCCACTCAAAGGATAAAGCCCTTTTTCCCTCATTATTATGATTACTAATATTATTTCCACTCTCTCACAACCTACTTGCTCTGTAGATGTCGTTGGACCTCTACACCCACAGCCCAGCACTTCCTTATGGAGATCCTGTAGAAATGGGGGTGGAATGGGTAAGGTTTTTTGGAAGGGAGAACAACCTCACTGGAAAAAAAATATAAAAAGTTATACCCCAGACCTGCTCTTGTAGGGAGAACATATTTATCATCTATTCCAGAATGTCTTCCTTCTGCCAACTTGTCAAAAGCTGACAAAACCCCATACTATAAAAGCAAGCTGTTAAAACTTGGCTAAAAGGAAAAACTCAGCTGCCAGACAAGCTAACCAGAAAAAGCTGAAAAAAATAGTCCAGCGTGCCAGGGAAGGCAGTAAATTTACCGAAAGGCTCTACAGAGCTGAACATCCCAAACCAAGACAAGGAGGCAGCATTAGGTCAGCGGCTTCTTGTTCATCTGCTGTTTGACAAGCAGATGGCTCCCGCTTTGAGGGATTTGGGCAGGGAACCTCAGAGTCATAGCTGCCTGTATTTCTAAACTACCCAAAATAATGCGTCTCTAACTCACAAAGTTCATCCCAGACAAAGTATTTTAGGAGAGCCTGAACCCACTCAACACAAAGTCATTAAATGCCATATATTCCATTTAAACCCATTGATTCATCCTTCCACCTCCAAAGATGAACAGCTCACAGATTTGGTCTTTCCACTAATAAAAAAGATGCCAACTCTCTGCCTAAATGTTAGGAATTTCTCACCATGTACACACACAAGACAATTTTTAATGTCACAACAGTGACAAGGGTTGTTGTGTTTTGCTGGGGTTTCTTGTACAGAATGTTTTTTTCCTAGATCTGTATTTAAATCTGTCTTAATAACAAACCCCATAAACAGAGCACATTCATGTCCCAAAACTCACCGTCACTGACAGTTTAACAGACACAGAGAGACTTCCAGCTGGTCAGCATTCAGCTCAGCTCAGCTCCACATCCCGTTAATCCAATGGAATCCAATAATGTTTGCTTTAATAGCACGACGCAACGCAAGGGATCGGACTTTCCACTCTAAACCCCGTATTCCAGGGCAGCATTCGTGACCCAGTAACCCACTTCCAGCAGAGGTTATGGAAAGGTACATCAGACAGGGAAGTTCACTCCTGTCACTCATACAACCTGTGCAACTACTCGAGATACCAAAACGACTTCTCCCAAATTTACACAGCTGAACAGCTCCAGCAAAAGCAACAGCCCTGACTTCATCCTGTTTGCAGCAAAACCACAGCATCCCTCCTCAAAGAACAGCCCTTGGCAGCTTGCACTGCACCACCTCTATAATGACCATAATGTGCCCCAACTGGCATCCTTCACTTTTTGGATAGTCTGGATGAACTGTTCAAGTCTTCAAGACAAGCTAAGATTTGAGAGGAAAGGTGAATATTGTAGATTTTTGAAGGTAAAAACCCCAGGAGCTGAGTTTTATTGGTGGGAATGGCATTGGAGATCAGACTACTCGAATCTGTTTGAGATCAGATTACTTCCAGCAAGAATTCAAAAGATATGTATATGCATACACACACGCATATGTTTTTACTATTTTTCCAACAGCCACTATAGACAGACAGTATTAACACATCCTTCAGATCCCAGCTGAACTAAAAAAAACCCACAAAAACCCCAGGAATATCACTAAGCCCCCGCTCAACACTCTCACTGCCCCCTCAGCTCTTCTGCCTGGTCACAATCCACCCTCTGAATACGACACAAACAGCAGACAAAGCCCCCATCCAGACTGCTCCAAAACGAGCTCCTTCTCCCACAATCCTGACAAAATGAAGACACAGCCTTGCTAAAATAGGATCCCGATGTATATTTATATTTCTGCCATAAAATGCTATTTATTCACCATCTTATTGGCGAGTCTTCCCAGTATTTACGAGAAGAAGCCGCCATAGGAATTGTGTCAACCCTCAAAATCCAAACGCAGATTTACCTAACGTATTCAGGATGAGAATTCCTGTACTACTCCAACCTGCCCCCTCCAATTCTCCACAAATTCACTCCCAGCTGCTGAGCAACACCCACGACATCCCCTACGTAAGGTACGATCCCGATTACGCTCCATGCACCGGCAGCGCGGATCCATGATCCTGCAAGAAACCAGGCTCGGAGCATTAGGCACTGAACTTACACTGTCCTAGGTTTTCCTCCTCCATCCCCATGTCTAAACTTCTCCCCAGCAAGCAGCGACTGCGCTGCAGGCAAAGGCGGCCAAAGCAGCGCGCTCCAGTATTAGTCCCATCACCGCATCCGAGATTAATTTTAATGGTGCTGGCAGTAGCTGTAGTGGGAATGCAAAAAGACACCCTCGTGGAGGCTGCTCCACAGATCCCAGGAAGTTAATTCTGGCTCTGCTCAGGTATTGGGAGTCGGCTCCCCGCTGTCCAGCATGCCTTAAAGAGCAGGAGCTGAGCGCTGGTGGGATTAGAGATCAACAGGAGAGAAAGCTCCCTGATTTCACCTAACGTGATCCGGGCTGCAGCTCTCCTTGTCAGTCCCCTTTGGCATTCCCAGCCCTGTACAACCTCAGAAGAAAATGTTTTCCTCTGCATTAGCATAGCAGGGAAAAGTCAGGGCAACTTGAGCTTTGCTTCTTCCTATTACCCAAAAATCAGCACCCCACATGCACCCCCTCTGTCCCAGCCAGCATCACTTTGGCATCCCCCTCCCCACGTGCTCACTCGAGTGTGCCATGGCATGGGGTGTTTGTGCACAGCTAAAACACCATCATTTCTTCTGCCTGGCTCCAAGAAAGGAAAAATTCAACTTGCCAGAGGAGCATCTGCATTGAGAACTGCTTTTGCTGATGGGATCAGCAGTTGGGAGTACCAGGGGAAGCAGCAGAAAGGGTCGCGGGCCAATTCATCATCCTCACACGCACCACCCGCAGACATCCCCCTCCCGCCACCCCCCAGCCCAAATCTCAGCTGTAAAAAACCCATAAAAATAGAATAAACCCCCAAGCAGAAGTTGAGAACAAATGTGTTTTGAACGCTGCACAAATGACATTGAAGATGCAGAAGAAATATGTATTTGCTGTTGCACTGCACGATTGCATGGGCTTATTTCCTACGTACACATCTCACGCACCCTTCCCACGCAGATCCCCTCCCCTCCACCCCCGCGGCTTCTTCAAAAAAAAATTGGGAAAATAAAAATCTTTGATCCCTAAGGATTATTTTAAAAGCTACAAATGCCAACCGACCCCCATGTGGAGCCTCTTCCCTACAGCCCGACCCATCCATGGGGTGGAGGGGGTGCATCCACTGCCCCGTGACACCACCCAGAGTCGTCCCTCTGCCCCCACCCCAAATCTCACACCCCTTCCACGCTACCAACCCGCGCCCCAACTTAGAGGATGCTGGGCCACACCGGGTCTTTACAGCTGTCCTTACACCACCTCTTTCTGTAAGCCCGACATCTCTGTGGCAGTGTTTGCATCCACAGGCTTTCATCCTGGAGAATCCCTCCCTGCCTCCTCCCACCTCTCTTTTTGGGGAGGATAACGTAATTTCCAGCTCGCGCTGGAGGATGCTTTTTTACTCCTGCCGAGCTCGAGGTCACTTCTCAGACCCGTCCTCCGGCCAGCATCTCCTCCACCTCTCCTCCACCCCAGGACCTCTCCCTCTGGCAGGGAATGGTCCCTTATCCCTGACCTTCAGCCTCACACCGGCAGCCCCATCGCCGCCGTCCCCACCGAGGAGGTTTCTCCTTTCTCCAAAGCCACAGCCGAGGCATCACGCTGCGTTTTTCCATTCCCACCACCCGCTCCTTCGGTATGGGGGGAGTCAGCGAGCCGGCAGCTCCCGCTCCCGCTCCGCTGGCTGGGGAGAGGCTCTCGGGGATGGATGAGACCCTCACCCCCTCACCCCGACGGGATCCATGCCAGGACGTCAACCCTCTGGAAACAGCACGTCCCAGCGCTTGGCAGCCACAGGGCCATCCCCCTGCAGACCCTCTCCGGAGCAGCCCCGGCATATTCCATGGGGTCTTTTCCTGGCTGCCCCCTGGCTCCAGGAGGGGGGCGCTGGGGTGAGTCCCCCCCAGGGCCACAGGACCTCCCTCTGCAGTGCAGCCACTGCGAGGGTCACCCCCAGCCCCGGGCCTGTCCTGAAGGGAAGAGCAGCTCCATGACCCCCTGCCCATCCTGCCCCATATCTGTGGAGCAGCAAGAGCCCACCCCATCCCTGAGCGGCACCATTTACATTCCCACAGAGCTAGAATCCATTCCATCCCACACCATGAGGGGCACAGAACCGTGTCCCCTCCAAGCTATGAGGTGACAGCAGCCCTATTCCCCTCTCCCCAGCCCCACACGCTCATTTGAGGGGGACATCTCTGCTCCCTTTGGGGCTCTTCTCAGTGAAGAAGGAGTGACCCCAAATCTCCACGTGGGGAGCACCATCCCGTGTCCTGCTTGGACCAACCAACCCCACTCCTCCCACCTCAGCCCCACAGACACATTTTGGGGTAACTTCTCTTCCTCTCAAATGTCCCCTCAGCACACAGAGGGCCTTGACACCTCCTCCACCGTGGGGAGCACTGGCAAAGGTCCACCCCAGATCATGAGGTGACAACGACTCCCACGTCCCCCACCTCAGCCCCCCAGGCTCATTTCGTGGGAATCTCTCCTCCCTCTGGGTCTCTCCTCACCCAAAGTTGGAGTAACCCCCAAATCTCCCCTTCTTCTCAATGTGGGGGGCACCACACTGACTATGACCACCTCAGACCACGAGGTGACACTGACCCCCATCAGTCCCACCTCACCCAGGGGACAGCGATCCACCTCAAGCCATGAAGTGACACTGCCCCACGTCTGCCTCAAACCACGAGGTAACAGCAATGGCCATCTGGTCCACCTCAGCTAGGGGACAGTGACTCACCTCAGCCCATCGAGGTGACACTGGCCCCCATCTGCCCCACCTTTTCCAGGGGACACTGACCCACCTCAAACCATGAGGTGACCCTGACCAACATTAAACCATGAGATGACACTGATCCACCTCAAACCAGGAGGTGACACTGATCCACGTCCACCTTGAACCATAAGGTGACACTGACCCACGTCCACCTTGAACCACGAGGTGACACTGACCCACGTCCGCCTTGTTTCACAAGCTGAGAGCTCCCCACCTCATCCAGGGCACAGTGACCCATTTGAAACCAGGAGGTGACACTGACCCATGCATATCTTGGACCACGAGCTGACAGCGACCCACATCCACCTCAAACCAGGTGCTGACAACCACCCACACCTGCCCCTCCTCGGCCAGCGGACACTGACCACCCTGGACCACGGGGGACACTGACCCACGTCCACCTTGGACCACGAGGCGACACTGCCCCCGTCCCTCTCAAACCAGGAGGTGACACTGTCCCCCGTCCATCTCAAGCCAGGAGGTGACACTGCCCCACATCCCCCTTGGACCAGGGGATGATGCTGCCCCGCGTCCCCCTCGCA
This sequence comes from Corvus moneduloides, assembly GCF_009650955.1. Classification (NCBI taxonomy): domain Eukaryota; kingdom Metazoa; phylum Chordata; class Aves; order Passeriformes; family Corvidae; genus Corvus; species Corvus moneduloides. Next base: position 3,089,931 of record NC_045478.1, read on the forward strand.
CCGAGCGCTCGCAGCCGCCGCTCCCGCCCCTCCGCGGCCGCGGTCCCCGACCCAGCGCGCCGCCCGCCCGCCCCGCCGGGGGCCCGGCGGATTCCCCGGCCGCCCCTTACCTCCAGACCTGCCCCATCTGCAGCAGGTGGATGACGGACTGCCAGACCCAGACGGAGATCCTGCAGAGGCGCTGCGCCCCGGGGGTGACGGTGCCGCCGGCTCCTCCTACCCCGGCGGCGGGTCCCCCGCGCCGGCCCGCGGTCCCCCCCATCATGGGCGGCCCGCGGCTGCTGAGCCCCTGCACGGCGCCCAGCCCGCCGCCCGTGTAGTCCTGCACGAACCAGCGGAAGCTCAGGATCTGCACCAGCACCGAGGGCAGCAGCACGAAGGCCAGGGTGAGGCCGCACCACAAGTAGTCCCGCCGGCCGTAGTGGTGCAGCGCCAGCCACAGGTCCGTGCCCACGTCCCCCAGCAGCACCAGCAGCGCCAGCACGATCCACAGGCAGTCCAGCCACGGCCGCTCGGCCGCCTCGCCGCCCTCCGGCGGCCCCTCGGCGGCGGCGGCGGGGGGGGCGCGGGGCCAGCGGCTCGGCGGCGGCGGTGGCGGCGGCCCGCCCGAAGAGGTTCCGCAGGCAGGCGCTCCGGCAGCCCCAGTAGCAAGACGACGTGTTGCAGCAGTGGCAGATGTGCAAGGAGCTGCTTGCGCCCGGCTCCTCCGCCACCTCGGCCGCCGCTGCCCCGACGCCGCCGCCCGTGGCCGCCGCCGCCTCGTCCAGGTTGTGCAGCTGGGCGAAGCCGCTGCCGCCGCCGCTGCCGCCGCCGCCGCCGCCGCCGCCGCCGCCATCCGACTTGGCCGCCATCTTGCTGCCGCCGCCGCCGCGTCCCCGGCCCGTTCGCCGGGCGCTCGCTCGCTCTGCCCCCCCCGTGCCCGCTCCCCCCGCCCGCCGCTTCCGGGGGCGGCGCTTCCGCGGCGCGCGGGACGGGCCGGGGCCGCCTGGCGGCGACAGCGACCGGCGGCGGGAGCGCGGCGGGGCCGGGGCGGGCGGGAGGGAGCGGCGCCTTCCACAGCCCCCGCCGCGGGTAGGGACACCTTGCACCGGAGCGGGATGCTCCCAGCCCCGTCCGACCTGGCCCGGGGAACTCGCAGGGATGAGGCCTGGAGAAGGGGAGGCTAAGGGGGGACCTCAGCGCGGTCTGCAACTTCTTCGTGAGGGGAAGAGGAGGGGCAGGCGCTGGGCTCTGCTCTGTGGTGACCCGGGACAGGAGCCGAGGGAATGGCCTGGAGTTGTGTCAGGGGAGGGTTAGGTTGGATATTGGGGAAAGGTTCTTCTTTCCCCAGAGGATGGTTGAGCGCTGGAACAGCTCAGGGAATGGACGCAGCACCAAACCTGACAGAGCTCAAGAAGCGGTTGGACAATGCTCTCAGGCACAGGGTGGGATTGATGGGGATGGTCCTGTGCAGGGCCAGGAGCTGGCCTAGATGATCCTTGTGGGTTCCTTTCAACTCAGCTTATTCTGTGATTCTCTGGACAACCTGTGCCCTCACAGATCTGAGCACCTTCACAGGGAAGAATTTCTTCCTAAAGTCTCGTCTAGCTTTGTCCTCTTTTCAACTTAAAGCCATTCCCCCTGACCTGTCACTCCATGCACTTGTCCAAAGTCCCTCTCCAGCTTTCTTGGAGCCCCTTTACAGAATCACAGAATTAGTTTGGAAAAGACCTCTGGCATCACCGAGTCCAACTGTTAACCCAGCACTGCCATGATCCCCCCTAAATTGTATCCCCAAGTTTACCCCTACACATGTTTTGAAGACCTTCAGGGATGGGGATTCCAGCATCGGGTTGTCTTGGGCAGCCTGTTCCATTGCCTGACCACCCTTTCCATGAAGAATTTTTTTCCTCATATCCAATCTAAATCTCCCCTGGTATAACTTGAGGCCATTTCACAGAACCACAAAGTCAATTAGGTTGAAAAACGCTTCTGAAGTCATTGAGTCCAGCCTATGAGCAAACACCACCTTGTCAACCAGACCAGAGCACTGACTTCCACGTCCGGTCATTCCTTGGACACCTCCAGGGATGGTGACTCCACAACCTCTGTGGACAGCCTGTTCCAATGTCTAATCACCCTTCTGTGAAGAAATTCTTCCTGCTGTCCAACCTGACCCTCCTCTGCAGCCACTTAAGACTTAAGCCCTAAGATCTCCCCAGGCTTCTCTTACCCAGGCTGAACAACCCCAGTTCTCTCAGCCTTTCCTCATAGCAGAAGTGTTCTGTCTCTTTAACCATGTTTAAATCACGAAATCTACACTGAATTATAGAATATTCTGGTTTGGAAAGGAGCCACAAGTCCATCTCCTGGCCCTGCACAGACACCCCAACAATCCCACCCTGTGCATCCCTGAGAGCGTTGTCCAAATGCTCCTGGAGCTCTGGCAGCCCTGGGGCAGTGCCCATTCCCTGGGGAGCCTGTTCAGTGCCCTACCACCCCTGCGGGAAGAACCTGTTCCTGATATCCTACCTACACCTCCCTGACACAGCTCCAGCCGTTCCCTGGGTCCTGTCCCTGGTCACAGGGAGCAGAGATCGGAGCTGCCCCTTGTGAGGAAGCTGCAGCCCCCAACGAGGTCTGACCTCAGTCCCCTCCAGCTGAGCAAACCCAGTGACATCACTCACTCCTCATATGGCCCCTGAGACCCTTCACCCTCTTCCTGGCCGTCCTCTGGACACTCAAAAAATTCCATTGTGCTTCTTCCCCCAAGCCCCAAGTCCTGACACCAGCATTCCCCAGACCATCCTCAGCTGGACCCCCTTGTGCTGACCCCATCCTGCTCCCAAATCAGCTCCACAGTCCGGTGTCAACTGCCCTGTCCCTGTCACCTGCTCAACCTCAAATCCCAGGATCACCACTCCACTCAGTTCACCCTCAGCCAGGCTGCTTTCCCCCTTCCCACCTCCAGCAGCTCCCTGGTCCCTGGCAGATCTGGGACCTCCTCTGGGTTTCTTTTGGCCTTTTCCCTTTCCATGGCTGTGCTGAGGAAGAGAGGCTTCTGTCCCACCCCATCCCACAAATCCCTCTCCTGTACTCACAGGGTGGTGGAGCACTGGAACAGAGAAGCTGTGGCTTCCCTATCCCTGGAAATGTTCAAAGTCAGGTTGGATAGGGCTTGGAACAGCCTGGGATAGTGGAAAGTGTCCGTGCCCATGTCAGGGGGTAGAACTGGATGAGTTTTAAGGTCCCTTCCAACCCAAACCTTTCTGGGATTCATTCTCTGTTGATAACAGCGTTCTCCAAGCACACCTTGGCACCCCGACCTCACACCATCTTGTTGCTTTCTCAAATCCCCCATCTCAGTGTCTTCCTGTCCTTTTCCTTCTAACACTGGGATTCTACATCCCCTCCTCTGCTCTTTGTCATTCCCTTACCCACTTTGGGGGACACTTTGCCCACCCTGTACTCATGGAGTCAGGCAGACTCTCCAAGGCTCAGCTCTGTGCTGGAGAAACCTCTGCCAGGCTGAGGAAGCAGCTCCCAGCTCTGTTTTTGGGATCTGCCTGGAGCTGAGCTGCACCCCAGGCAGCTGTTTCACTGAGGGACCCACTGGCAAAGTGGGAAAGCCAAATTCCAGGTCCTTTCCCACCAATTCCATGTTACATGTCTGTTCATTCATCATACCCATCTTTTCTGAGCTGCCTTGTGCTGTCCTCTGTAGGTTACAATCTCTCTTCTTTTCCATGTGTTTTTTCCCCCTTTTTAATAAGAAAGCTCCTTCCAGATGCTCCTTCTCCAGCAGCTGCTTCTACCTCTTTCTGTGGGAGTTTGAATTCTACCATTTTTCCCTTTTTTTTTCCTTTAAACTGTGTCAAAATATCCGGGCTGAGAGTGTCAGGACTCTAGAACTGGCTGCAAAAGTTGCTGCTTTGCAGAGTCTAAATTTCAAAAAGGAAAAAAAGGAAACAACTCCAAGAAGGTAGAAAAATGCAGATGAAGTGCAGGTAAAAAACTTTTGCAAGAAGGAAAAATTAATTAAATCTAGAAGAAAAAGTGGGAGGATAGAAGAAAGGGAGCCGAAAGCAAAGCTTTGGGCATGATCCTTTGGGCATGATGCACACCTGGATGTGGGAAAATTTAAGCCAGTGGGAGTGAAACCCTGGTACAAAGTTCTCCAAATGGAGAAAACTGGTACTATTTGTAATAGTATATAGTGGCTATATTATTATACATTTGAGACAACAGGATCCCTCAGATCCCAATCATAACGAATTCAAATATTGCAGATATTCCCTTATTTTCTGCCAACTTCAGCTGTTGCCAGAATATGGAAATAAATAAGAGCAAAACCAGCCTTCGACCAAAATTACTTCATGTGCATAAGACGTGTATAAATATATATATATATATATAACATCAAATCCCTCTCCTGATAGATACTTTCAGACCTAAATATGGATGATAATTCTCACAGCAGTAACAAATGAGGTCTCTGGGACCCATATTTTTGGGTGAGAAGCACCCAGATTAAGCTTCGACTTCTGATTTGCAGAATGAGGAGATATAAATGGAAGCATCCCTCATTCCTTCAAACTTTTCTGTGTAGCAGATTTGCTACATATGATTAGAAAGAGATTAAAAAAAAACCCCAAAAACCAAAACAACAGAGAAGTAAACAAACTATTTGGTCTTATTACTTAAATAGAAGTGTAGGTGAACCAATAAGGGGGCAGACGAGTCATCTGTTTTGATAGAAAACCAACCCAAACTTGTTTGATGAGACATTCTGGTGGGAGAAGGCAGCAGTTGAGGATTTCAGCGTTGGCACACGGAGTGAGAGAAGCAGCTGCTTGAGCAAAGGATGACACGATGACAATACCCTGCTGGCACTGCCCCCGAACTCCTCGGTGCAGTTGTGACCACCTGTGCCCAAGAAGGGTGAATTCCAGCTACAGGGAAGAGCCAGGTGTTGATCAGAGCTCCGAACAGTCTGTCTTTCTCCTGTGGACTGAAAGAATTTGGCTTGTTTAGCTAAAAAATGAGGCTGGAGAAGGAATATGTTTTCCTGCCTATAAATATATCCTGGAAAGTAAATTTGGGCAAAGGCGTTGGGACACTGAAGGGCAGCGGTGGAAAAGCAAATGAGTAGGAACTGGCCATGAATATTTTTAGCCTGGAAATCGGAAGATCTTTGCAGTAGGAGTATCAGAGACTGAAATTAAAAAGTAACTCATTTAACACAAAACTTCCTGATTTTCTCAAGGAAAAGGCATACCAGTGTGGAGCCATAAACAGCTGGGATGAAAGCCCTTTAAAGGTCTTCCATCCCGGCTCATCTCCCCTCGGAAAGATCCTGTCCATTTTGATGCACGGTAAGCTACGTTCCTTCCTGCACCAGGGGATGAGTCATGGCTACATGACTCCGTGGGTGGCCAGAAGTGATATCTCCACCACTTACATCTTAATTCCTGATTATCCCATGATGTTCTCCAGCTCCTGCTCCCTCAGCACATAGCAGAGATGTACCCATGTCCCATATCTCCCCACAGCCCCCTGATTCCCCTGTTTTCCACAGCCACTGCTGTGGGGTTGCTTTGGCCAAGGACATGGGGGTGATGCTTTGCCCCTTCAGTCCACGAGAGCTCCTGTTTCCTTGTAGTCCTGGCCCTCACAGAGAGCCAGAAGTCATTACTCAGAGCCTGTTTCTTTTATTAGCCAACACTCTGTATTTTTAGGGATTTTTTGGAAGTTGTGAGTGTCAATCACACCCATGTTGAGATCCTTCAACTCACATTTTTGAGAGGAGAAAGCTTTTCTCAGCTCTCAGCAGCATCCCACGCTTCCATCACGCTAGAGGCGCTTGTGTCCGGAGGTCTGGGTAAACTCTGGGTGACCCTGAGATCTGCAAGTATTTATAAAACAAGTTTAGCCAGGATTTTCCCCTCTCACCACTCGGAGCTGATCTGTCTCTGCCTTGGGTTTCATTTTCCTTCTGTTCCCCAGGAGCACCAGGGAGGCGCCGGGAAAGGGAGGAGTGTTCGGTGCTCCAGCAGCACCCCAGCATGGGATCACAACCTCCTTGTGCTGCTTGGTTAAAGGCTTTTTTCATCCTGATCAATACCCTAATTGAGCTGTGTGGTCTTCCATCTTCCAGGCATTTATTCAGATCAGGGGAACAAACACTAAATATAGAGAGGTATGTAAGCCAGAATCAGAGTTGTGTAAATCTGGAACTACCTCATTTAAATAACTGGGGGGATGGATCCAGCTGAGTGTTTGGTGTACGTGGAGTACAGATAATTACAATTAATGGGGATTTACTTTAAGCAAAGTAGGTCAGAAAAAAATGACATCTTATTGTGTCATTAGTTTCCATCAATTACTTCCATGTTGTTTGCTCAGTTCCCAAGTCAAACGAGTGTGGGCTGACAGCCTTGCAAGCTCAACTTGGTATTGTCTCTAAAAATCAAACTGCATTATTTCTGCCTCATGCATCATCACTAACAATAAAGCATCCACTGCTGGAATATAGCAGGTGGCTTTGTTATTCATGCATGAGGCAGAAAAAGCTCCAGCTTCCGTTGCCACGACGTTCGTGTCTTCACAGGAGGAAAAGTTGGATGTCTTGGTAAACTCAGTAGTTATTGTGTGAGCTTGACTTAGAAGTCCCACTTAGGCCAGTCCTTCTGTTGATTAACTTTGTTAATTTCTATTAATCTTTTTGAATGCTATGTGTATATACCGGGAGGGATCAACAGGATGCTGCTTTTACTGCCACTTGTCTCCCTCTGGCAGCACTGTCGTAGAATCGTGGAATCACACAATGGTTTGGGTTGGGAGTGATCTCTTAAAGATCATCCAGCTCCAACCCCCTGCCATGGGCAGGGACACCTTCCACTATCCCAGGTTGCTCCAAGCCCTGTCCAACCTGGCCTTGGACACTTCCAGGGATCCAGGGACAGCCACAGCTTCTCTTGGCACCCTGTGCCAGGGCCTCACCACTCTCACAGGGCAGAATTCCTTCCCAATAACCCATCTATCCCTGCCCTCTGGCAGTTTAAAACCATTCCCCCCTGTCCTGTCTCTCCATCCCTTGGCCCAAGTCCCTCTCCAGCTCTTCTGGAGCCCCTTTAGGCTCTGGAAGGGGCTCTGAGGTCTCCCTGGATCCTTCTCTTCTCCAGGTGAACACCCCCAGCTCTCACATCCCATCTCCAGAGCAGAGGGGCTCCAGCCCTTGGAGCATCTCCAGGGCCTCCTCTGGACTCTCTGCAGCAGCTCCACGTCCTTCTGCTGTTGGACCCCAGATCTGGAGGCAGCTCTGCAGGTGGGGTCTCACCTGACTGGGGCAGAGGGGCAGAATCCCCCCGTCCTCTGCTGCCCATGCTGGGGGATCAGCCCAGGGTATGGGGAGTTTCTGGGCTGTGAGAGCACATGGCCAGGGCATGTCCAGCTCTCACCCTCCGCTTTGTGACACTGGGCTCTCTAGGAAAGGTGCAGAATGTCCCAGATGTTCTGTATTGAAAAGCCAGTTCACAGCCATCATAAGAGCTGCCCCTAAGAGAGGGTGAGGAACATTTGGTGAAGCTTTGCAGTTCCATCCCTTCTCTATGAGGGCTTCATTTTTGAGTTTTCATTTTAGCAATACAGTTGACTGTTAAGTGTTACCAGTGACTGTCAATAGTGTTAGTCCTTACTGATCATAAAATCATGGAATCACAGAATGCTTTGGGTTGGGAGGGACCTTAAAGACCATCTTGATCCACTCCCTGCCATGGGTTGGGAATCTCCCACTAGACCAGGTTGTTCAGAGCCTCATCCAGCCTGGCCTTTAAACAACTGAACGTGGTTTGTTCTCACAGCTGGACCAGGTGCTTCACCTTCAAGGTCCTTACAAGTCCCTGAAACATGTTCAGGTCCTCAGGTGTTGCATGATAAAAACTGAATAACGATTCCCCACTAAATATGGAATTATATGAATCCCAAACTTGTGTTTATTGGACAGAAATGTTACATTTAAATCATTTTACACCTCCTGACAAATTTAACAATTTGTATGGTCTTGAGATGTGTGCATTAGCGAACTTCATCGTTCCTGTTATCGAGATCTTACCTGTGGTGGCAGGGTTTATTCAGCTCTCCTCAGGCTTCCTTTAATCTCCTGAGAGCTGCAGCTGTTTTCATTTATTACTGTGCATCAAAGGGAACCTGTCTGCTCTCTCTTCTTCCCCAAAAATGCCTTCGTGGGACACCTTTTCGATGGCATTGGCTGAACTGGTGACGTCGGATGTGTGGTTCTGGATCCACCCGGGGACTGGGGCTGGGCAGGAGAGGGTGACTGCAAGATTTCCATTCTGCCTGCCTTTTCTGGAAGTACTTGCAGCTTTCCCATTAAACCAAACATGGGATAATCCCCTCAGTCCCGCTCCTCGAGGAACTGGTTACCCAGCAGGAAGGAGCAACATGACTTCATCAGCCAGAGAAGGTGGTGAGCAGTGCAGTGAACTGTGTTTCTCCCCTTGGAAAAGCATTAACAGCTCAGGCCTCCAGTTTGATGGACTTGCTCAGTGCTTTTCCAAGCTGGGATTTAGGAAAAGCGACTACACAGCATTTCCTACTTCCCCCCATGGGATTCCAGTGATTTAATTGGCTCTGAAGGGCAGGGATGTATCTCATAGAGTAGCTGGCTGCTGTTGTCAGTGTGCCATGCTGCTCTTCAGAGCTCAGTGAGAAATAAACTTATCAGGCAATGCTTCCACTTCCAAACAGGGTGAAGGTTGGCCCCTGTGCCAGTGGGAAGTGTGTGTAACATCCAGTTTTTCTGTTCTTCTGGGTCATTGGAAAAGCCAATGTAGAGCCATGAACTGTGGGAAGAAGTGGAACTGGGCTTAACTAAGGTAAGGTATGTTCCCTGTAAAATGATTCCCCTTCCCACAGTTCCTGATGCTTACTTTTTATAACTGATAATCATTGAATCCCAGAGTGGTTTGGGTGGGAAGGGACCTTAAAGTTCATCTTGTTCCACCCCCTGTGATGGGTAGGGACATCTTCCACTATCCCAGGTTGCTCCAAGCCCTGTCCAACCTGGCCTTGGACACTTCCAGGGATGAGGCAGCCACGGCTTCTCTGGGCACCCTGTGCCAGGGCCTCCCCACCCTCACAGGAAAGAATTTCCTCCCAATATCCTATCTAACCCTGCCCTCTGACAATTTAAAGCCATTCTCCCTTGTCCTCTCCCTCCATGCCTTGTCCCAAGTCCCTCTCCAGCTCTCCTGGAGCCCCTTTAGGCACTGGAAGGGGCTCTGAGGTCTCCCTGGATCCTTCTCTTCTCCAGGTGAACACCCCCAGCTCTCTCAGCCTGGCTCCAGAGCAGAGGGGCTCCAGCCCTTGGAGCATCTCCATGGCATCCTTTGGACTTAGTCCAACAGCTCCATGTCCTTCTCATGTTGGAGGCCCCAGAGCTGGACGCAGCACCTCAAGTGGGGTCTCATGATGCTGTCAACCTCCCCCAAACCTATGAGTATAACAGAATATTTCCTTGTATTTAACACTGTCACCACAGAATTGCCAATTAAATGGCAGAATTATTAATTAAATGCATGACCATTTATATCAAACCAAATAAAGACAGGATGGTGCACAAATCCGAACATTCCCCCCAGAAGAAAGTCAAAGAAAAGGTGACTGGTGACTGCAGCTTCTTGCATCTCCCTCTGGCTGAAGCATTGGCCCAAGCATTGCCTCTTTCCAATGTGGGCTGCTACATCTCGGTGTCTTTCCTTCTTCTCTTCTTGGTCCTTCCTCTAGACAAGGTACTGCAGAGAAATCACCTTCCCCTGATTCCCTACTGACCTTCTGAGATCTTCCATGGACCTAAAGCTCTGTGCACACCAGGTCTCCATGCTTTTCTTCTCCTTTTCCATCCTGAGGACAGAATTTCCATTTTATTCCTATTGTTTATGGCATGAACATTGGAGTTGTCCTGTGCAGGGCCAGGAGTTGGATTTTTATGAACCTCGTGCGTTCCTTCCATCTCTGGATATTCTTTAATTCTGTGTTGGTGACACCTTTGCAGCCCTTCTCTTCTCCCCATGAACCACATGGGATTCTCATTTTTGTGTCCTTTTGCACTCAGTAAATCTTCTCCCCCCGCCTTGGCTCCACTTCAACCACCATTTGTACCACTTTGGTCCTGAGCAGGAACATAGAGTCCCAGAATGGTTTGGGTTGGAAGGAACCTTAAAAATCGTCTAATTCCAATCCCCTGCCAGGGATCTTCCCATCCCATGACTTTGTCCTCTCCTGACTCAGCTCCTTTTGGAGCTCTGGTTTCAGGCAGCAACATGGAATTTTTACCTGTTTTAGGGAGATCCATTCACCTGCCTCTGCCACTTGGCATTAAGTGTAAGGAGATGGGGCATAAACACTCTTTATTCCGTAACAGAGCAAAACTGTTTTTTTGTAGGATAACAAACACTCTATTTCTTTCTTCCTTTTATTCTCCCACCATATTAAAAGCATCACCAATTCCCCTTCTCTGTTTTTAAATGCTTTTGATTGATTTGGCTTTGCACAGGTCATTTAATAACTCGGATTAGATTTGCCAAGCTTGAAATGGATGCTGAAAGTCTCTCATCTCTATGGCAAAAATTATCACGTGGCTGTTTCAGACAGCATCTCAGAATTAAGTCTGGCTATTCTGAAGTCCTGGTTCAGGCACACTCTGTGCTTTCTGATCTGTGCAATCACCAGCATTTCCAGCTTTGCCAAGTGCTCTTATCATTTCTTCCATCTGCCATCGCACACAATATTTCTAAATCTGTTAATTAACAAACTGAAGTTTTGCCCTAAGACACCAGAGTAACTGGTTATGTTTCTTTGCAGGGAAAACTGATGCCTGCCTTGTCCATAATTACCTAAATTGTTGAGAAAAAAAAAATTATTCTGCTTTCATGTTGATTCACTTTTGTAATTTCATTGCCAGGGCTAAGTGTGGTGCCCATTTAAATTATCTCCTGCTCTCATTTTACTCAAGACATGTTATTTGCTAACAAAGATTCAATATGGAAAAACTGGAAGGTGACAACTACCTCCTTCATCAATGCAAATGACAATAATCTCCTCTCCTCCACCGTGTAAATATAAACACTGAATCATCCCAGACAGAAATACCCTTCTGCATTTAGAAATATGGATGTGCAAAGGAGACACCTGCTCTCATTTATGGAGTCATAAAACTCAAGTTTATCCAGTGATTCCATGGCAAATCATTTGGGAGATCAGCAGCAGCGTGGACACAGACTAAAAGCATCCCCAGTGTTTATTCCAAGAATGTGGACATTCTTCACCCTTTGGTTGTACTTGCACTTGGAAAGAGAAGATTAATTTTGCTTCTTGTCAAATTACTGGAACTATTTTTATTAAAAATCAGCCTATACAATTCCACTGTAATTTATTCTTTCTAATAACACTTTGATATTTTGAATAGCCTCTAAATAGCTTCTAAAGCAACATCAAACCTTCCACAAGTGATCACCTCTTGGGGTAAGTGCTGTTGGGTGTGCAGAGGCTTCTGCTGAGGGTGATTTTAGGGTGATGCTCCTTTTTGTCAGAAACTCAACTGATGGAAGAACACGTGGAAGTCTTTGCCATCAGACTTTTACATGTTCAGTTCTGTAGTTGAGAGCACTTGAGTTCAACCATAAAATCCCAGAATGGTTTGGGTTGGATGGGAACATAAAGATCTTCCCCTTCCACCCCTGCCATGGGCAGGGACACCTTCCACCATCCCAGGTTGATCCAAGCCCCGTCCAGCCTGGCCTTGGACACTTCCAGGGATCCAGGGGCAGCCACAGCTTCTCTGGGCACCCTGAGCAAGGGCCTCCCCACCCTCACAGGGAAGAATTCCTTCCCAATATCCCATCCATCCCTGCCCTCTGGCAGTTTAAAGCCATTCCCTCTTGACCAAGTTTTAAGGAGACGATGGAAGTTTGTGGCTTCCAGAGGGTCAGTTGACGGCAGTGACCTCTTTGCCTCCTGGATCTCCATGCATCCTCTCTCTGGAACTGGGCAAACTTCAGCCAGAAGTGGATTTAATGGGAGCATTGCAGACCTACAGCCCTCTGCCCCTGTGACAGACCCTGCACAAGAGGAGCATCCCAAGTCTCAAACTTCGCTCCCCTCAAGGCTGTTGAAAGAGCCTGCAGGGGTGGGCAGCTTTGTGGGGTCTGGGTCTGAAAGGTGTTTTGGTCGATGTTGGAGTCAGTTGCTGTGTAAAACATCTCTGAGGAGCTGAGCATGCAAAAACTGTGTCAAAATTCTTGAACAGAGGGACAAACCCTGTCAGAAAATCCCTCTGGGATGGATTTGGCTGCACTGTGCCATAACCCAGCAAAGCAGAACACAGGGGCAGCTCCTGTCGAGTTATATTTTGCTTAAGAATGTTAAACCTAAATGTATAAAATAACACCATCCTTCTTCTCAAAGATTGTATCATAGAATCACAAAATGGTTTGGTTGGAAAGGACCTTGAAGATCATCTCATTCCAACCCCCTGCTATGGGCAGGGACACCTCCCATAGACCAGATTGGTCCAAGCCACTGTTTCCTAAACAAAGTTATTAAATAAACCTGCACATGGCTCCACGAATCTTGCAGAGAAGACAAAAGTTAGCGCCTCCAAAGGCAACCCTTCTCTCACCCTGCTGAAAATCCAAATTCTCCAGGCTCTGCTGGCTTCTCTTTTCATTCCTCCTCGTGCTTTAAGCCATTCTTTTTTCCACAAGGGTGTTTAGATGCTCGCCTTCTAATCAGCCACAATTACAGCCTTTTCCAGGATCTTCTGCTGCCAAATTAGAGGGGGGGAAAAGAGAAAAGGTTTTAAAAAATAAGAGGGAGAGGCTAATGCTTGCAAAGACATATGTGTTTAATGTTGTTGGCAGATTTGTAAACTTATTAGTGCCTCCACACACCATGTAATTAAGATATACTGGTAATTAGTCAATAGTTAAAAATAGGGGTTGGTATTATGCTGCTGAAAACGCCTACAAAATAATGTGTTCTCTGCTCTGAAGATGCAGTCAGTGTCTCTAAAAAATGTTGATTTAAAAAATATGTATTCGTTTCAGCGGCAGATTTTTAGCAGAGATTTCAGTGAGAGTGTGTGTGTGTGTGTGTGCATGTGTGCATCCAACCTATTTATCTTTCAACATTTATGTGTGTTTGTGTGATGTCCAAAGAGCCTGACTGCATGTTTTGTCTTGGATAAAAATGTTAAGCTACAAAACTGCAGGCTCGGCACAGCCGTGGAGAGGGAACGGGAGCCATTCTCATTTGTCGATTTCCATTGGAATAAACCTGCTCATCAAAGGAAATTGTTCAAAAATCCACGGGAATGGCAGATGTGCAGCACCACGGGGCAGATGTCTGGTGTTTGGAGAGCCGTGTGTGTATTTTCTAAATATTCAGGGATTACCACAGTCTATGGATATAATCCTTTAGTAACCTGGAATGTCAAAGACAACACAAAAGCTCTAATGCCTTGTAGCAAACAATTTGGCCAAGCTGGCCTGGAAGAGCAGGTTAGAAGTCACTTGTACTTATCCTGTGAAAGAAGACCCAAAAGAGGTGATGTGGTTTCTTAAGATTTCTTAACTCCTGCTGTATAATGTGCTCCAGAGCTGTGAGAGTTGCTGGTGATGTTCTGAAAGGATGTCTCATTTGGCTGTCATAAGCAATCTGCGGTGATTTGTTGTGCAGACAGGCATTTGTCTCAAGTAATCCAAAGGGCTTATTGTGATTGCTTGCTAGATCCAAGGAACGTAGAGTCACCTCGATGGGGCATTCATTTATTATGCTCCCAAACCTCTCCTAAATCTCTCCTTATATCATGTCAATGGATTTGTCAGGCCACCTTCAGACAGCAGCGATGCACTGGTGGGGGAGATTTACCTCTGCCAAGGAGAGTTGGTCGCTGTGTTGGCAGAGCTGCTCCTCAAGTGCCTGTGGAGAAGGGAATTCTGCTTCAGGAAAGAAACTGGACTTTGTTGTCCTTGGTAGCACGGTCCAGGCTTGGTCTTTGCTGCTTTACCCTGGATTTGGAGTAGGGTTTTCTTCTCCTAAGGTCAACAACAGGTGCTTCTCCCCAGAGCAGGAAACAAAGTTTTTTCATGGGTTGTTCATGATACAACGTGAGTTCATAGAACCATGGAATCATGGAATGGGTTGGGTTGGAACAGACCTTGAAAACCACCTCATTCCAACCCCCTGCCATGGACAGGGACACCTCCCACTAGCCCAGGTTGCTTCAAGCCCTGTCCAACTTGGCCTTGGACACTTCCAAGGATCCAGGGGCAGCCACAGCTTCTCTGGGCACCCTGTGCCAGGGCCTCCCCACCCTCACAGTTTCTTCCCAATATCCATTCTAACCCTACTCTCTGCCAGTGTGAAACCCTGTCCTCTTACTCCAGGCCCTTGTAAATGGTGTTTCTCCAACTTTCCTGTTGGCTCCTTTTAGGCACTGGAAGGCCACAATTAGGTCACCCCAAAGCCTTCTCTTTTGCAGGCTGAACAATCCGTACTCCCTCAACCTTTCCTCTTAGAAGAGATGCCCCATCCTCTGGTCATTCTGGAGGCTTTCTCTGAACTCACTCCAATCCATGTCCTTCCTGTGCTGGAAACCCAGGTGGGGTCTCACCTGAGTGGGGCAGAGGGGCAGAATCCCCCCCTCTCCTGCTGCCCACGCTGTGGGATCAGCCCAGCACAGGGGGTTTCAGGGCCAGAGCATGTCCAGCCTCTCATTAGCACCCCCAAGTCCTTCTCCCAGGGATGCTCTTGATAGAGACATCTGGAAAGCCCTCTGAGCATCCCTGCTACCCAGACACCTGGCATTGCTACCTTTGAGTTCACAGTAGGATTTATAGCAGTGTTTCTTTGATGCTGAAAATGAATTTCAATTTTATTGTGTTCAACTGTGGCACTTACAGAGTGAGTTTTCTGCTCAAAAACCTGAATAGCCATTGAAGCTTATTTTCAAATAGCTTTTTCAGGTATGAATGTGTCCATTCTCTCACCCTTTCCCAAGTCCTCTTTTCCTGGTTAAGAGTTGCAATTAACCAGCACATGGCAAATACTTTGGGAATGTCATTAAGTTCATTACACAGAACCCATGAGCAGAGCAATGTTGTATGATGATAATTAAAATGTATAGATGTATATTGGGGATGCAGCTTGGTTTTAATCAAACAAAAACACTCATTGGGGAAAAAAAAAAAAGAATCCAAACAAATTATAGAATCACAGAATGGTTTGGGTTGGAAGGGACCTTAAAGATCATCTGGTTCCATGAGCAGGGACACTTTCCTCCAGATGAGTTTGCTCAAAGCCTCATCCTCAAAGCCCATCCCCAAGTAAAGTGAAATCAACAATGTTTGAACAAGGAGTGGCTTTAAAAATTCCCTTATTTGGCAGCTGTGCTTGTCTGTCATCTGCAGCTTTACCTGGGAGAAGACATTGATAGGATGTCTTTTGTCTCCTTGGGGTCTAGTAGAAACTGTTGGAGGGATGAAGGAGTTGTTGGATCAGGTAGGAATGATAAAGACACAGAAAATCAGAGATGGGAACTCTGAGGGTGTGATCTCCCCAGCCTTGTTTCCTCAAGAAACCAGAAAAACATAAAAACCCCTTTTATTCCCTCAGCTCTTTTCTGCTTCGCTTCTTCCAGCTCTTTTATAAATCACCATTCCCAAATCTCGCTGTCCAGCCTGGAATCACTGGGGACTCAAACCACATCCTGCAGCATCACCCTGGGGTTGGTGCACATTTCTCCTGGAGCAAATCTCCATTTAGCAGCTGATCAGCCGCCACTGGGGAGCACGAGTTGATCCCCACTGATGCCAGAGCTTGGGAAGAAGTCACTGCATGAGAACTGCTGGGGCGTGAGGAGCTCTGGGACACGTGGCTGCCGAGGCTGGACAGTGACAAACCTCTCCAGAGGGACTTGGGACATCTCCTGCACAGCCTGTAAAATCCTGGAGGACTCGAGGGCTGGGAATAGGAAACAACTGCTGCTTTGTTCCGGAATATGAACTAGGAAGAAAAGCCCGTTTGAGGCAATGAATTCAAGTTGTCCTTTGGGGTGAAAATGGTGGAAAGTGGAATTACTAAGGATAACTAAGTGTTTTCCCTGATGTTACTTTTCTTATAGGACCTTGCTAATGGCCAACAGTGGGGAGAAAATATGAGGTGAATCCTTGATTTCACAAGATCATGCAAGTTGAGAAAGACCTCAAAGATCATCAAATCCAACCTTTGACCACCTTGTCAACTGAACCAGAGCATTCAGTGTCACTTTCAGCTGTTCCTTGAACACCTCCAGGGAAGGTGACTCCACCCCCTCCCTGGGCAGCCTGTCCCAATTTTTAACAACCTTTTTTGTAAAGAAATTCCTCCTGAAGCCCAAAAATTTGAAGCAGTCCATCTGCTGTAATGCTCCTGGGGCACCCTGCTCCCTGGGAGGATGCACAGGACCAGTTGGCCCACGGTGAGGAGAGGCTGGAGCAGCCCCCATGCTCCTGTCCCTGCAATACACAACCCGCCGGGGTTTGCTTCACAGCGATGTCTTTTCTTCTCAGTTTGGAGTTTTGCTTTGAAAGGCAGTTCTGGTGACTCTGATTTGTGATGACAGCAACTTCAGTGGCATTTAAAGAGACTGGAAGGAAGAGATAAATAAGCTTGAAGATTGCTTAATAAAGCAGTGGAAGAATTGTTCTTCCCTGTGAGGTTCCTAAACACGAAGCCAGGTGTGGAAATTCATCTCTCCTTGTTTTAGCCATCTGGAAGTTGGACATCTTTCTTGTTCAAGCTGATCACTCAGAGTTTCTCTGGAGGATTTGGAGAGGATGTCAGAACAACTGGAAGGTAATTCCTCTCCCTGTTTTAGGCATGTACTGTGGGACAGGAGGAACCACACTCTGGTCTGGAGGTGCCCATCTTTTTTCTGCTGACTGAACAGAAATTTAACTTTTAGAGGAGTGAAATTAGTGAAAGGCAACCCAGACCAGACAGAGTGAAAAGAGCCGTGCTCAGAGACAGATGTTTTGATTAGGTGACACTTCGAGTCTTGCTGCTTGGGTTGCCAGAGAGCCAGGAATGGTGAGTTTGGTCTTTGGGAAGTGTCACAAAGTGCTCCTTGTGGCATCTCCCATGGGAAGCCTAGCCAGAACCAGAGAAACCCACTTCCTGCTCTGCTCAGGGAATGGGCACTGCAGGACAGAGGGAATCCCATGGAGGTCAAGCAAAACTGGAAGACAGCAAGGAGAAGTGTGAGGGACTCAGTTCTCTGCTGGTTATGCTGATCAGAAGGGGCACGAGGGAGTGTGTGGCACAAATGCTCAGGTTGAGTCTCGGAGAGGATAACAAGCTCTGGCATTTTTAGGGCAGAATGGAAAGACGATTTAAAAAAAAAAAGGAAAAAGAAGCTGAAACAGCAGCAAACAATAACTCTTGATCCAAATCTTACAGATCACTGTACTTGCAATGGGACAACTGTCCAGGTGAAGACTGCAAAACTGGGCCTGTTGAATGAGACCAACCTTGACCCAAAAAGTTCTTAATTATCCTTCCACCTCCAGCAGAGATTGTGCAGCCTTGACTAGTAGCTCTGCAGCTCCTGTGACATTTCACCTTGAGAGAGGAAAGAATTCCCATTCCTCTGAGATGTTTTCATCCCTGTCTTGTTGCCCAGAGAGGCTGTGGACTCCCCATCCCTGGAGATGTTCAATACCTGGCTGGGTAGGGATCCAAGCGACCTGATTTAGTGGAAGGTGTTCCTGCCCATGGCGAGGGGTTGGAACTGGATGTTCTTTAAGGCCCCCTCCAAAAGAAAACATTCCATGATTCTGTGATTCAATAGAGACTTAATTCATAGACCTGAACAAGAAGAACAGTCCTGGGAATGGCAGAGGGAATGGTTTTAAAATCGGAGAGGTTTAGTTTAGAGATCAGGAAGGAATTGTTGGCTGTGAGGGTGGGGAGGCCCTGGCACAGGGTGCCCAGAGAAGCTGTGGCTGCCCCTGGATCCTTGGAAGTGTCCAAGGCCAAGTTGGACAGGGCTTGGAGCAACCTGGGATGGTGGAAGGTGTCCCTGCCCGTGGCAGCGGGTCAGACTAGATAAGCTTTTAAATCCATTCCAATCCAAGCCATTCTAGGATTCTATGATCCTGCTGATCCTGCTTAGGACAGGTCAGAAATCCCCCCAAGAAATCTCTCCAGGAGAATGGCACTCATTGCTCTTTCAAGTCACCGCTGCACCAGGTGCTGTGAGGATGCAGCACGCCTGGAGTGTGGCTGTTCATTAATTAACATTCCAGGGAGAAGCCACCGGTTCCAGTCCCGTGAGCAAGTTCCCCTCCTCAGTGTGGCTGCAGCTACCAGCTGCCTGGAGGATTTGATGGCAGGTGGTCAGGCCAGCAGGGTGAGAGGCAGCAAACCCCTGTTTTCAGGAGCTGGGGTAGTCTGGTGACACTCCAGGGACAAGCACACAGCCCGTTCCTTGCTCCAAGTTTCTCACAGGGAATCCAACACCCTTGGATTGCTCATATCATATACGCTGCTGCTTCCACCTCCTTGGCAGCAGCTCTTTTATCACTTCTTGGTTAAACAAAACATTTAAATCCTTATCCCTTATCGTGTCTCAATCCTGAGACGTGTCTGTGTGGCAGAATATTCAAACCAGCTCTCAGTGCCACTTGTTTCAAGGAGCACAGGTGGGCTTCAGGTTGATTTTGGGTGTAACGTTTTGCTGAATCAGGATCTTCCCCTGCAAAGGACAACTTCCTAGGTACAGAGAGGGCAGTGCAAGGAGACACCCCTGTCACCTCAGGACGCACAAGCTGACACTGTTTTTGCAAGGGAAAATGTGTGCGGAAGGACCTCACAGCTTCCTCCTGAGCCGTCAAGTCTACCTTGAATTGCTTAATGAGGGTGATGGTAGACGGTGACTCGGGAGCTGGAACTCACCTGAGGGTTGAAGCCATGAGAGCCATCCAACTTTAGGAGGGATCTCAGCATTTTCAATGTATTTTCTATCTCTGTTGTTCATTCATCCATCCAGGCTGTGCATTGGCCTCTCAGTCAATCCACTCCTTGGATTTTTCCTGCCAGATGGGGATGTATTCATCTCTGAGTTTCCCATCTAAAGCCCTCTATCACAGCTCGGGTCTCAACAGGTGAGTTGTGCCACAAACTCCTTTGGGGTCATCACTGCTGGGAAACAGAATCATGGAATGGTTTGGGATAGAGCGGGCCTTAAAGATCATCCCATTCCCACTCCCTGCCATGGACAGGGACACCTCCCACTAGCCCAGGCTGCTCCAAGCCCTGTCCAGCCTGGCCTTGGACACTTCCAAGGATCCAGGGGCAGCCACAGCTTCTCTGGGCGCCCTTTGCCAGGGCCTCCCCACCCTCTTGGCGAACAGTTTCTTCCTAACTCTTCTGTCTGTCAGTTTGAAGCCTCTCCACTAGTCCTATCACTCCATGCCCTTGCCAAAAGTCCCTCTCCCTCTTTTTTTGTAAGTTCCCTTTAATTACTGGAAGGTCACAATAAGGTCTCCTTTTCCAGACTGAACAACCCCTGCTTTTTCCTCCTGTTTTCCTAGGAGAGGTGCTGCAGCCCTCAGATCATCTTCGTGGCCTCCTCTGCACCTATTTCCCCGGACGTCTCCTTTTTTCAGAGCCTGGATGTGGCCCCAAAACACTCTCCCCGAGTGGGCTGTGTTGGCTTTGTGGACAGAGATGATCGATGGCTCTCACAGCACTGCAGCAAAGCCTGTTTTCCACGGATCCCTGCGTCCTTTCCCCCAGAGCTCGGGGAATTGCGGATCCGGGTGCGTTTGACAGTGTGAAGGCAGAGTAACAGTCTGGCAGCTGGGCCCCGCTGGGAAATCCTGTGCCGGTGCTGGCTCCCGATGTCAGGGAGCTGCAATCATGACCAGAGGTGATACCTTCATTTCCAGGTGCTTCTGCTCTTTCAGCTATTTGCCTCCCAAAATCACTCTTTATTGCTACGTGTGAAAACCTCCACCACTGTGCGAAATTGCGGTGGATCAGATGGGAGCGGATCCCCAGCGCTGGCTTTCAATAGGATATTTCACAGCTCTCTGCTTGCTGGGAAACATCCATTTCTGCTCCAGCCTGTGCTGACCCACAGAAATCACAGCTTTCACAGCCTCCTGATGCAGAGCTTGGGCCCTGTAATCAAAGATGCAGCTGCTTGGATGTTTAGGTTTGAAGGGCACTAATTTGGGGTCCCCCACATCCCCACATTGGGCATTTTTGTCTGAGCAGTTTTTGCATTATAGCTGGATGCCCTTTTCTCCAAGATGGATCTTCTCTGTGCCTTCTTCTTCCCTCCAAATATTAAAAAAAAAAAAAAAATTGTTCTCTGTGAGAGTGGGGAGGCCCTGGCACAGGTTGCCCAGAGAAGCTGTGGCTGCCCCTGGATCCCTGGAAGTGTCCAAGGCAAGGCTGGACAGGGCTTGGAGCACCCTGGGCTAGTGGAAGCTGTCCCTGCCCATGGCAGGGGGTTGGAAGAAGATGACCTTTAAGGTCCTTCCAACCCAACCCATTCTAGGATTCTAATTGCAATTTTATCTTTTTCTCTTGCATATGTTGGAAATCTTAGCTAGGGTGGGACTGCACAGTCGCATCTGATTTCCCTGATTTATCCACGTAAATACATGTAGATCCCAATCCTTGACCCCCATAAATGCACCCACCAGAGTGTTATGTTTCCTCTCTGGTTTGCAGTAGAATCATAGAATATCCTGAGCTGGAAGGGACCCACAAGGACCATTAAATCCAACTCCTGGCCCTGCACAGGATACCACAAGCAGTGATAGCACTGTGGCTGGACTTTTCATTGACATGGAAACTAACAGCTCGTCATGGGATGGAGGTCAGTGTTTCAGTGTTTGCTGAGGATGGAATTATAGAATCACAGAATGGTTTGGGTTGGAATGACCTGAAAAACCATCTCATTCCACCCCCCTGCCGTGGGAAGGGACACCTTTCATAGACCAAGTTGCTCCAACCCCTGTCCAACCTGGCCTGGAACACTTACAGGGATGGGGAGTCCACACCATCTCTGGGCATCTCTGAGGACTCCTTCATCACTCCTCACTCCTGAACTGGGCAAAGTGTCACCTGCAGTCTCCCAGGGTATTTCAGACTCGATTGCATAAGTGCCCTGTGGTGCTTTTCCAGGCCGGGGTTTGCTGTTGGGGGCGATCTCCTGAGCCGTGGATTTCCTAGTGCGCAGTGACTCGCTGTAGCGCACCAATCACACCCGGCCCCTTCCGTGATCTCCCCAGCTCCTGCACAGGAATTGCCATTCCCACTTAGACCACCAGCTCATCAAACCCTCCTTCCTGCCTCTGGCGATGGCCAAAACCTGAGGCTCCCGAGGTTGCCTCCATTGGGCTCCAAAGTGACTGCACAGTTCTGGGTGTGCGGGTGGAAAAGCTCTTCCCCGGCTGCTGCCGAAGATCCACTTATGCACTGGAGCATGAGATTTGATTACCTTTATTACAGGATCTTCGCATGCAGAGCTGCAAATGTTCATGGTCATGCAATTATCCAGTCCCAGCAGTTGACTCCGTGACCTTCTTTGGCAGTGAAGTCCATAAATTGACTTTACACAACGGAGGGACCTCTGAATTCCTGCTCCTCCATTGAACTTCATCTTCACCGAGTGACCTCCAGTGACTTGTATTATACAGGGCAGGGAAAAATGGAAAGAGAATTTCGGGTCTGTTGTTTCCTCCTCTTTTTTCATTTGAGTATCCTCAAACTCTTCTGTTGTCTTTACAAGACATTTTTGGATTTTTGGCCATTTTCTTTCCTGAAACAAGATAAACTTGTGCAGCTCTTCAGGGTGTTCTGGCACCCTGGAGCACAGGCGAAGATCACCCATGAAATGTCCAACACATCCTTTGGCTTCTCTGGGCAAAGATCTCAGGTATGTCTGGGAAAATATACAAATAATCTTGGAATCCCACAATGGTTTGGGCTGGAAGCGACCTTAAACATCATCCAGTTCCACCCCCTGCCATGGGCAGGGACACCTTCCACTAGCCCAGGTTGCTCCAAGCCCCATCCAACCTGGCCTTGGACAATTCCAGGGACCCTGGGGCAGCCACAGCTTCTCTGGGCACCTGGGGCCAGGGCCTCCCCACCCTCACAGCCAGGTATTCCTTCCCAATATCCCATCTATCCCTGCCCTCTGGCACTGGGAAGCCATTCTCCCTTGTCCTGTCCCTCCATCCCTTGTCCCAAGTCCCTCTCCAGCTCTCCTGGGGCCCCTTTAGTCTCTGTAAAGGTCTCTCCTTGGAGCCTTCTCCAGGTGAACACCCCCAGCTCTCCCATCCCATCTCCAGAGCAGAGGGGCTCCAGCCTTGGAGCATCTCCGGGGCCTCCTCTGGACTCTCTGCAGCAGCTCCACGTCCTTCTGCTGTTGGATCCCAGTCCTGGAGGTAGCTCTGCAGGTGGAGTCTCACCAGAGAGGGGCAGAGGGGCAGAATCCCCCCCTCCCCTGCTGCCCACGCTGTTGGATCAGCCCAGGACATGATCATGGCTGTGTCATGTCCAGGTCTCATCCAGCAGCACCCCCAAGTCCTTCTCCCCAGAAGTTCCATTCTCCTCCCAGCCTGTTCTTGTGCTTGGGATTGCCCAGACCAAAGTGTAGGACCTTGCAGTTGGCCTTGTTGAACTTGGTGAGGTTCACATGGACCCACCTCTCCAGCCTGTCCAGGTCTCTCTGATGGGAAAAGGCAAGGAAGGTAATTTCAAGGGTTGACGCCATCTGAGACCCAGCAGAAGAGGGAAGATGATGAGTTCACCCCTTTAAACTTCAGGGGAAGTTGAAAGACAAGAAGAAACTCAGAGATTCTGAGTACAATTTGGCCAGAGGTTGCATTTCTCAGTGAAAATGCACCAGGTATCAGAAGAAAGACCTATTCAGGGAGAAGGAAAAAACATTACTTTTAGGAAAAACAATGCCACAAAATAACATTTAGCATCTCTTCCAGCACATGCTGCTGCAGCCTTGAGTGCAAGGAGCCATAAAAGTGACTAAAGCAAGAGTCTCCGGAGCGGATTGCTCAAGTGAAAGGAAGCTGGGATGAAATGCCAGCCAGCCCCGTCGGTCCCTCATCCAGCACTGCTCAGAAATGCCTGATGCTTTCTGACTGGATAGCCAGGCCTGGAGTAATTACTCAGTTCCAGCATTTTCACTTTTAAAGCGAAAAAGAGGATTCTTATCTTTGCATGAGTTACAATTCTGCCTCATATTTTATGAGCTGATACTGCTGGTGAAGATCTTTGCTCTTCTCCTGGTCCTTGTGGCCATGTGGCCACTGACCCCACCCTACTGGAATTAAAATCCCTGGGGGTATGGCTACAACTGGGAATGAAATAATTTGGGGCACAGAAAATCACCCCTACTGCTGAACTGCTTGTTTCAGCTCAGGTGGAACACTGGCTGGAATAACCTGGGAAACTCAGGAGTTAACATGGATAAGGGACCATTCCCAATGGACCATCTGGAAGGATCATCCTGTTTTGAAGACTGAGAAAGTTGAATAGCAGATTCAGCCCAACTAGCCACTCTGTCTTGGCTTTGGGGCATGCATGAGACCGTGTTTAAATTGTAAATCTCTTGAGAGGTTTATAAATCTCTGGAGAGAGCCTGGGTGCTCTGAGGTGCTCTGGTCCTACACAGTAATTATCCCTGGGGTCATTAATCACATATAAGGACTGAAGGCCTGAATCCACTCTCCAGGGGAATAGCAGGAGCTGGGTGTGTGACTGGTGGGTGATCCAAGACAAGCTCAAGGTGAAAATGCTGCAAGAGCCCTTCCAAGGATTCCAGAAGGGCTGTTTGGCCACCTGTTGGGCTGGGAGCGGCCCCAAGACCTGTGGGGTGTGACTTTTCCCTTCCAGTGACACCCAGACCAGACCAGGTGGTCTCCCAGGACTGTCTCTAAATCCTCTTGGTCATACAGGCACTGCACCAATTGCCTTTATTCCCTGACACAATTCCTCCATCCATTTTTCCCCTCTTCAAGCCACAGCTCCAGAGCCTCCCCAGCCCTTCCCTGTGCCAAATCCAGGGGTACTGGTGAAACCACCACATCACCTTGGTCAATGTAACCATTCCCTTCCCATCCTCTGCTCGTGTTCTGCTCCTGGAACTCCTCCTGCCCACATCCCTCCCACCCTTGCGGCCGTCCCGCTTCCCTTCCCTCCTCCACTTCTCCCTTGTGCCACTGTGCTGCTTCCCAAGGACCTTTCCTGCTCTCTCCCAGCCCTTGCAGCACCGTGGATGCTGAGAGCTGAAGGACAGGCCCCCAAAACTTTGGGGTTCCCAACACCAGGGGGGGACCCCACATTGCAGCTGAAAAGCAGAACATTTTTTGGGGCAATAGCATCACTTTGCCTCTTTCACCTTTCCATGCAGCCCACGAGTCCTTCTCTCCTACCAGAGCACTCTTTCCCAAGGGGAATCACAGTCACCAGCCCCCAAGATACTCTAAAACCTGGCATTGCTAAGCCTTTCCCTATTTCTCCATCCCAGCCACCTCCCCCACACTCTTTCCTTCTCTAATATCCAAGGAGCCATGGCTTAGGAGCCCCAGCTTAGCATCACCTCCTCTAGCAGCATAAGCCCTGGATGAATCCCCCTTGATTTTAGGGCACAGGGTGTTGCTGGAATTCCTTGCCTTGTTCCAAGTGCTTGGGTCCTTTCTGTTATTTATGT
Organism: Corvus moneduloides; assembly: GCF_009650955.1. NCBI lineage: Eukaryota > Metazoa > Chordata > Aves > Passeriformes > Corvidae > Corvus > Corvus moneduloides. The sequence goes on from NC_045478.1 coordinate 3,114,724, forward strand.
GCTGGGTGTTCAGAGCATGGGAAGATTACTGGGATTTTAGAGTCAGCATTTGTTTTTAAATAAGAAAACAGGGATGCAGCAGAGGGGTCTATGTCATACATCCTCAGGAGGCAAAACTGATAAAAAGTTCCTTTTGAAAAAAAAAAAATCACAATTCTTACTGTTTGGAGCAAATATTCCCAGTCTTGGTCAGCTTGATCCTCTTCCCATGCCTGCCAAAAATAAAAACAGCTTTAGGACAGTCACTTTATTTGTATTTCATGCTTTTTTAGCTCTAGGTTAAAGGTCACAGCTTGGTCAGAGGTGGCAGGGAGGACAAACAGTGGACATGCAGAGCTGACAGGCATGTGGGGGTGGAAAACCCTGGAAGCACTGGATGTGTTGGCTCTGATTTTATTTGGCTTTTGTCAGGCTAATTAGAAAGTGCTGCACACTCAGGCATTGGCAAATCCTAAACATTGTGGTGTTGGCTGGCTGGGTGAACACACATGGGATTGGAGGGAGGGGTGTGCTTTGGGATACCCTGGAGAGATGGAGCAGGGCAGAACAGGGAAGCAGGACTGGGGATTTTCTTTGGCCATGTAACACAGGCCATTTCCCTTTGTCCACGATGGGGTAAAGTCCTCACTCCTGGAAAGGAGATGAGCAGACTGGAGGCACAAAAGGGAAGGAAAACAGAGGAGGCAGCCTTAAGAAATGCTTTGGAGTGGGGGCATAGCAGTGGTCCCAGCTGGAAGCCATTTATTCTCGGGATACTCACAAAGGGGCTTTGCCCAAGACATGTTTAAGCAGCTTATGGCCATTAGACAAATGTTTAATCTGCAGGAAAGTGGGCCACCAGGCAGGCAGGTGCTGGGATGCAGCTGGATCTGGGAGAGAGGGCGGTGGAGGGGACCCTGGGGACAGGGAACCAGAGGAGGGCAGGGTTTGCACCTCCGGGCTTGGCAGAGCAGGTGTGGCCACAGCAAATACCAAAAGGGTTCCTGTGGAAAGCTGAAAGGAGCCCCTGGAATCACCTGAGTGCAGCAGGGATGGGCAAAGAGACCCCAGAAAGGCTGTCCCAAGTCTAGAGGCGCCTGTTCCACAGTGTGTGCCCTGCAGGACCTGAGGCAGCCAGGTTGAAGGTGGGTCAAATAAAACTCTCCGGATGTGCAGCCCCGGCCTCGCAGAGGCAGCCGCCGCCGAAGGGCACGGAAAGCCAGACGGAAAATCAGCTCATTCCCAGATCTGATCCCAGTTTGCCCTAAATAAAGACGTGGATCGGCCTGCGGGGGGCACGAGCAGAGCGGGAATAACTTCAGCCTGCACTTCTCCATGGGCAAGGCTGGAGCCGGCATCCCTCGGGTGCGTGAGCAGCATTTCCCAGGCAGGTGCCGTCACTTCGCAGTTATCCAAGAGATGGCAGCCTTCCCTAAATCTTCTCCTGGGCTCTGACCACGAGCACGCGTTTCACCTTGAGCACTGACCCGGCGGCTGGCGCAGCCCGTGGGACACGGGGCTCTGGAGCTGCAGAGAGCTGCTAAAAGCCGCCTTTCCAGCCGTGCTGCCGGGATTTTCCTGGTGCTGGTTCCTGCCTGGAGAAGGAATCTGGGTTTTCTTTTGGTTGTACATCACCCAAGTTGCCTTCTCGCTGGCATCCTGGGCTGTTCCCGTGGCATTCCTCACTATCCATGGTGCCTGGAGCAGCTTCTGTGGGAGGGCGTGTTTGGATTGGGAGCTCCAGGGGGAAGGGTAGGAGCCAGTAATACACTGGCCTGGGGTCTCAGCTCTCTGTGATCTCTATTCCCAAATTGTTCTTCCCTGCAGAGGACACAATGAGATGGTGGGATGAGTTCTGTCTCCTGGTGCCTTTGCTGTGTGAGAGGGACACTGGTCACCCACCCACAAAATTCCAGTGCATCCCCTCAAGAAATCACGGAGTCGCAGAGTGGTTGGGTTGGAATAGACCTTAAAAACCATCTCATTCCACCCCCTGCCGTGGGCAGGGACACCTTCCACTATCCCAGGTTGCTCCAAGCCCTGTCCAGCCTGGCCTTGGACACTTCCAGGGATCATAAGGCAGCCCCAGCTTCTCTGTGAACCTGTGCCAGGGCCTCCCCACCCTCACAAGATTCCCATCTTCCTTCCCAAAGATTTTACTCTGCTTCAGTTTTCATTGCAGGAGCTCGTCAGGACTGGAAATGAGGTTTCCCTTCATGCACCCATCTCGTGCAACTCTCCAGACCTTGGAAGTGGAAGATGGGAACAAATATAAATCCCATTCTTTTCCAAGCATCCCTTTTATCAGTTTGCCCTTCTCTCCACATTATATTTGCAGCCTGTGGAAAACTACAGATACCAAACTACAAATACAAACCAACACCCTCAGCTCTGTTCCCCCACCAGTCCTAGAGAAAGAAGTCTCTGTTCCCATGGCCTTGGACACACTGGAGATGTCAATTCCAGTCCATTAAACAGTGCCAGGGCCTGTTTGCTGGGCCTGAGGCCAGCTGGCATTACCTGGCCGTGTCCAGACTATCACTGGTGTGTGAGTAACCCCCCATCCCTCCACCATCCCTGTTCCTTACTGGTGATCACCTTTGCTGTTGTCCCCACCTGGCACTTGGACTGACACCTGCACCAAGTTAGATCTTCAATAGGCTCCGTTCATCCCTGTCCACCCCAACCTCCCTAAAAGATGAAATTGTCACTACCCACAGTGTAGTCTCTGTTTTTCTCAGATAAAACTGTGGTGATCCATTTTTTAATTTGAGTTTTTAAATCCTTCCCCTTTGCTGTGCATTAAAACTGAGCGAAGCATTGTTTCCACCCTCTCAAAGAAAGGCAGGGGAGCCCTTTCCTCTGGGCTTAGGATAACTTGCAGGTGCCATTGGGGGTGACACTGGAGTCCACAGCTGAGGACATTGATGGGAATGGAAGGAAAAACTGGCCTTAAAAATCTGCAGAAGACAATTTCCTGAGCCATGGTGAGCTCCTCTCCAGGAAACCCACCCAGTCTCCCCCAGGACTGAGGTGTAGTGGCAGCACAGTCCCTCCAGCAGGGATTTCCAACTGCTCCTCCTGCAGACATTAGGAGGAAGGTCACAGTGACAAATGGGAGCTGAGATCAGCAAGCCATGAAGCTGATCTGGATTCTTTTATGCTTTCTTTTCCAAGGAAATGGTGAGCAAAGAAGAGCCCGAGATCACAGAATCACAGAATTTTTTGGGTTGGAAGACACCTTAAGGATCATCCAGTTCCACCCCCTGCCATGGCAGGGACACCTTCCACTATCCCAAGTTGCTCTGAGCCCTGTCCAACCTGGCCTTGGACACCCCCAGGGATCCAGGGACAGCCACAGCTTCTCTGGGCACCCTGTGCCAGCTGTGGCTCTGCTCTCACCAGTGGGTCAGGGATCACTTCCATGTTCACCAGATTTTTCTCCTTCACATGTCCCCAGTGATGCCCAGAGATGCTGCCTCAGCTGAGAAGGAGCAGCTGGAGGGCATTTTCCCCATGTTGTGTTCTTGGGAAGTCTCCTTGTCACTCAGCATGGATGCCATGGGCTGTTTACCCCATCAGGCCAACTCCAAAACAGGGCTGAATGGCACATAAAGGGACAAAACTGAATTCTTTCTGGGGACAAAACTTAATTACTGGTGGCAATTTGCAGATTCAGAAGCCACAGTGCAGATTTTAGGCTGCCCTAACCCTGGCTGGGCCCAATCTGTATCTGAGATGTGACAGATTGTGCCTCTCCCCTCCTGCTTCACCCTCCAGCAGCTCAATCCCAAGGGCCCTGTGCCTTCCAAGTGTTCCTGTGGCACCGCATGGAGCTGCTCACACAGCCATGGTCGTTTCCAAATTATTGGCAGTTCGGGGGGTGAGGACTGGAGCCCCTCTGCTCTGGAGATGGGATGGGAGAGCTGGGGGTGTTCACCTGGAGAAGAGAAGGATCCAGAGAGAGCTCAGAGCCCCTTCCAGTGCCTAAAGGGGCTCCAGGAGAGCTGGAGAGGGACTTGGGACAAGGCATGGAGGGACAGGACACAGGGGGAATGGCTTCAACTGGCAGTATTTGCATTTGACCACATCATCTCCATGGATAAGGACCTCTCTGGCAAGACTGACCAGATTTTTCCTGGACGTCTGCACCCAACTGTTCAGAAGACAACGAACCACACAGCACATGTCAGGGTGAGAACTGGTCTTTTTTATTGAAAGGACCAAAATCCATTTCCATCAAGAAAAAAAAAAAACAAAACAACAAAACAAAAAAAGAACAAAACAAAGAAGAAATGAAGTTTCTTCCAAACAAGAAGAAACCACTGCAAACATCACTTTCCATCCTCCTCTCTACTTCCTTTTCCTGTGTGTCAGGCAGCAGTGCATCCTGCCACAGTCCTCCGTGTACTCCTCCCTCTCCCCTTTGCCACAGGTCCTGGAGCAGTGCCCTCTGCAGCTCCTCTTGGGCTGGCTCTTGGCTGTGGAAAGAAGGAAAGATCTACATCTACATTGACTAACTCCTCATGGTCACCAGCGTGGTCCAGTGACCATGATGGGACCCAGTTCCCATGGAGATCCCCAGGTGTTGGATGTCTTAGGATGGGGTGATTCTGAAGCTGAACTCTGCTCAGAAAGTCTCGTGAGCCAAGCCCTCCATAATTCTCCATGCAGGACCCACCATCCACACCAACTTCCCTGGGAAACTTTTTTTCATACAATCCCAGAATGGTTTGATTTGGAAGGGACCTTAAAGATCATCCAGTGCCACCCCCTTGCCATGGGCAGGGATGCCTCCCACTTTCCCAGGTTGCTCCAAGTCCCATCCAGCCTGGCCTTGGACACTTCCTGGAACACTTTCACCTTAATTCCTTTGTGGCTCACTCTTACCTCTCATTTCTGCTCCACACAATTTTCCACCTTACCTGGGGTGGCCATCAAGGCCATGAGGAAAACAGCAAAGACAACGTAGATGACCCTCATGGCTGGATATCCACCAGGATCGCAGCAGCTCTGGGATGCAGCCTTGCAGGGAGATCTTGCTAAGAGAAAGGCTGGAGACCCTGATATTTATAGACATTTCCTGACAGAGAGGACAGCATTAAGAGGAGCGTGACTTTGCTGGTGTCCAAGGACACATTGTTTGCAGCTTAATGGGACCTTATGTCACTCCAACCCAGTGGCCATCTGACAATGAGACGTCCACTCTGTGCCCATTTGGCTCTTTGAAGGCCTCTCGTGTGCCCTGTGCAGGCGTCCCTCCCGTGGGAGCTGGCTCCTCTCAGTCTGGCTGCCAAAACTTTTAACGCAGCAATTGGGACTGTCCCCCTGTTCAGGGGACCTGGTGCTGGCTTGCAGGAATGTTTGTGGTGATTGGTTAAAACAATGAGTTTGAGAGCCTGTAGTGGTTTGGTCCAAAATACTCATTACTGTTTATCTGCTGTGAGATAAGAATTAGGAGAAATGCAAAACAGGCACCAAACTTGAAAGAATATAAAGAAGTTTATTAACAGACCTAAAAGAAGAAAAAAAAAAATTATACCACACCTTCAGAACTCTCCTCCTCCCCCCACCTTCCTCCCTTCTCCCACTGACAGTGTTCAAAGACAACCCTTAAGATGTTCAGTCTGTTTACCACTTCCATAATAACCTTGTTCAGTCCATTTAGAAAGAGAAGTCTCTTCTTGCTCATGCTATGAAAACATTATCACAACGAGACAGCCGCCCACTTCCAAATATCGTTCAGTCCATTTAGGAAGAGGAGTCTCTCTGCCTGCGTGTGAGTCCTTTCCCCCGACTTGCAGCTTTTCCCACAACTGCTTTCGAGGGTCCACTCTTGAAGTTTTTTGGGGTACAATTTTAAGGTTGAGCCGTTCAGAAACAAAAACAGAGGCCCTTCTCCTTCCCTGGGAGCAAAGGGTCTTCATCATCTTCATCGTTAGGACTATCTCTGGGAGCATCTCTAGGGACTGAGGTTTTCTCCTTTCCCGTTTGGAGCAAAAGTCCTCATCTGGTTCATCTCTCCCTGTCCAAACTTCTCATGAAATTACAGCTGCGTCAGCATCTGCCTATCTCAGCACAGGTGCTTTTGCTTACGAGTTGAACACTCCACCCCCCGTATCTTCATGAAATTACAACGGGATACTCTGATATATCATAGCTTCACAACAGAATTTCAGCTTTAAGCATCTCCTCTCTCTCTTCCCTCAGGTTTTCAGCTCTTCACAGCAATAAAAGGGTTACTCTCACCTCGGCCTTGCAGCTTTGCAGCTGGAATGTTGAATTTTTCTTATCGCAGTGGAGAGTGGGGAGAGCCGAGCCGCTCCGGCTGCCCACAGCAGGGCTGTGGCGGGGGTTCCATGGCTGGAACAGGTCCATCGGCTTCAGGATGGCCGTGGCCCGGCCCGGCCTGGCCCAAGCAGGGCCTGGCCGGGCCCGCTGGCCCCCACACGGGGCCCGCAGCCACCTGTCCCAGCGCCGGAAACGAGAGAGAGCTTGGAGGGGGAGTTTGCCTATTCTTAAATGTGGATCACAGAGGTGATCACAACTTTAAGTGGCTTAGAGAATTGTCCATATTCAAACTGGCCGGCTGATAGGTTCTATCAGTTCCCAGAGGAAACTGTAAGCACCCCTTAGCAAGGACGTCCCTTCCGGGACTATGCTTGCTAACCTATGACAAACCTTTCAAAACAGAAGCCTGAGAGGACTGGTCCTACCCCAGCCAATCCCACCCTGGGCATTCCCAGCTGCCTCTCAAGATCCAGACCCTCTGCCAGAGTCCCATGCTGTGGCAATGGACATGCAAGTTGTTACCAAGCTGAAATGTCTTTCCTATCAAAAGAATACTCTGGCTGCCTGAAGGTAAACATTACACATAAATTAACAGAACATAGCAAAATGCCAAGGGCAGGAATGGCCAGAGAGGCTCAGGCCTCTACTGCCCACCCAAAGTGTCCTTCCCACAGGCTGGGAAGAGTCACGGAATCACAGAATGGTTTGGGTTGGAAGGGACCTTAAAGATCATCTATTTCCAAGCCCCTGCCATGGGCAGGGACAGGGACAGGACAGGACAGGGTGAGGACACTTTTCAGTAGAGCAGGTTACTGGCAGAGGAAAAAGAAGTCCTGGCACTTACATTTATGTCAGATTGTGACTGATGTGTTCCTTCCCACATTTCCCTCTCCCTTGTGGAGAAGCAAAGAAATTCCTTCAGCACCTCTAGTCCAAGAAGAGGCTGAACCCAAGCAGAGACACTGCAGGTTGTGTTCCTGGCAAGGAATGAATGTTTGAGCCTGAACAATGTTGGCACTGCACGATGCTGTTCCCTCTGGAATGGCCTGACAGCAGGCTGGGGCTGCCTGCCCTGGGGAGCAAAAGCTGGAAAAGCTCCTGCTCCAAGGGCGTCCATGTGAAGGGACTGGGAACAAGGGGTTCCTTCCACCTCCAGCTGGATATCACAGCTCTGAGATGCTGAACAGATCCCAAGCCCTGTGGATTTGCAGTTGTTCTCTCTCTCTGCACTGAGTGCAACCATTGCTTAGAGAAGTAGAGGAGAAGATAAAGCAGAGGATTAAACTGCCCCAAATTTTCCCAATGCACCCCTCTAGCTGTCCTTTCTCTAGATGGGAAATGATCCCTCAGTCGCTATGGCTCTTCTGGTCCCTGACTCCTCTACAAATTCCAATTTGCTTCAGGATAGACCTGCCACTGGATAAGGCTGAGCCCATCAGCGACAGTGGCAGCACCTCTGGGATAACAGGAGTAAGAAAAGAGGGGGAAAAATGCAAAACAGCAGCTGGAGAGAGGAGTGAGAATATGTGAGAACAGCCCTGCTCCAGGCTCAGTGCAGGAGGAGGGGCAGGAGCTGCTCCAGGCACCAGAGCTGGGATTCCCAGCCCAGGGAGAAGCAGCTGTGCCCCTGCAGCCCATGGGGGAGCAGAGATCCACCTGCAGCCCCTGGAGACCCCACACTGGAGCAGGGGGATGCCTGCAGGAGGCTGTGACCCCATGGGAAATCCACACTGGAGCAGGGTCCTGGCAGGACCTGTGTACCTGTGGAGAGAGGAGCCTATGCTGGAGCAGGGTCCTGGCAGGACCTGTGTACCTGTGGAGAGAGGAGCCCATGCTGGAGCAGGGTCCTGGAAGGACTTGTGACTCCATGGGTGATTCACATGGAGCAGCCTGTTCCTGAGGGACTGACCCCACAGAAAGGACCCTCACTGGAGCAGGGGAAGAGGGTGAGGAGTCCAACCCCTGAGGAAGGAGGAGCAGCAGAGACAACTGACCACAGCCCCCATTTCCCCTGCTGAGGGGAGGAGGGAGAGAATTCGGGAGCGACACCCAGATTGGGGAGAAGCATTGGGCAGGGAGGAAGGAATTTTAAGGTTTTTTTTCCTTCCTCATTTCCCTCCCCTGACTTTGATTTTCATAAATTATATTCATTTCCCCCCGTGGAGTCTGTGGTTGCCCATGATGGCAATTGCTGAGGGATCTCTCCCTGCCCAATCCATTGCATGGGATCTGTGAGGGCCTCGTTGCTTCTCTGTTTCCCACTTGCTGAACTTTTCATGGGAAGGGGGCTGTCTTATGCTTGGAGGAGACATGGCTGAGCCACACACATTTTTAAAGACATCTGCAGATAACCTCTGACCTGAAAAAGCAGCAAGGAGCTGAAAGATTCTCTCCTGTCTCCACAGGGCTGTGTTAAGGGCCATGGCAAAGTCATGAGGAAAAATAGCACCTTATTCCCAAATCCCCACCCCGTCAGACCCCCGAAGTTTTGCAGCTCATTGTCAGTGGATGTTTAGGCTTTTTTTGGTGCTGCTGAGCTTTTGGGCTGGGCTTGGGGAACCTGTTTGAACGCTTTAATGGGGCCATGGGGACACCAGTGACCACACCACACACACCATAGTTACATCTCCTTTTTTTGTTTTGTTTTATTTTTTAAGAGGAGGGGATGGCAGCTGGGTCAGACAGCTGGGAATCTGCTCCCAAGGCCACCGTGGTGCCTCCTCTTCCCCAGATGTTTCCTTTCCAGCTCCTATTTCCCCTTCCAGGTGGGTGGGACGCAGCACGAGTACTTGCAGTCAGCAGAGGTGTATTTCATGTCCGTCACACGACACTTTGGGGAGCAGTACCCCAACGGAGCACAGGTCTTCATTACCTTCCCACAGCCTGGAAGAGCAGAGGGAGAGTGGTTGTTCCTCATTTCTGTTCCCCATTTCCCCATCTCTGTTCCTCATTTTCTCATCCCTGTTCCCCATTTCCCCATTTCTGTTCCCCATTTCCCCATTTCCCCATTTCCCCATTTCCCCATTTCCCCATTTCCCCATCTCTGTTCCCCATTTCCCCACCTCTGTTCCCCATTTCCCCATCCCCATTTCCCCATTTTCCCATCTCTGTTCCTCATTTCCCCATTTCCCCACCTCTGTTCCCCATTTCCCCATCCCCATTTCCATACCCTCCCACCCCCTCCCAGTTGCAGTGGTCAGCAGGATCAGGCCCTGCTCATAGGGAGGTCCTGCTCTGTCCCCCCACGTGTCCAACACTCCTCCCTAAGCCCAGCCCCAAAGCTGGAAGGGACCTTGAAGGGCACAGAGCAGCTCCTTGTGCACCTCCCTCCCCTCATCTTTGGAAAAGATGCTCCCAAGGGAAGCAGATCCATTTCCCTCCTGAGAGACACCCCAAAAGCAAAGCTCATAAAGATGTTCCCCTGTGCTCATGGGTGTTTCCCTCCCTTGTCCCACTCCTGAAAGGATCAGTGTTCTCAGAGCAAAGCAGCAAAAGCCACATCAAGGATGCTGCCAAGGTCTTAAAATTGGCCCCACAACAGCCTGGCACCAAATATTCACCATTAAAAGGGTAAAAGTGGACCAAGGGAAAGACTTGCCCCAGGTGGGTGAGAATTGATATCTGAGGGGGGTTTCTAATGCCCCTTTAGGAGATCTCAGCCCCAAAACCCCTCTTGATTCCTGGAGAGGGACCAGAGAGCTTTAGAGTCTCAGAAGAAGAGAATAGCAGCAACAGCTGTGTCACATCAGTAAACCAAACACAGAATCATGGAATCATGGAATGGTTTAGGTTGGAAGAGACCTTAAAGATCACCTTGTTCTCATCCCCCTGCCACGGGCAGGGACACCTTCCCTGATCCCAGGTTGATCCAAGCCCCATCCAGCCTGGCCTTGGACATTTCAGGGATCCAGGGGCAGCCGCAGCTTCTCTGGGCAACCTGTGCCAGGGCTTCCCCACCCTCACAGGGAAGAATTTCTTCCTCATACCCAGACTAACTCTACCCTTTTTCAGCTTAAGCCATTAAACACACCCGGGACTGAGCTTTGACAGACACTGAGCTGCCAAAAAACTCCCCCCCACCACTATGAAACTCTCCAAATCCCCAGGAGAAGTGACCACATCCAGACTCTTGTTTAGAATTGTCTGTCCGGGGCTCACTGCCAAACTGGACACTAAAGTTTTAACCTCAATTATTCCTATACAAAATCCTACAATTATTCCTACACAAACGAGGTAGTTCTCATATTATTGTCCCTTGAAAGAAGTCATTGAAATACCTGCCCAGGTTATAGCAGCCACCTCAGAGGGTAAGAACTGAGCTAAAGTTATTTCAAAAGAATCCCAAGGAGCATAAAGCTCATCCCACCCCATTTCCCATCTTACCTGGAGTGGCCAGGGAGAAGAGGAGGAAAAGAGCGAAGACCAGGTAGAGGAACTTCATGGCTGGAGTTGAGCTGGGATCTCAGCAAGGCTGGAGAGAGGAAAGCCGCAGACCTCGGAGGGAGGAGGTGATGTGCAGGCAGGCTGGAGCTGCTGGGTTTTATAGAGAATTTCCCTGCAGAGCAGAGGATGCTGGGGACACACGGGAATTCATCCAAGTCGTGCTGTTCGGGGCTGGGCGTGCAGCGATGGCACAAGAACTCCCCAAGTGTGCTGGCAGCCACCTCCTGCCTGCCCCAGATGCGGTTGCCCAACATCAGATAGGACCCCAGCGCTGATGGGAACACAAAGGAATAGGGGATGTCGATATCTGAGCCCTTAGGACGGGGCTGTGGGTCAGAGGGACCTGATGGAGATCTGCGGGTGCAGCGAGGAGGGGAGAACAAGATCGGTATCAGAGAATTCCAGGCCTTTCCCAGCCTCTGGCAGGGATGCAGAGGGATGCAACAGGGCCTCGATGCACTGATAACTCTCCCTGCATTGTCCAGGCTGATCACCATGTGGGACTGATGGCCTGGAAAGGATCCCTGTTCCCACCTCTGAACTGTGTCTGCAAAATCTCCCTGATAAATTTAGGGAGGTGCCTTTGGTTGTCCCCTCAGATGGATGGATGGGTGGGAGCTCTGGGGCTGGCAGCTTCAGGGAGCCTGGAGGAGACACTTTGATCATCCCCTCGTCCCCACAGACCCTCCAGACAGTCCTGGGGGTTCAAACAAGAGCCGAGCTCTGCGAGGGAGCTTTTCCAACCCCAGCTCACTGGGCTGTTTAATAACTTGATAAACAGCCAGGGAGAGAGAGAGGCTGAAGGGACAAGAAACTGCTGCAGAATTACCCAATATCATCTAACCCGAATCCTCAGAGGGCAGCAGATCAATCTTACAACACAACAGGGCAGCAAAATGACAAAGGCTGCGTCAGTGAGAATTTGGAAAAATCTATAATCTCTGTGCAGATGGTGGGTCTGAGTTACCTAAAGCCAGTTAGGAAGGAGGTTTGGGAGTCCTGCATCAGCCTGTGGGATGTGCACTGCTCATCTCCCCATCCCTGGCAGCCCTTGGTAGGGAAAGAAGAGGTTAAAGAAAGCTGGCAAAGCTGGGGACTTGTTTTCATAAAATTAAATATACTGGAACTCATCAGCTCAGTGTAGAAACACTCAATGGAGGTGTATGACAAGCTGCAAACATTTTAGAGGCTGAAGGAGGACAGAGCTACAGTTTTTTCAATTTCCCTAACCCAAGAATAGGTGGGATATGAAGGTAAATCATGTATTTATCATAAAGGTAAAAAAAAAAAGTCCTCTTTCACACTGAGCACAGCTGAAATGTGGAACTTGAACAAGAAATGCAAGAAGTAAAAATGCACTGGAGGGACAAATGTATTGGAAAAGCAATTTATAAATTAATGTAGCAGGTGCAAATTTAAAAAGGTGTAAAATCTCCTTGAGGAATTTGCCAAAGTTCACGTCACTGACTTCTCATCCTGGCCACCAAGGGCGGACCATTCCTCATCCAATGGATCCCCTTTTCCGGATTTGAGGGCTGCCATGTTTTCCGTGTCTTCTCTTTCCTGATCATCACTATTCCACTTGATTCTTTTTTTTTTTTTTTTTCTGGCAGGTCACATCTTAATCACGGAATCACAGAACCATTTAGGTGGAAAAAGACCTCTAAGATCGAGTCCAAGCATTCCCCCAGCCCTGCCAAGGCCACCACTGACCCATGTCCTCAAGTGCCACATCCACAGGGCTTTTAAATCCCTCCAGGGATGGGGATACCCTGGGCAGCCGTTTCCAGTGCCTGACCACACTTGGGTGGATGAATTGTTCCTAATATCCAGTCTAAACCTCCCTGGCACAGCCTGAGGCCGTTTCCTCTCATCCTGTCCCTGTTCCCTGGGAGCAGAGCCCGACCCACCCCCGGCTGCCCCCTCCTGTCAGGGACTTGTGCAGAGCCACAAGGTCCCCCCTGAGCCTCCTTTTCTCCAGGCTGAGCCCCTTTCCCAGCTCCCTCAGCTGCTCCTGGGGCTCCAGCCCCTTCCCCAGCTCCGTTCCCTTCCCTGGACATGCTCCAGCTCCTCAAGGTCTCTCCTGTCAGGAGGGTCCCAGAGCTGCCCCAGCACTGGAGGTGCCCCAGCAGAGCCAGCACAGGGGACGGGCACTGCCCTGGCCCTGCTTGGTGACCTCGAGCCGTTTTCTGAGCCCCCCTGAGCCGCTTCCCTGCTTCCCTGGAGCGTGGAGCCCACAGCTGGATGGAAGCGCTTCCCAAGGGCTGTGCTGTGGGTACAGGCTGTGTTTGCCGGGCTCAGCCTTTGTTTGCACTTGCAGGATAATTGATGCTGCTTTCCCAACACCCTGACTCGGCTCTTCGGTGCCTGCCTGTGATCTACTGCCACACAAATGATCCCTGCAGAACTGCCCACAGCCAGAAACTCCTTGTTCTGCGTTCTCCTGCTCATTATCTTTGTCTGTATAGACAAGGTAGCTTTCCCTGTTACTTAATTATGTTTTTTCATTATGCTTTTAGCATGAGGAGATCCACTGGAATGCTAATCCTGTCCCCTAATGCTTTGCAGTCCTTTTCAACATCTAATTTGGGAATTTTTGAAGCATTCTTGCCAGACAACCATGAAAATTATTAGGCAGGCTAGCACTGGAGCCACAACAGACTTCTGATCAGATGTGGTGTGGCAATTCATTTCCTGAGCTTCATTTACATATTTGCCTACATCCCTTTTAATTGGGAACATGGTCCTTTTGGAAAGATTTCAGGCAAAAGACCCAAATGGGCTTGGGCCAAATCAAAGGGATGAAAATCAGGCCAAGTGCAGGGTCCTGCCCATGGGTTGGGGCAGCCTCCAGGACCAATTCAGGCTGGGGATGAGCAGATGGAGCAGCCCTGGGAGAAGGAATTGGGGGTGCTGGGGGGGTGAGAGCTGGACATGACCCAGCCCAGAACCCTCCCATGGGCATCAGGGGAGGGGGGGATTCTGCCCCTCTGCCCCGCTCAGGTGAGACCCTGCCTGCAGAGCTGCCTCCAGCCCTGGGACCAGCCCTGTTTAATATTGGCAGCAATGATCTGGGTGAGAGGATACTCTGAAATTTGCAGATCAGGATCTGCTGGAAGGCGGGAAGGCTGTGCAGAGGGATGTGGACAGACTGGATGAAGGGGCTGATTGGTGTGAGGTTTAACAAGGCCAACTGCTGGGTCCTGCACATGGTCACACCAACCCCTGCAGCTCCACAGGCTGGGGAAGAGCACCTGGAAAGCTGGAAAAGGCCCTGGGGGTGCTGGTGACAGCGGCTGGGCATGAGCCAGGTGTGCCCAGGTGGGCAAGGGGCCAGTGGCACCTGGGCTGTGCCAGCTCTGGGGTCACCAAGCAGGACAAGAGCAGTGCCTGTCCCCTGTGCTGGCTCTGCTGGGGCACCTCCAGTGCTGGGAGCAGCTCTGGGACCCTCCTGACAGGAGAGACCTGGAGGGGCTGGAGAATGTCCAGGGAAGGGCACGGAGCTGGGGAAGGGGCTGGAGCACCAGGAGCAGCTGAGGGAGCTGGGAAAGGGGCTCAGCCTGGAGAAAAGGAGGCTCAGGGGGGACCTTGTGGCTCTGCACAAGTCCCTGACAGGAGGGGGCAGCCGAGGGAAGTCGGGCTCTGCTCCCAGGGAACAGGGACAGGTTGAGAGGAAATGGCCTCAGGCTGTGCCCAGGGAGGTTTAGACTGGATATTAGGGGAAGTTTCTTCTCTGAAAAAGTGATCAGGCCCTGGCACAATTGCCCAGGGCAGTGGTGGTGTCCCCATCCCTGGAAGTGTCCCAAAGGGATGTGGATATGACATAAGGGGTCATGGTTTAGTGGTGAACACAGAGGTGCCAGGTTAACAACTGTACTCAAGGATCTCAGAAGTTTTTCCCACCTTAATGATTCTTTGATTCAAGGAGAAGGATGTGGACCTGTTGGACTGAGTCTCGAGGAGAGCCACAAAACTGATCACAGAGCTGGAGCCCCTCTGCTCTGGAGCCAGGCTGGGAGAGCTGGGGGTGTTCACCTGGAGAAGAGAAGGACCCAGGGAGAGCTCAGAGCCCCTTCCAGAGCCTAAAGGGGCTCCAGGAGAGTTGGAGAGGGACTTGGGACAAAGGCCTGGGGGACAGGACAAGGGGAAATGTCCTAAAGCTGAAGGAGGGAAGATTTAGATGGGATATTGGGAAGGAATTCCTGGCCGTGAGAGTAGGGAGGCCCTGGCACAGGGTGCCCAGAGAAGCTGTGGCTGCCCCTGGATCCCTGGAAGTGTCCAAGGCCAGGTTGGACAGGGCTTGGAGCAACTTGGGATCATGAAAGGTGTCCCTGCCCAGGGCAGGGGGTGGATCTGGATGAGCTTTAAGATCCCTTCCAACCCAAACCATTCTGGGATTCTGTTCCATGGCTCTTTGATCCCCAGTGCCAGAGCTCCAGTCAGGGTTGGATACTCCCTAAAACCATTCCCATCATGGATCTGATACCCCATCGTGTCCATTGTGTCCGTGCCTTGCAGACAGCACCCAGAGCTTATCAGAAACGATCCCAGACGGAATTCCTGCTGCCCTGGGAGCAGCTGTGCTGTGGGCAGCCCCAGCTGGCGCTGCTGGAGCATGGCCGTGCCCAACAGCCGGATCTGGGCAGCGGGAACGGCCCCCACGTGCCCACGGAGCACGGGCCTGGCTGCCAGGTGCCTTTGTGAGAGGGACCAGCGGGTCAGGGTGACACTGCACAGCCTGCAGAGCAAACAACAGCCCTTTGGAGATGGTTTTGCCCCAGGTTCTCCTCTGGCCGTGCCGCTCGTGGCCAGAGTCCCTCTATAAAACCTCCGCGCTCGGACACCTCGGACACGCTTTTCTCCCGGTGTGCCAAGATCCCCCCCTGGCCTCCAGCCATGAGGGTGCTCTGCGTGGTCTTTGCTGTGCTCCTGCTGTTCTCCCTGGCCACCCGAGGTAAGACAGGAACGTGTGGAGGGGGACAAAGCGGGGCCACCTGTGTCCCCTCCAGCCTCTGTGCCTCAGGGGAAGGGAGGGGGTTCATCCCAGGGGATCAGGTCCCTGGTGATTTGCCCAGCCTAGCAGGCACAATGGGTTTGGGATGGGAGGAATTCCACACTGCAAATCCCATCTCTCACGCTCATGCAGAGGGATCCAGTGCGTGGGGGGATGGTTTGTAAGTGCCCAGTTGTCCCCCAGCTCAGTGGGGACAGAAAACGCGTCCAGTCCCATGCGGGTCTAGCCCCAAAGATACCCAGAGCGTCTGTACCACCCCGGAGCCAGCAAGGAGACAATTCCTGGGGCTCTGCCTTCCCACGTACCCAGGATTTTCTCTCTAACCCCTCTCTGTCTCCTCCCGCGGCAGGGCACGGGCAGCCCAAGGGTTTTTGTGACGGGTACTGCGCCCACGCGTGCGGCGAAACCGATGAGTGGTCCTTCAGCCCCTACTGCGAGGAGCTGCACTGCTGCATCCCCTCTCCCAAAAAGGGGAAATGACCCCGGAGGAGTCCGGCCCTGGAGGAAGAGTAGCGCTCGCCGTGGAGCTGCCGGCGCTGCTCCCAGGGTGTGGCCGAGGCGGTGCGCAGCGCCTTGAAGTAAAGATGGGCAGATGAAGATGATTTCTGTGTGCTGTGAGGTTCATTCGCCTCCCGGGAGGGGACAGCCGGGGGAGGTTGGCAGCCAGAGCTCCCTGGAGAGCGGTCACGACACAGCCCTGACAGCCCCAGCTGCTCCTGGCAGCCCCAGACCCCTGACACCACAATGCCACCCGGGTAAAGCAAAGGCTTTGGGATTTTCAAAGCAGAGGGGTGGCAAAGGCTGGGAGAGGGCTCATTGCATAATCCAGTGCCTCCCTCCTCCACAAGTTGAACCCCAGTTTGTTTGTAGGGGACACCATCAGCCCCAGGAGTCCCGTTCAGCCTCTGCACTGGGGTTCTCAGTCCCACGGAGAGGTAGAAACAGGAGGCAAACAGCACCACCTTCCCCTTGCACCCCAAAATCCCATTCCTGGGGTGCCCACAGAGCAACCAGTGCAGCCACTGAGGCTTTGGGGTCCCGTGGTTGTCCTGGACACCCTCACCAAGTGCCTTCTCGGCAGAGTCTGTGACCAGGTTATTCCATGGGGGTCACCAGTAACAGGAGAGCAGATGAGGATTTCTTCAGTGTCCCTTCCCTACTCCCTCTGCTGTGGGATAACCCAATCACTCCAGGTGTTCTGCAGGGGACATGGGCTGATCCGGTGTGGGGTGGCTCAGAACACCCCACAAACACTCCAGCAATACTGGAGGCTGAGATATTTGTGTCCTAAAGGGTCACAGGGCAGAAATCAGCTCTGTTTCTCTGAAACCCTCCAGGAAACAAAGGAACTTTCCAGCCCTGGGGCCTTGCAAACGCAGGAAAAGGCTTTGCACTGGTGTTTGTGGGACGGGAGGGTGTACAGACCTCTCCCTCTTGTGGGATGTCTCCCAGTTTCTGCAGGAGGAAGGGCTGTGTCTCCTCTCCTCAGCAGCATCCTCTGTGTCCAGCAGAGATCTTGGCACATGGAGCTGGAGGTAAAAGTAATTTCTTCCTCAGGATAATTTGTATATTTGTCCAAAACTCCCATTTTCCAGAACACGCGGGGGCTGCTGGTGTGTCTGAACACTCAACATGAGGTGTTCCATGGGTTTTGTGACCACGCTGGTCTGAATGAGTGTCCCTGGAAAATTTGGGGCAGACAGAAATAAAAGAATAACAGAAAAAAAAAAAAAAAGGAGCAAGTTTATGCTCCTTTATTTTATCCTCAGGATAAAACTTTTATCCTGAGGATAAACGTGAAATCTGATAACCTGAAACATTTTATCAGTTTAAACCCTGACCAAGGATACAGGAAACCTGGTAAGGCTGTGGGATTTCTTAGGATATAGACAAGAGGAATGAGTCTCTTCCCAAAGTGGGTGAGATGCTGAGAGTGAGGGGGTTAACACTCAATTTACAGAGGCTGAGGGCTGGCAGCACACAAAAATCACATTTGACACAGGATGGCCCATCAAGAGCCACAAACTTTGTCAAGATCCACCTGAGCCCAGACAAGAGGACATGAAAACCAGGAAATTCTCCTAAACCAGCCCTGAGCTGGTGACACTTCACAGGCACACAAGGCTGAAAGTTTGGTTAAAGGATAAAAATTGCGGAGCGAAACATCGAACAACAACAAAAAAATCCCCCTCCTTTGCTGTTTTTTTCTTATTTTTTTCCTTGGGAACTGTGAGAGGAGAGCAAAAAGAAAAGCCGTGTGTAAAAGAATGAACTCCAGAATGGGGTTTGGAGCAACCTGGGGTAGTGGAAGTTGTCCCTGCCCATGGCAGGGGGTGGGATGAGATGAGCTATAAATGTCACTTACAACCCAAACTATTCTATGATTCCACGATACTATAAATTCTAACTATGCCAAGGAGCAGATTTATATCCTGGGAAGGACCTTTTATAGGAGAAATAGTTGAATATCTCTATGTTATACCAATGAATTACTGGATTATAGGGGTTTCTTATACTTCACAGGTAGAAAACATCAGTCACTGGGCTTGGTTCAAAGTCATCCCCTGGGAGAGCCCCTGCAACTCAGATCCCACAGAACTCACACTCCACACCTTCACAGGGGCCAGAGGGGATGGAAAGGCCACTGCTTCTGCACTCAATTTCAATCAGGAAGGGATATAAAAATGGAAATTGTTGAAAAGGAGACCAAGGGTGCAGCTAAAAGAGTTAAATGCTTGCAAAGAGATTCTTTGCAAGCACCTGGAGAGATATTTAAGGCCACTAAGAGGGAGACTTGGGGAAAATGTATGACAGGTATTAAAAAAAGAGCCCTGAGAAAGAGCAAAAGGAAAAGGTCACAGCAGAAGAGTGGGATGAGGGAGGTTGTTGGAAAGGAAAAGCTGAAATTGTGTCCACACATGGAAAATAGAAAAGATAATAAACTGGGCCTGACAAAGTATGAACACAATAGGGCAGCTCAGCAGAGAATTGCAGGAAGAGCTTGCAAAACGTGAGGAAGCCTCTTCAAGTCTTCTTTTCTTTTTCCAAACACATCAGGAACGTGAAGCCTGACAAAGAGCGTGGTCAGGGAAATAAAGTTAATTAAAGAGCAGGCCACTCCACAGGAGCTGAATGAAACATTTACATCTGTGCTCACCTGGCAAGAAAAAAGGGAGGCCTTGATGCTGAAACCTCCTTTGTGGGGACTCATCAAGGGGCTCATCTTAAATGTAAATGCAGTGGAAGAGAGGAAAAAGCAGCAACAAATCACCAGCACCCACATCTTTCCCCTCAAAAAAAGTCTGAAGGGAATTCAAGGATCAAACAGCCATTTCTGACTGCACCGCGTGACCTCTGTGGCCTGGAGAAGAAAAGGATCCAGGGAGACCTCAGAGCCCCTTCCAGAGCCTAAAGGGGCTCCAGGAGAGCTGGAGAGGGACTTGGGACAAGGCATGGAGGGACAGGACACAGGGAATGGCTTCCCAGTGCCAGAGGGCAGGGATAGATGGGATATTGGGAAGGAATTGTTGGCTGTGAGGGTGGAGAGGCCCTGGCACAGGGTGCCCAGAGAAGCTGTGGCTGCCCCTGGATCCCTGGAATTGTCCAAGGCCAGGTTGGACAGGGCTTGGAGCAACCTGGGATAGTGGAAGGTGTGGCTGGGGGTGGCACTGGATCATCCTTAAGTTCCTTCCAACCCAAAACATTCCATCATTCCATGGTCTATTGCTCAAGAAAGTTTTGCTGTGCAAAGATGGGAGGTGCCAGTTTTATAGGAGAAACAAATCTTAAAGTGTCCTGTGGGATTGCAAGCCAGGATTGAACCAGTTTTAAATGTAACAACAAGGGAGAAAACCGGGAAAATCCTGCCCTAAAACCAAAGGACAAGGCCCAGCACTTTGGGGCTGAGATGCAGGAGAGGGGGTTGAGAGGAGCATTGAGGGGAGTCACTGGTGGGGCTACAGCAGGAAATTTGGTCATAAAAATATCTGGAAAGGGGATGGGATGGGATGGGATGGGATGGGATGGGATGGGATGGGATGGGATGGGATGGGATGGAAAGATGCCAAAATTTGTTGTTAATTCGTTATTGAGGGTAATAAAGGTGAGGACTGAGGAAGGACCTGGCTAGTTTGGGGCTGTGACTCCCTGTCTGGTGAAATCCAGTGCAGGTGGATGTTGTGAGGGAAAATTCAAGTCATTTTCAATGTCAAGTGGATGGCTCCATGTTGGTTATTTGATTGCAGACATTGGGAGTGCAGGAGCGAGAGAGAACAGGGAGCAGCACCATCACACTGAGCTGCTTGATAAACCTTGGGAATTCCAGCCAGACATTTTGGGTCTCTCCTTTTAATTTTTTTTTATTTTATTTTCCCATGTGCTGTTCCCACGACAGTGAATATCCCTGGGAGAGGAGAGGGAAGAGCTGGAGGCACTGTGCAACCACTCAGAGAGCGAAACCTGGGATCTGCTGAGCCTCCAGCCTCCGTCTCACCAAGGGAGGAGCAACTGGAAAAAGCCCTGCTGGGCCATTTCTTTGCTGTTTACACAAACTGCACTCATCAGGAAGGTCCCAGTGTTTAAAAAGAGGCAGTGCAGGCTCTGCCCTGCTCCCTGTGTGTGGCTGTGTGTGGGTGGCAGTGACAGGGAAGCAGATGGGCACATTAACAGGAGTCACTGGGCCAGACGTTCCCCTCCTGCCTGGCGTTCCTCTCTCTCCCAGGGCAGATGCACTGACTGTCACTACAAGGAAAGGCACATCTTTAAACTGCATAGCACCAGGCAAGATGGGAACTCCACATTTGTGGGGAAAGAGAGTTGGGTTTTTTTGCTTCTCTGCTTGGCTTGTTCCTTTAAAAATGTTTCTGTTGAAATCTTATTTCGCTGAAAATAAGACAGAGAGGAAAACAGGGGGGAAAGAATCTTACAACCAGGATCCAATCAATTGTCATGGAATCCCAGAATGGTTTGGGTTGGAAGGGACCTTAAAGATCATCCAGTGCCACCCCCTGCCATGGGCAGGGACACCTCCCACTAGCCCAGGCTGCTCCAAGCCCAGTACAACCTGGCCTTGGACACTTCCAGGGATCCAGGGGCAGCCACAGCTTCTCTGGGCACCCAGTGCCAGGACCTGCAGCTTCCAGAAGCAGGATTCAGCAGAACACCCTTTCTTTTGGAGCTGCAATTTTTGGGGCTGTTTTAACTGATATTCATCACATCTCAGGCACCTGGTGGGATTTTTGGGGGTGTCCTGTGCAGGGCCAGGACTTGGACTGGGTGACACTTGTGGGTCCCTTCCAGCTCAGGATATTCTGTGATTTTGTGGTCATTTCTCAAGTTACTCTGTTTATGTCAGATAGGAAAGACAAAGAAGGTCTGGTTTTGTTGTTTTTTCCCCCAAGTACCTGTCCTTTCCAGATGTAGAACCCCATGAAAGCTTGACATGAGTGAGTAAATGGCTGCTTTAAAGTGGTGTAGTTTTAGCTGAAACCCCACAGGCATTCAGGGTCACTTCATTATTCTACTCCTGCACTTGCTCCATTGCTCTGCACAACTCCCTGACAGGAGGGGGCAGCCAGGGGAGTCGGGCTCTGCTCCAGGGGAACAGGGACAGGATGAGAGGGAACAGCCTCAAGCTGTGCCAAGGGAGGTTTAAATTGGATATTGGGAACAATTTCTTCATGGAAAGGGTTGTCCAGCCCTGGCACAGCTGCCCAGGGCAGTGCTGGAGTCCCCATCCCTGGAGGGATTTGAAAGCCGTGTGGATGTGGCGCTGGGGGACATGGGTCAGTGGTGGCCTTGGCAGTGCTGGGGAAGGGTTGGACTCGATGATCTCAGAGGGGCTTTTCCAACCTTAACAATTCTGTGATTCTACTGAAGTCTATAAATATGAGGGTATCTCTGCTTTCCCACTGGAAAATATAGTTTCTTTCCCAGATTTATTTGGACCCCTGTGAACCCCAAACCTTAAGGATTTTTTAATTTTTTTTTACAATTTTTTTTTTTTTTTAAGTCAGTGGTCAAAGAAAATGTATTAGAAGGGAAACACAGGTGATGACTGAGGAAGGTCCCTCTGCCAAAATTTCTGCCATGACTTCAGGGTAGCAAGACACAAAATTCATTCAAACACGTGGGCTCAAACACACCAAACCCAGTCCCAGATCAATGGCCTAGAGAACATCCTAAAAGAGATTTTGAACAGTGCCCTAATTCTACAATTCTAAAATTCCTCCAGAGTTGGTGAGAAGGGATTGTGACAACAGCAGGATCGCTGGGAGGTCAGAGCTGCTGCTGCCAGACATGTGCTCCATTCCCCAAATTGTGCCCTTCTTAGGAACGACCACGTGGGAAACCCAAACTGTCAGCTTTCAGCCCCTTTCTTCACCTGCTGCAGAGACCTTGGTTCTGTGTTTCTCTTCACCTTTCCCAGTATCCATTCCCCATCCAAAGCCAGCAGAGGTGCTGGGAAATGGTCTTGGCTTTACTCCATGTATTTCCCGGAGGACAAGGAGGTGGAATCTGCCCTGTGGCCAGTGTGGGTTAATCCCATTTTCAGGAGCTCTCTGAGCACCTTCTGGTCATCACTGGGTGGTGTCTCCATGCTCCCTTTTAGGTCCCTTTATCTGCATTTTCCCCTTTCACCAATCCCTGCTTTATTTCATCATGTTTCCTTACAATTCTTGGGTTTTTCCAACCCTGTGGCTCTTTTTTCCCCTTCTAAAGGAGGAGGATGCTGAAGGGAGTGTGGGACCCTGCCCCCATCCTTCCCTCTCATTCCCCAGCTGTGGTAACAGCCCTTCTGCCAGGATCTCTACTGAGCACTGATTTTTTTGAGCCCCAGGACTGAACCAGGCTCCCTCCCACCCATGGCATTTGCTGTGAGGCTCAGTGGGGAAAGGGACACCTGGGAGGGTGTTGTTCCTTTGCCACCCAGCGCTGCCAGAATTCCCTGTGGGAAACAGAGGGGAAAACTCCATCTCTTTAACACTTTGATTATGAAATCCGTGAAAAAGAACAACGAGAGGTGATGCCAACAGGCCTTTGGGGCTGGGCTTGGGGAGCCTGTCCTAATGCTTTAAACAGGATCACGAGCACACAACAGAAGACATCTCCTTTTTTGTTTTGTTTTATTTTTTAAGAGGAGGGGATGGCAGCTGGGTCAGACAGCTGGGAATCTGCTCCCAAGGCCACCGTGGTGCCTCCTCTTCCCCAGATGTTTCCTTTCCAGCTCCTATTTCCCCTTCCAGGTGGGTGGGACGCAGCACGAGTACTTGCAGTCAGCAGAGGTGTATTTCATGTCCGTCACACGACACTTTGGGGAGCAGTACCCCAACGGAGCACAGGTCTTCATTACCTTCCCACAGCCTGGAAGAGCAGAGGGAGAGTGGTTGTTCCCCATTTCTGTTCCCCATTTCCCCATCTCTGTTCCCCATTTCCCCATTTCCTCTTTTCCCCATCTATGTTTCCCATTTCCCCATCTCTGTTCCCCATTTCCCCATTTCCTCATTTCTGTTCCCCATTTCCCCATCTCTGTTCCCCATTTCCCCATTTTCCCATCTCTGTTCCCCATTTCCCCATTTTCCCATCTCTGTTCCCCATTTCCCCATTTCCCCATCTCTGTTCCCCATTTCCCCATTTCCCCATCTCTGTTCCCCATTTCCCCATTTCCTCATTTCTGTTCCCCATTTCCCCATCTCTGTTCCCCATTTCCCCATCCCCATTTCCCCATCCCCATTTCCCCACTTTCCCATCTCTGTTCCTCATTTCCCCATTTCCCCGTCTCTGTTCCCCATTTCCCCATCCCTGTTCCCCATTTCCCCATCCCCATTTTCCCATTTCCCCATTTCCCTGTTCCCCATTTCCCCGTCTCTGTTCCCCATTTCCCCATCCCCATTTTCCCATTTTCCCATTTCCCTGTTCCCCATTTCCCCATTTCCCCATCTCTGTTCCCCATTTCCCCATTTCCCCATTTCCCCATCCCCATTTCCCCATTTCCCTGTTCCCCGTTCCCCATTTCCCCATTTCCCCACCTCTGTTCCCCATTTCCCCATCCCCATTTCCATACCCTCCCACCCCCTCCCAGTTGCAGTGGTCAGCAGGATCAGGCCCTGCTCATAGGGAGGTCCTGCTCTGTCCCCCCACGTGTCCAACACTCCTCCCCAAGCCCAGCCCCAAAGCTGGAAGGGACCTTGAAGGGCACAGAGCAGCTCCTTGTGCACCTCTCTCCCTAGGGGGCCACTGGATGACCCTCTAGCACTTTGGGAAAGATGGAAGAGCATCTCAAACCACCCCAAAAGCAAAGCTCATAAAGATGTTCCTCAGGGCAAGACTTCACTGGGTGCCAGGCACCAGCGTGAGAAGCTGCTGGCCTGAAATAGCTGGGAAATAATGTCCAGAGTGAAGGGATATCGGATTTGGAACCTTTCTGAGCCCCAAATCTCCCTTTCAGCCATCAGAAAGGGAGGTGACACCCAGAACAGAAGGGATGTCTGAGCACTGCACATCAAAAAGGTGAGGGAGCTTGACCCTGAAGGTGTTGCCAGAACTGGTTTGGCACAAAAGGTGGCATCAAGTAGAGGAAACTTCCAGAAAGCTGGTGTCTCTGAAAAGGACATCCAGCAGTCGCTTGGTACTTCATGACTGAAATAATTACACCAGGGCCCAGCTCACCTTAACTTAGGTGTCAAAAACATCCAAAACATCCTAAAAGTGTCTCTTACATTACTTTAAAGTGATTTTCTTTTGGTAAAGACTCATTTGTATAAAAGTGTCCCCATATAAAACAGCCTGGGGTAGCCAAGTCATGCCACAGAATCATAGAATCCTGACATAATAGAATCCCGAAATCATAGTCATTAAATCAGAGAATCCTAAAGCCATAGAGTCATGGGATCATAGAGCCATAGAGGTGTTTGGCTTGGGAGGAAACACAGATGCACAGCCGAAGGATTAGGGACGTTTATGTGGGCAACAAAGTCACAGCTCCAAAGCCAGGAGGGCCCACGTTTGCTCAAAGTGCCTGTGGTGCACACTGACCCTCCTCACCCCGCTTTTCCCCCTCATCCAGCTCACATTCCCACACAATCCCCCCTCTTACCTGGGGCAGCCAGGGAGACCAGGAGGAAGACAGCGAAGACAAGGTAGAGGAACCTCATGGCTGGAGCTGAGCTGGGATCTCAGCGAGGCTGGAGCTGGAGGGTCGGAGGGAGCCGAAGCTGGGCGCCGTGAGTGGCGAGGCTGGGGATCCTCGGATTTATAGGGCAGAGAGGAGGGTCTGGGGGAGGTCCTGCTGCCCTCATGGGTCACTGCTTGGCACAGCCACCGACCCCTCCACCCTTTTGCATGATACCAGACCTGGTATCAGCCCCGATTCAAAGGAAAACCACGGAGTGTGACAGGAGCGGACGGGGAGCAGATGGAGCCGATGTGCTGGGGCAGAGGGACCTCGCAGGGAACGAGATCAGTATCACAGGCCTTTCCCAACCTTTGGCAGGGATGCAACAGGGCTGGGATGTGGCCAGGATGCACTGACAGCTCTGTCTCCGTTGTCTGGAGCTGTCCCCACAGGGGCTGGACACGCTGAGAGGACCCGGTGTCCATGTGTCACCCTCTTGGGAACCACGACTGCAAATCCCTCTGGTAAATTCAGCTAACACCACATTCCCTGCAGCCTGTTCTGCTGTCCCCTCTCACCCCTCTGAAGGGCCAGAGCCCTGGAGCTGAGAGCCTTTTCCCAGGAAGAGCTGACCACTTGCAGACACTTTGATCAGCCCCTCTTCCTCACAAACCCTCCAGACAGCTCCGGGGCCTCGAGTGTGTTTAAATTCCGGGGTGGACATGGCCTGATCCTGGCTGCCAGGGGTGCTCTGGTGCCAACAGAAGGTTATTCAGAGCAGGCAAATGAAAACTGACTGCAAGGAGTCTGGAGGCAGAAGGATCTCAGTACTGAGCGGCAAGCGAGACTGGCTCAGTGATGGCAAACTGATTGTCACTGTCCAGGAATTATATATTCCCAAAGAGCACTCAGAAAAAAAAACAACCCCAGTGTCCAGAAGCAGGAAAACTGAGTGCTTGGGTTTTTGGAAATGGGTGCTGATAGAAATTGGGGTGGTTTTGTGATAGTTTTGAGGGTACTTCATGCTGCAAACTGTGCTGGTGTCCCTGTCTGTGCACATGCAGAGCAGGAAAAGGGGTACAAAGGATGTCAGGGAGGATGGTGAGAGCTGGGGACTCGTTCCCAGGCAGCAAGGCAGTAATTAGACCGGGAACTTCCACTGCAGGGGGAGATGAGTATGTGGGAATGTGTGACAGCACTGTTAAAGAAGTGCCCTACAAAAGAGAGAACTCTGGTTTTCCCTTCCCATAACCAGGGAAGCAGGTGACACTCGGGAGTCTGACTCACTGAACAAAGGAATTCTTCTTTCCCACTGCCCGCAGTGGTGCAACTCCCTGTGCCACTGACAGCGTGAGAGGAAACAGCCTCAAGTTGCACCAGGGGGGGATTAGATGGGATATTAGGAAAGATTTGTTTGCTGAAATGGTGGTGAGGGAGGTGATGGAGTCACCGCTCCTGGAGGGATTTAAAAGCTGTGTGGATGTGGCACCTGGGGACATGGCTCAGTGGTGGAGGAATGGTTGGACTCGATGATCTCAGAGGGCTTTTCCAACCTTAATGATTCCATGGTTCCATAGATACTGTGGAACAGGGAGTTGCAAATGTCTTCAGAAGGTCACTGGGGCAGCCAATCCGACTTTGAAGATTGCTCTGAGCAGCTGGGCAGGCTGGACCAGGCCACCTCCAGAGCTGCCTCCCACCCAGCATTGTTCTATGCTTCCATGAAATCCATAAAATCCATTGAGGGGCATTCAGCACAATGATATCCATCCAAATCCAACTCAGCAACCCCAAACATCAGACTGCTGGAGTTGGGTGGGTTTCCAAAGAAGTGTTGCTGTGTGTGGCTGTGCTCTTCCACCCTTCTCAGCATCAGCTGTCTGTCACTGTCACACTGAGGACACCTGGCTGGACCAGGACCTGCTCCACAGACAGCAACAGAGCTGGGGAAGGGGCTGGAGCCCCAGGAGAGGCTGAGGGAGCTGGGAAAGGGGCTCAGCCTGGAGCAAAGGAGGCTCAGGGGGGACCTTGTGGCTCTGCACAACTCCCTGACAGGAAGGGGCAGCTGGGGGGGTCGGGCTCTGCTCAGAGGGAACAGGGACAGGATGAGAGGAAATGGCCTCAAGTCACATCAGGGGAGGTATAGATTGGATAACAGGAACAATTTCTTCATGGAAAGGGTTGTCCAGCCCTGGCACAGCTGCCCAGGGCAGTGCTGGAGCGCCCATCCCTGGGGGGTTTCAAAGCCGTGTGGATGTGGCACTTGAGGATGTGGGTCAGTGGTGGCCTTGGCAGTGCTGGGGAATGGTTGGACTGGATCATCTTAGTTAGAGGTCTTTTCCAAACCCAGATGATTCTGTGATCCTGTGATTCCATGTCATGTTTTACCCTTCTGTGAGTGACTTCTTAACAAATCAACTGTCCTGGCACAGTTGGTAAATTTTTAGCACAACCCTGGCCTTGTTTTTTTTCCGAGGCCACTTTACACATCTGCAAACACATTTCCCACTGCACCTCCTGTGTCTCCATGTGACAGGCCTGGTTTCCAGTGGGACTGGGACCTGGTCACCCCGCTTGGAGTGGGAGAGGGTTTCATATTGTGGATGTCAGCAGGGTGTGACCACTGACATCAGGGCCAGGGAGTGGGGCATGGAACTCTTCAGCTGCCAGCAAAGCTGCAGCTGTGGGGATGCTGTGTGTTATCAAAAATGCCTGGAACCCCCGTGTCCAGGGATGCCACAAAGGTGCTCTGAGGACTGGAGCCCCTCTGCTCTGGAGCCAGGCTGGGAGAGCTGGGGGTGTTCACCTGGCAAAGAGAAAGATCCAGGGAGAGCTCAGAGCCCCTTCCAGAGCCTAAAGGGGCTCCAGGAGAGTTGGAGAGGGACTTGGGCCAAGGGATGGAGAGACAGGACACAGGGAATGGCTTAAACTGAAAGAGAATAGGGAGAGATTAGAGATTAGAGATCAGACTTTAGAGATTGGCTGTGAGGGTGGGGAGGCCCTGGCACAGGTTGCCCAGAGAAGCTGTGGCTGCCCCTGGATCCCTGGAAGTGTCCAAGGCCAGGCTGGACGGGGTTTGAAGCGCCCTGGGATAGTGGAAGGTGTCCCATGGCAGGGGTTAGAACAGGATGATCTTTAAGATCCCTTCCAACCTAAACCATTCAGTGGTTCTGTGATCACAATCTCAATTCTTCCAGATTTTTGTTACAGATCACAATTTCTTGGGCCTGTAACTGTCTCAGCTTTGAGCTCTCTCCAACTTTTCCACCTCCCCTTGAAGCCTGGTGCCCTCAGCAGCAAACAGCACCACCTGGAATTCTTATTCAGGGCAATAAATGAATTAACTGAAGTGCCTGACACGTGATAAACCTGGGGGTTATTTTTATAGAAAGAATAATTCCTGCCTTTTCCAGAAGAGAGCAGGATGACATGGTCCCAGTGTGTGCACCTTGGTGCCCACTGCAGCCCCACACTTCTGCAGAATCCCTGCATTGCTTATTCCAGCTTCTCCACCAACTCTTCCTGTCTCTTCCAAAAAAGAAAACCCAATCCCCAGTGCTCTCCAGAACAGAGCAGTCCCTTTCAGCCTATTTGCAGATTCAGTAGGGAGCAGCTTTATTCCATTACACAATTTTTAATGGAGACCCTGGATAGTTCGGGACTTGGAACTTGGAGCCTTCCGAGATGTCCTTCTACCATCGCCATGGTAACTGGAAATTTATGAACTCCTGTTCATAAACCACTTTTTCCTTCATTTCCTCTAGGCCGTGATCAATACTGGAAAAAAAGAAACAAACTCAAAATTGAGACAAAGCACCCAGAAAAATGAATATGATGAAAATGTTGTAGAGAATCCCAGCTGGGAGAGGCTCTTGAGGATCCTCAGTGCCAGAGCTCCAGTCAGGGTTGGATACTCCCTAAAACCATTCCCATCATGGATCTGATACCCCATCGTGTCCATTGTGTCCATGCCTTGCAGACAGCACCCAGAGCTTATCAGGAACGATCCCAGACGGAATTCCTGCTGCCCTGGGAGCAGCTGTGCTGTGGGCAGCCCCAGCTGGCGCTGCTGGAGCACGGCCGTGCCCAACAGCCGGATCTGGGCAGCGGGAACGGCCCCCACGTGCCCACGGAGCACGGGCCTGGCTGCCAGGTGCCTTTGTGAGAGGGACCAGCGGGTCAGGGTGACACTGCACAGCCTGCAGAGCAAACAACAGCCCTTTGGAGATGGCCTGAGTCCATCTCCAGGCACAAATGTCTCTGTCTTTGTTGTTTCATGAGCATTGTTCCGTGCTCCCTGCACAGCAAGGGCTCCCCTGGCCCTTCAGGCATCAGATTGAATATTAGGAAAAATGCCTTCACTGAAAGGGCGGTCAGGCATTGGAATGGGCTGCCCAAGGAAGTGGGGGAATCACCACCCCTGGAAGTGTTCAGAAAACATGTGGATGTGGCAGTTGTGGACGTGGTTTCGTGGTGGGCTTGGCAGCGCTGGGGAACAACTGGAGTCGGTGATCTTGAGGGATTTTCCAACCACGGTGATTCCATGATTCTGTTTTCTACGCTGTTCTGCTTTTCCCTTGTTTTCCTCCCTGCCCACCCAGGTAACACAGCAGCTGGGGAGCTGGGGAGCATGGAGAGACCTGGAAGAACAAAATTAGGAATTGCCACCTCCAGAGCCTTCTTGTTGGGACATCCTTGAATACAAACTCCACTGGCCAGAAGCTCTGTATGGTCAAATTGCTGAAGAGGACCCTGGATAAAGTGTCCTCCCTGTCACTCCTTTAGACCCTTTCCAGATTTCTCCATTGTTTCTCTCTTTTTCATGCCTCCATCCAGCTATTGTCCATATCCAGTTGTGGTAACTACATGCTCACACCCTCTTAGCTCTCTTCTTCATTCTCTGCTTTTTCCTTTTGCTTTCCACTTTATATTTTCCTGTTTTCCATGACCACTGCAGGGAAATAACCCTGCTCATTTCTGCTGTTGAGCATTCATAGCCTTTTAGAAGGAATAATTCCATTTACTGGAATTCTGAAGGAAAATAAATCATTACCCTTATAGGAGTGTTGCGTTTTTTGGGGGTTTTTTTTGTTTTTATAAGAAACTGGGTGGGTTTTTTCAAGATGCAGAGTTTATTTTGTAGATATTGAATATGTTTGTTCCTATAAATGTTCACCAGGGAATCCCTCATTCCAGCTATTCACGTTCTAATTCAAACAAACACCACCATTCGTTGCTGGTGTTGTCTCATCTCTTCTGGATTCTTCTCTTCTGGATGCAAAACCAACAACTAAAATCTCCTGCTCTGAGTTAAGGCACAAGGAGCAGGAAGGATGAGTCTGAATCATCTTAGGAACACCCAAAAAAACCCAGTGCTGGGAGATGCTGGAGCCCTTTGCACCACGGGAGAAAGAGCAGAGCTGGAGAAAATCCAGCAGAGGAGAGGAAGGATCTTACATGTTCCTTCACAAAAATTTTGACTGTATTTTTGAATGGGATGTGATCCAGCCTTGATGTAATTTCGTTTTTCTTTTTAATCCCAGAAATTCTAGAACCATTTGTCCCCAGGCAGATCTGGGGCTTTGCACAGATGTTTTCATCAGGCTCATTTCCTTCCCTGGTGCACACAGTGACCCCCGTGCTCCCTGTGCCAGCCACACAAGCTGAACCCTGCACCAGCACACGAAATATTTTCCAGTATGGCAACAATAAAAGTATAGTCCATCATCCTGATGTAAATCTGGGATTATTTTCCCTTGTTCATCACCTTGCAGTTGTGGTGCCCCAGGGACCTCCCTTTCCCACTGATCTCAGTTTGTTCAACCCAGAAGAGGGAAAGACAAGGGGGTGAATGGCTCAGACAGGGAAACAGCAAAGGAACTGGGATCTCTTCACTCTCCTCTGCCTCTTTCCAGCTAAAAATTTGAAGCCGAGTCCTTGGCATGTCTGTCAGGTGAGCCCTGTGCTGTGCAGCAGGAAAACGGCACAAGCACGGCCAGCTTTGGCCATCCCCATGGGATTAAACTGCTCCCAGCTTCTAAAACAGTGGGATTCTACCCAAAATGTCCATTGGGAGTGGTCCTTGGTCTGTGGCAAATCCTGAACTTGCAGCTGAGATTTGGTGAACCTGCTGGCTGTCCTGGGGCACAGCAGCTGCTGGGGCTGTGCCAACCCTTTGGGAACATGGCACGGTTTAAACTGGAGTGTGGGCACTCCCCAGGGCAGCTCCAGATCGCAGCAGCTCTCAGGGTTCCAGGACGAAAGAGGAATAAATAGGATCAGAACTCCTGCACTTTGGAAGCTGTGGAGTTGGGTTTGTGGTGAAAATTTTCCCTGGTGAGGAATATCCAGTCATGAGCTGAAAATCTCCAGGCAATGAAGACATCACCACTTCTATTATTATTGAATCTCACTTCTAGTAACTAAAGTTTCTTTATAGAATCAGAGAATCGATTTATAGGATGGTTTGGGTGGGAAGGGACCTTACAGAACATCTAGTCCAACCCCCTGCCATGGGCAGGGACACCTTCCACTGTCTCACGTTGCTCCAAGCCCTGTCCAAACCTGGCCTTGGACACTCCCAGGGATCCAGGGGCAGCCCCAGCTTCTCTGGGCACCCTGGGCCAGGGCCTCACCTCCCTCACAGGGAAGAATTTTTCCTAACTTCCAATCCAAACCCACTTGCTTTCAGTTTGATGCCATTCCCTCTTGCCCTGTCACTACAGGCACCTGTAAATTGTCCCTCTCCCTGTTCCCTGT
This sequence comes from Corvus moneduloides, assembly GCF_009650955.1. Lineage (NCBI taxonomy): Eukaryota > Metazoa > Chordata > Aves > Passeriformes > Corvidae > Corvus > Corvus moneduloides. The sequence goes on from NC_045478.1 coordinate 3,146,322, forward strand.
AGGCTCCCTTCAGACACTGGGAGGCCACCTGGGCACTGGGTTTGGTGGTGAACATGTGGGGCTGGGTCAATGTTTGGACTCGATGATCTTAAAGGGCTTTTTTAACCTTAATGATTCTGTGATTCCATTAAAAAAAAAGCCACAGGACTGCAACAGCAGCTCTTCTTTGTCTCTGATCTCACAGTTAAAGAGACTTTCCAGCACTGCTGCTGAGTTCCAGCACAGCTGGATGTTTTTCCAGCTCTCGCTTTCTCCGTGTCCTGTTTGATTTCCAGAATGACAAGTCACGGCTCTAAATTTATCCCAGTGCCTGCAACAGGCAGTGGAACAAAAGGCACTGCAGCTGGTGGGAGCAGCTCTGACTCTGCTGGGCTGTCCTGGCTCTCATTTCTTCGTCACTGGTACTCCGGCCACTTGTTCTTTATTAACTGGGATTGTTAATTGGATTCTGGAAGAAAAGATTTTCACTTCTCTGCATCCAACAGAGAGGACATTTACTCCCACACTGAGAACCCTTTTTCCCCCCAATAACAATGGTTCATACCTCAAGCTTCTCCGGAGACTCAGCCTAACAAATCCTAACTCAGCCTGTTTGTACTTGATCTTAAATACTCAGCACAACCTCAGCTGTCACTGCTGAACTCACAACACCAGAGGGTCGTTCCAGCTCCATTTAAAACCGTTTTCCCTGGTGGTGAGGCCAGGCTGGACGGGCTTGGAGCAGCCTTAGTGGAAGGTGTCCCTGCCCATGGCAGGGGGTGGAACCAGATGAGCTTTAGGGTCCCTTCCAACCCAAGCCATTCTGTGATTCTATGAAGTTCAAGTCTCCCTGCCCACTCAAACAAAATTTTCTAAGCTCTATCAAGTCCAGGAGTGTTTGGTTTTGAAGATGTATTGATTTATGCTCTTCAAGAGGCAATTCAGGATTCTGCTTTCTCTGGAATGATCTGGCAATTTCCCAAACTGGGTCAGACCCCAAGAACCCAGTCTTGGAGTTGTAAAGACTTACCCCAGCATATGCAGCTCCCAGGACAGAGAGAACCTGAGCCAAGTGTCAGGAAAAAGCAGCCCAAATGATGTTTGCAAAGCACCACAGCTTCTAAAGAGTAATAAGAAAGAATCAGCTCATAAACAATTTATTACCTCACATTATTCCCATTTCCCTTTCAGAAACGGGTGGCAGAACAACCCTGTTCTTGAATGACAGGATCAGAGACACATGGAATGGTTTGGGTTGGAAAGGACCTCGATGATCATCCAGTTCCAACACTCTGCCATGGGAGGCTGATAACAACGGCTCCTGGTAGTCTGCAGAGAAATTATGATTGTCTCTACTGCAACCTGTAGTCACTGTATAAATACCTGTTTAATTATCTTTCAACTTAAACCCAAGTGCAGGTGAAGATAATTTCATTAATGCCCCTTATGTCACACTCCTGTCCAATGGAAATCCTTTGTAACCACAGAATTTTCCCTCCTCTGTCACCAAATTATCTTTCTTTCTTTTTTTCTCCCTCCAGGGGTCTCAGAGCCCCTGAATGTTAAATCATGCCCAGAGACAATCCCTCAAAACCACCCACCTAAAAAATCAGACCATGGCACATCAATACATTGAATATTTATCAGACCCCTGTGCAGTGGCCTGAGCGTTTCCTCAGAATTCAATATTTGTTGAGTCTGTGAAAAGGTTGGAATTTTCCCCAGGGAAATGTGAAACAGCCAGGCAGAGATGATCTATCAGATATCCCACCCTTCACACTCAGGTCTTGATACAGGGAGGGTTTTGGGGACTGTCTGTACCTGAGCAATTGTTCTCACTCACTCAGAATGATTCCCAAGAAGCCTGGCACCAGGCTGTGTACTCTGTGTACTCCAGGAGCACAGAGACCTGGAGCTTTGTCCCTGCTGAGCGCCTGGAGATTTCCACGGCAAGAAAGGATTTTCATAAAGGGAGAAAGGGAAAAAAAAAGAAAAAAAAAAAAGGAAAAAAAAAAAAACAAAAAGCTTTGCAGAAAAATGTTAAATTTAGAATTCCAGAATGGTTTGGGTGGAGAGAGAAACCTCATCTCATTCCACCCCTCTGCCACGGGCAGGGACACCTTCCTCTATCCCAGGCTGCTCCAAGCCCCATCCAACCTGGCCTTGGACACTTCCAGGGATCCAGGGGCAGCCACAGCTTCTCTGGGCACCCTGGGCCAGGGCCTCCCCACCCTCACAGGGAACAATTCCTGCCCAATATCCCATCTATCCCTGCCCTTTGGCACTGGGAAGCCATTCCCTGTGTCCTGTCCCTCCATGCCTTGTCCCAAGTCCCTCTCCAGCTCTCCTGGAGCCCCTTTAGGCACTGGAAGGGGCTCTGAGGTCTCTTTGGATTCTTCTCTTCTCCAGGTGTCCAGCTCTCACCCACCAGCACCTCCAAGTCCTTTTCCTGGGGAGCATTATGAGTTGTCCCATGATTTCTAACAGCAAAATGAAAAAGTTTCACCAGAAACTCGTTATTCCCTGGGGGGAAAAACCCCAAAATCTGCTAAAAATAGTTTGCGATGGAATCTCAGCCCTGAGGAACACTCGTGTGTGCAGTGTGGGGTCCATCTGTCTGTCTGCCTCATCCTCCACCCTCCTGCCTCCTGCAGCCTCACTTCAGACTGCCCACTCACTCTCTGCTTGCCAAATCCCCGATCTGGCCGTGCTGGGGTGTCGGGAATGCTGGCTGGGAAGCTCTCCCACACCTGCAGGCTCCCTCCTTCCAGCTGCCAGGAGGATGGACCCTGCTGGTGGGGTTTAGTGAGGAACTGTGGATGGCAGCTCCCGGGACACACTGTGAGCTCAGACATTCCCGTGGATATAAAATGGAAAACGACATCTAAATCAGCCCCAGCTGCCTTCCCTGCTATTTTAGCAAATTTAGTATAAATAGGATGATTTATCTGCTTCTTCATGGAAGGGTTTTTCTCTCTGCCTCTTTCTCCTCCAGACCCCTGGCTACATCCACACCAGGGAATGAAGCAATGTCAGGACCAGGCTCAGACATAAAATTTCCCCCAGCCCCTGGCAGACTTTTGGTCTGGGCAAACTGGCTCCAAGGCAGGGCTCAGGAGCTCAGGTGCCCAGCAAGCTGCCCACTGTGGATCCCTTTTTTGGGAAGCCAGGAGATCTCCCTATCCCCTGTATAGCTTGGCCCTGCCAGCTGGCCTCGTGGCTGCTTTGGATTTATCCTTGTGGATGTGGTCACTGCACCCACAGGTGATTCTCAGCCCCAAACCTCCTTTACCTTGTGCTTGCTGCTCTTCCTGGGAAAATATCACAGTGTGAAGCGGCGGGGTGTTGGGATAATGGGATCACAGGAGTGAAAACAAGCCCAGAGAGAGCCCTAAAAAACACCAGTGCTTGTCCAAGAGGCAAATGGTCACGGGGCTGCAGCATATGGAGGGTGATCTGCTGTCCTGCAGCCCATTACTGCTTGGATTCCACAGGCAAACCCCTGCTGGTGTCAGTGCACACGTGGTGGAGGGGAACTCGCTCTCTGGAAAGCCCAAAATCATGGGAATCGCTCCAGATTCAGGACATGTGGTCTCAAAGGTGGCTCCAGAGCAGGGAGAGGAACATCTGCTCCCCAGGGCCTGCCCCTTGCCCCGGGGGTTTTCAGGAACAGACCCAGACAGTTCATGATCCTGCTCTCCAGGCAGGAGAGGAAGACATGGGAAGAGCCCTGGCTCCTGCTGAGGGCAGAGAAGCTTCTTGGCAAAGCTCTCCAGGCCACATTCCAGGGCAGAGGGGAGCAGATGGCCGGGCATTTAGGGCTCTGGCAGGAGCAATCCCTGGGCCTTTGGCTGAGGGCACTGGTTTAGCTCTGCTTTTCCTTCTGCTTGGACACTTTCTGTCTGTGCTTCTCCCGCTCGTGGAGTTTCTTAGGAGGCTTTGTCAGAGCAAGGAAAAGCAGATGGTGCCTGGAGCCACCTGCTGCAGGCAGCTGGAGAGCCTTCCTTGACCTGTTATCTGTTATCACAACCCAAGTCCATCCTCACAAATACCTCTACAACCTGTGGATCATAGAATATAGGTTAGAAAAGCCCTCTGAGATCAGTGAGTCCAAGCGCCCCCGCAGCACTGCCAAGGCCACCACTGACCCATGTCCCCAGTGCCACACCCACATGGCTTTGAAACCCCTCCAGGGTTGGGGACTCCAGCACTGCCCTGTTCCAGGGCTGGACAACCCTTTCAGTGAAGAAATTTTCCCTAATATCCAATCTAAACCTCCCCTGGAACAACTCAAGGCTGTTTCCCCTCATTGTTTTTACTTGGGAGAAGATCCAAACTCCCCCCCCGGCTGTCCCCTCCTGTCAGGGAGTTGTGCAGAGCCACAAGGTCCCCCCTGAGCTTCCTTTTCTCCAGGCTGAGCCCCTTTCCCAGCTCCCTCAGCTGCTCCTTATCATCCCAATTGTGCTCCAGCCTTCTCTCCCTCACTCGGGGCAAGTCTGTACCCTCAGCCACAAGATTATCCTAAAATTGTTGGTGCTCACGGCCCAGCCCGTGGGTTGGGATCTTTGCCCTTGAGTGGAGAGCGGCAGCTGGGGGGTTGGGAATGCAGGACAGGATGATTTGTGCAGGACATAGAGATAAGGCTGGCCAGGCAGGGTTGTTTCATTGCACAAGAGGTGAGCTGTTCCCTTCCCGACGTTCCGTACACCTCCCATTGTTCCCGAGGCTGGGGCACTGTTTGCTGACCGGTATCAGAGCTGAGCTGTGCCAGGCAGTGTCACAGCACAGGGAGCAGCTCCAAGCATTGCCGCTCCTTATTTCACAGGGCTAAAAACAAGACAGGACGGGTCTCCCTTCCGCGTTGGGGGTTCCTCCAGGAGAGGTAACGTTCAAACCAAAGTCTTTTGAGTACAAACCTTATTTTTCCTAAAGCACAAGGCACGAGGACAGAAAAAGGCAGGGAATTAATCCCATCCCAGTCCCAGCCTCCTCTTCTTCGGCACCCACTCCAGCTGTGGCTGTCCCTGGATCCCTGAAAGTGTCCAAGGCCAGGTTGGATGGGGCTTGGAGCAGCCTGGGCTAGTGGGAGGTGTCCCTGCCCATGGCAGGGGGTGGCACTGGATGAGCTTTAAGGTCCCTTCCCACCCAAACTATCAAGACACACCAGGGGAGATTGAGGAGCAATTTTTTCACCAAAAGAGTGATCAGTCGCTGTCACAGCCCAGGAAAGCAGTGGAGTCCCCATCCCTGGAGGGATTTAAAAGCCGTGTGGATGTGGCACTTGGGGACATGGGTCAATGGTGGCCGTGGCAGTGCTGGGGGATGGTTGGACTGGATGATCTCCGAGGGCTTTTCCAACCCAAACCCTTCTGTGCTTCTATTCTCTGATTCCATGACTGTGCTGCAAATACCCTTTAACAAATACCAGTCCCCACAGCACCTCCAGGGGGATGGAGGCCACCCCACAGAGCAGCTGTGCCTCAGTCTGTGGGGTCTGAGGGTGCTTCACAAGGGTGGGGGGCTGTGGGGCCGTGGGGATGGGAGGGGTGAACACGTGAGAGCCCAGGCAGTGCCTCCTGTGAGGCTCAGGGGGGTTAACACCCATAAAGTTCATTCCAAGGGAGCTGTGTGGAATCACAGAATCAGGGAATGGTCTGGGTGGGCAGGGACACCTTCCACTATCCCAGGCTGCTCCAGGCCCTGTCCAACCTGGCCTTGGACACTTCCAGGGATCCAGGGGCAGCCACAGCTGCTCTGGGCACCCTGTGCCAGCGACCCCAGGAGACCCCAGGAGAGAAGGAGCTCCCCAAAGCACCGGCCCTCCCTGAGGAGTTCCCACTGCTGAGCAGAGGAAGGAACAGGGAGACAGCTTTTCCTCCTCGGGCAGGAGCAGCTGCCCAGGCGAGCAGCCCTTTCACAGCCCTGCCCGTGCCCTGGAGGTGGGAATGTGTGTTTAGCTCTGGGTTCCCACCAAAGGCTTCCCAGTCCCTACAGGAAAATGCAGAGGGGGTGAGTCCTGTGCTGCTCCCAGCCCATGGCAGCACTGAGAGCAGCAACAGAGACGTGTTCGTGTTTTAAGTTTCACCCAGGACTCCCAAACCTCAGCAAATCCAGCCCTGGGAGAGACCCCTCTTTTCCCTTTGATGATGTGGATCAGTGCAAACCCCCATAAGAGGAGAATTAATTGTCCTTATTATGAATCTTTGCACCTATCTACGAGATTAAAATGTCACTAACTAGAATTTCAAATCATTCCCAGACACCGGAATCACCAAACCTGCAGCATTAACGAGACACACGGGCAACAAACTGGACAAACTCCGGCTGAACTCAGCACCAGGGGCGAGGATAAAAATTCAGGTCGCCAAACCCAAACACCTCCGCAATTCCTCTCAGGGGTAATTGCCCAGAACAGGCTGTCACCCGTCCCTGCCCGCTGACATCCGCACGGACAGTGCCAGGCTGATTCCATCAGGCAGGGGCTCAACAACCTCGAACCTGAAGGAATCCCGGGCAGGACGGCACCAGCAGCCATCCATCCCCTGCAGAGGGAGCCCCAGGAATGCCTGATGACCCGATTTGCACGCTCTGGCTTTGTTCTTCTCCAGAGACAAAGCAGTGGAGGCTGAGGAGTCGGAGCCTCTCCGGGTGAGCGAGATCTGTGAGATCTGGATCAGGGGCTGGATCCACCCTCCCTTCCAGCAACCCCTCTGGGGGAGCAGCAGTGCCCAGTGCAGACACCACAGCCCCTCTTCAGGAAAAATCTGGATTTTTTATTTTTTTTCCCCTGAAAATCTGGAGAGTCCTTCACCTTCTTCCCACTCCCTAGAACTTTTCCTGGGAGCACAGGGGTTTGTGGACAGCCCTTCTCACTCTCACAGATACTCTCGGGGTAAATGCTGGATTTCAGCATCACCAGCCTTGAATCTGGTTTGGAATCACAGGATAATTTCGGTTGGAAGGGACCTTAAAGCCCATCCCATCCCACCCCCTGCCATGGGCAGGGACACCTTCCATTATCCCAGGTTGCTCCAAGCCCTGTCCAGCCTGGCCTTGGACACTTCCAAGGATCCACATCCCTGCTCTCACCTCTGCTAATAGATTTAGTGGTAAGGTTTGGATTTTAGCAGTGCCCAAGCTCTCTGGCCTTCCTGACAGGGATGTATTTACAGGAATAAACCATGGAAAAGCACTCGAGCTTATGCACCCCTGACCCTGCAGCCTCACCACCGGCTGTGGGATGTTGGCAGTGCCACAGCTGGGTGGCTTTGGAGAAGAACCTGAGCGGGATTTCACGTGCGGTGAGGCCAGGCTGAATTTTTTGGACTTTCCCCCATTTTTTGCAGGAGCAGGACGGCGCTGGGCTGGGATCAGCAGGGCTCAATTCCCGCGGGTTTGGACCCAAACTGCGGCTGCCCATGGCCTCGGTGACGACCGACCTCAGCCCAGCTCCCTGCCCGCCCCGGGGCTGCGGCTCGGACACCCTGCCCGCTCCCGCTCCATTCCCGATCCCTGCCCGCTCCCGCTCCCCTCCCGATCCCTGCCCGCTCCATTCCCGATCCCTGCCCGCTCCCGCTCCACTCCCGATCCCTGCCCGCTCCATTCCCGATCCCTGCCCGCTCCCGCTCCACTCCCGATCCCTGCCCGCTCCCGCTCCACTCCCGATCCCTGCCCGCTCCACTCCCGATCCCTGCCCGCTCCCGCTCCATTCCCGATCCCGATCCCTGCCCGCTCCCGCTCCATTCCCGATCCCTGCCCGCTCCCGCTCCATTCCCGATCCCGATCCCTGCCAGCTCCCGCTCCATTCCCGATCCCTACCCGCTCCACTCCCGATCCCTGCCCGCTCCATTCCCAGTCCCTGCCCGCTGCCTCCCCGCTCTGTTCTCAATCCGTGGCCGCTCCATTCCCCCGTCCGCTCCCTTCCCAATCCCCGCCCACTCTATTCCCCCCGTCCGTTCCCATTCCCGCTCCATTCCCTCTCTCTACCCGCTCCATTCCCTCTCTATTCTCACTCCCGCTCCATTCCCAATCCCTGTCCGTTCCCTTCCCGCTCCGTTCCCAATCCCAGCCCACTGCATTCCCCCTGCCCGTTCCCTTCCCGCTCCATTCCCGATCCCAGCCCGATCCAGTCCCGCCCCTTTACGGGAGCCCCGCCCAGGCCCCGCCCCCTCCAGGCCCCGCCCCCCGCGGGTCCCTTTCCCATTGGCTTCCCCTCCAGGCCCCGCCCCCCGCGGATCCCTTTCCCATTGGCTCCCCCTCCAGGCCCCGCCCCCCGCGGGTCCCTTTCCCATTGGCTTCCCCTCCAGGCCCCGCCCCCGAGTGTCCCTTCCCATTGGCTCCCCCTCCAGGCCCCGCCCCCTTCCGCGGGCCCCGCCTCTAGCCCCGCCCATTACCCTTAACAGCCCCGGAACGTTTATGGTGGGGCCATGCCGCACGCCGGACCATTTAACCACTTCCCCGGCTCCCTGAGGATGGCGGCCGCGGATTGGCTCCGATTCCCATCACGTGACCCGGGAGGTTCCCGGGAGGCGCTTCCGGCCCATCCCGCTCCGCCGGCGGCTCCTGGGAATCCCGGGAATCTTGAGGGGCCCGGGGGTCCTGGGGCTCCCCCACCACCCTGACCCTCCCCCTGTCAGCAGCGAGGGTCTCCTCGAGCCGCCCCATCCGCTCCCCTCTGCAGCCTCCTCCCCACAGCCCCGGTCGGGCCCTGAGGGAGAAGGGGGGGCCCTGTGAGGGTCTCTCCCGCTGGCCGCATCGCTCTCCGTGCCCAGAGAGCCGCCGCCACCCCCAGGTTATGTCCCCGCCTGCCCGGGTGGGACCGCACAGACCCTCCCCGGCTTTCCCACCCCGGCCCTGCCGCTGTTCCCGAGGCTCCCCCCCGTTTTTCCCAGTGAGTTTTTCCCAGTGAGATTTTTCCCAGTGGGTTTCCCCCGCCTTCCCCTCCAGCATGGAGTTCGCCGAGCTGATCAAGACCCCCCGAGCCGATAACGTGGCGCTGCACCGCCCGTTCCACCCGGCCGTGGAGGGGACGCTGTGTCTGACCGGCCACCACCTCATCTTCTCGTCCCGGCGGCACGACAACGCCGAGGAGCTGTGGCTGCTGCACTCCAACATCGACTCTATCGAGAAAAGGTGATGCTCCCCTTTCTCCCTGCCTGCCCATCCCTAATGCCTTGTCTCGGGGTTGGGAAGCGGTTGGAAAGGCTGGCTGGCAGGCACCTCAGCTGTCCCAAATCCAGGCGTGGGGAGCAGGAAGAATGCTCTGGGCATGGACGTTGCCTTAAGCTGTGCCACGGGAGGCTCGGGTTGGGCATCAGGAGGAATTTCTGCACAGAAAGGGCGATGAAGCATCGGAATGCCAGGGAGGTTTGGAGTGCCTGCCCCTGGAGGTGTCCAGGGAAGGACTGGAGGTGACACTCAGAGCTCTGGGCTGGGGACAAGGTGGGGTCGGGTGATCCTTTTCCAACCTCAGTGATTCTCTCAGCGCCCAGGGCAGGGTTCTGCTTTTGTTTGGATGTTCATGTTTGATGTTGCATCTGAAAGGTTGAATTTTTGCCACAGTCAGAGCCTTTTCACTCCTTTTGCTCTGTGTTCGTTGTTCAGTGGGTTCATCTGCCCCTGCAGCCTTTTATAAACGGTGCAGCTTCCTGCTGTGCAGAGAGATGGAAATCAGAGCACTGCTGCAGGGGTTTGCTTTGTGTCACCCACCAAAACTGCTGGCACAAGTGGTCTCTGGACTTGCTCAGCTCCAAATCAGTCTCCTGCTGCTTGACAGCATCGTCCCTCTCTTCTGCAGCTGCTTATGGGATCAATAACCCTGTAACAATGTGCTTTTTGTGGTAAAGCTGAGTCCTAGCTGCAGAGCTCCATATTTTTTCTTGCCCATCCCCTTTTTATTACAGAGACTTCAGAGATTTATCCTTTTCCCCCTCATTTGTGCCTTACCTGTACCATTGTCCCTCATCAAGGTCTGCCCCACCTCACCTGGTCATTGTTTTCTGCTCCCTCCCCTTGGTCCTTTTTTCAGCTTGATGGTAATACTTCATTTTTGTATTAATTACAAAATCCTTCCTCTGTTTTTAATGCCTGCTAAGGAAATCTGGTAGAACAGAATCCCTTTCTGCCAGCAAGACTGGAACATTCAGGCAGCAGAAATTAAAAAAAATAGAGTCTGGAATGGGGGAGTTGCTGGGTGCTGATTAAGTTTGTTCCTGATTTCCCTGAGTGTTTCTGAGAGAGGAAAGGAGCCGAGGGGTGGAAACCCCAGGGAATTTCTTCCCATGCTCAGTCCTCAGAGTGGTTTGGCCTCACCCCTGTTACTCCTTGTACTAAACCAGCCATAACCCCATTTTGAAAATTAATATTTACAAGCCTTTCTTTCTGTTTTAAATTTTTTAATGAGTTTAGCAGCAGTTCTGGTGTAAGTTAATCCCAAATAATCAAGGAACATGGAGCTCTGAGGAGGGAGTAGTGCACTGCTGGCTCAGGATGTGCTTTACAACAGCTTTACTCTGTGTGCAGATACTCTCAGCCCTTATTTGCCAGAGCAGACCCTGAAAGTTGTTTTGTGTGAGTGTAACTGCAGTGAAACTTGGCATGTAAAGGGATAACAGGAATTTCTCCATGCTGGAGAGAATAACAAGACCCCCAAATCAATGTAGATTTTAGGAAGATCCAGTTTGGTGCTGCTTCAGGTTCTTAGTGCACAACGTTGTGCCAGGTGCAGAAAATCTCTTGTCCCATTTAATTCTATGAAGGTTTTTTATACAAAGTGGTGTTTTCCCTAAGTATCAGAGGATCAAACTCTGCTCCTTGAACTTTTGTAGCTCTTTAAGTGACTGAAGTATGGCTGATGAGGGCTCTGAGCTGCTTTGTGAACAGATACTTTTCTGGGGGATAAGACCTTCACTGCCCTGAGGTCTCCAGAGCAAATCGTGGCACTGCAGGTGTCAGACACCAAACTTTCCTGTTAAATCATAAATCCCAGAAGGGTTTGGGTTGGAAGGGACCTTAAAGCTCATCTCATTCCATGAGTAGGGACACCTTCTACTATCCCAGAGTGCTCCAAGCCCCGTCCAACCTGGCCTTGAGTACTTCCAGGGCTGGAGCAGCCAAAGCTTCTCTGGGCACCCTGTGCCAGGGCCTCCTCACCCTCCCACTGGTGTAATATTTGTCATGTAATACCTCCACTCCCTGCCACAGCCAAAGGATGGAATAAATGGACATAAAACCAAACTTGCAAATGGCAAATAATGAGTTTTAATAATGTGATTTATGATTTAGCGGGTTTGTTTCTTTATTTTCTTGTAAGGTGCTGCTGCAGGCAAACTGCCACTAATGGGATTTTGCCTTGTAGAAAGAGCTGTGGCACTTCTCTTGCCTTAGAGGATCCTGTTTTTATGGGACTCACTTCCTGTCTTGCTGTAGGTTCGTGGGCTCCTTGGGCACCATCATCATAAAATGCAAAGATCTGAGGATTATCCAGCTGGACATCCCAGGGATGGAGGAGTGTCTGAACATCGCCAGCTCCATCGAGGTGAGGAGTTACCATCAGTCAGAAAACCTGCAGGTCTTGAGCTCACCTCAGCCTTAACAGCTTTTTTTTTTCCAGTTAGGAAGGTTTTCATTCATGTTTTGGAAAGCAAAGGAGAATCTGGAATATTTCACAGGGGGTTGTGGGGTATTTCCCAGAGGTTTTGGACTCCCCATCCGTGGAAGTGTCCAAGGCCAGGTTGGACGGGGCTTGGAGCACCCTGGGATAGTGGAAGGTGTCCCTGCCCATGGCAGGGGGTGGAATGGGATGAACTTTAAGGTCCCTTCCAACTCCCACCTGTGATTCCATGATTTCTCTTGCCCACACAGGCGCTTTCCACCCTGGATTCAGTCACCCTCATGTATCCGTTCTTCTACCGGCCCATGTTTGAGGTCCTGGAAGATGGATGGTCCTCTTTTCTGCTGGAACAAGAGTTTGAGCTCCTCAGTTCAATGGTGAGTGGGATTTGAGGGATTTGCCCAGGCACTCAGATATTCTGTGAACTCTTTCACCCAGCAGTGGCTGGACTGGAAATCCTGGATGGTTAAAAATCCATCTGGTGCCTGGGTGAGAAGTGAGCCTTGTTGAAATATTCCCTCTGTAACATCAGACCTTTGTTTGCTGTTTCACCTTGTACTAGTGGAGGTTTGAGGCCTTTCTCAGGAAATCACAAAGGTAGGAAATGTTTTTGGCCTTTGGGGATGGTTCTCTAATTGGAAGAACAAATTGAAATCCTTTGGCCTGGCTTTGTTGTACTTAACTTTGATCTGGAGTGGAGTGAGAATAATCTTTGTCAAACCCTTCTTTGAAATGACATTGGTTTTAAAAAGTTGCTCTTTAGGAGGATGACAATGAAGATGCCCAGTTTGAAGCACTTTTTCCTTTAGTTGATGCTGGGGAAATATTGAGGAGGTTCAAAAAGCAGGAAGCTTCCAGTCCTCTTTCTCCAGGTGCTCTTGAGTACATTGATATTGTTTTGGTACCTGAAGGGTAGCAATTCTTGTGGCATTGCCTGTTGTGTCTCTTCTTCAAATTTCCTTTTAGGATGGCTGGATTTGGTAGAGTGGGAACTGTCTTGGGTGCAGGAACCTGGTTTAATAATTCCTTAGATTTGCATCTCTGTGTTCCAGGCCTTTGTTTCACATCCACTCTGTGCTCTTGCTCCATCAGCTCAGGTTTCTGAGCCCACAGCCATTAGTGCAGCATCCAAGAACATTGATTTTTTTTTTTTGTTTGTTTTAATTTGCTTTTATCTGCAGCCCAGCTTGTCTGCAGCCTGTATCACTTCCTGGCTATGAGCAATAACTGAATAATGTGATCAGCTTGACCAAATTCAGTTGATGAAATCACCAGAAAATTAAAGGGGTTCAGAGACCTTGCTATTTCTGTCTCATGATTAAAGCACTCTCATGTGTCTTATCTTCTTCTGTCTTCCAGAGACAGACCAACTGTCTGTTATCATATCCAGCACATGGATCCATTGATGTGCTGCTTTCTTCCTTATTTTTCAGGGATTTAAGACTGCATTTGTCAATCTCTTGCCTTTCTGAACATACTCTCCTTTGTAAGAATTACATTTAAAAACCTCATTGCCTTTTAGCACCACGTTCCCAGGGCAATCATTCATTCCTTTAAAATCTCCACATCTGGCAGCTGTTGATTTATTCTTGGCTTTTCACCCAAAACCTCACATTTTGAACAAAATGGTGTCAAAAGCCACCTTCCAATGATTTACATCTGCTGAACAACAGAGAAATGTCTTGTTGACCAAATAAGTCTTGTTCTGTAATGACACTGCCTTGTGTGACAGGCTGGAACAAGGAAATGGCTGATTTAAATCTTTCTCCCAGAAGTCAAATGAGTAAAATTCCAAAGGTTCCTGCCTCTGCTAAATCATCCATCTGGATCTGTACCCTCCCCAACAGGGTAACAAGTCAAAAACTGGATTTCACCCACCCTACAGCTCTAGTACTGTGTTAATTCCACATTTATCTGCTACAGGAGAGTTGTTTTCAGACATGGACACACTCTCTAATGGCAAAGTGAAGTGTAAAAGTTAATATTTATTTTTAAAAGTTCGTCAGTACATTAAATATTTAGATAATATAATATGTAATTTGTATTCTTCACTGCACAGTGAGGGGCTGAGTGGAATTCAGAGTATGTGCAGGGGGTTCATATTTTCTCTGAGCAGTCAGAGGAGAGCCAAGGGGTTTCTCTTCTGCCAAATTCCACAACTGCAGGACACTGCAAACTAACTCTGGAAATTCATTATCCTAAAATGAAGTGGAGAGGCCATGAGAAGTTTGTACACTGGCAGTGTAATTAACAAAAAGGTATTTTGTTGCCAAGAAAATCACTTACTTCATTCTCCTTTTCTTTCCCCCTTTATTTCTTTTTCTTTCATGTTTTCTTTCCCCCCTTTTTCTCTTGTTTTCTTTCCCCCCTTTTTCTCTTGTTTTCTTTCCCCCCTTTTTCTCTTGTTTTCTTTCCCCCCTTTTTCTCTTGTTTTCTTTCCCCCCTTTTTCTCTTGTTTTCTTTCCCCCGCCTTTTTCTCTTGTTTTCTTTCCCCCGCCTTTTTCTCTTGTTTTCTTTCCCCCGCCTTTTTTCTTTCCCCACTTTTTCTCTTTTTCCCGCCTTTTTTTCTTTCCCCCCTTTTTCTCCCCCTGTCTTTTTCTCTCTTTTCTTTCCTTCCCCCTCCCCCTTTTTCTCTGTTTTCTTCCCCTTTTTAGCAGGAAAGATCTCAGGGTTGTGAACAATTCAGTTGTGCTTCATCTTTGTATTGGAGCTTCTTTTAAAAAGCAGAACTTTCTGTGTTTGGGCTCAGGTTACAGTGGTACTTGTGAACCATATTTTGCTCTTTCCAGACAAGCATCAACTTTTACGTCTGTTCTGTTGCTTGTCCATGCCCAATCTGATCCCAGCAGGGCTTGTTCCTTGGGAATGGCCTCTGGCATTGCTGCTTTGCAGGATCTCCCAAGGTCCACGCTGAGTTCTTGACTTTTTTTTGAGGCCTGTTGGCAGAGCTTGACTTGTGTCCCAATGTTTTGTGGAAAACAACAAACAATCTCCTGGCAATTACAAGTTTTAGGAGGAAGGATAGCTTGGGCATTTGGGAATCAATATCTCCATAAACTAGTATCAGGACAAGAAAAGTAGAAATCTAAGAGTTGATCCTGTCCTGGGTTTAAGAATCACTCCTTTCTTTGTTCTTTGGAGTTCTCTCCCTTTCTGCTCAGCCCTCATCCTTTTGCTGCTTCTATCCTTAGCTTTTTTTGATTCCTAGAAGCTCAGGTGTCTTGCTGGGAGGATTCAAGGTTCACTTTGCGCTCCCTGAGTTTCACACAGCACAATTACCTGGTGATAGCTGAAGGTGAGGTCCCCCTTCATCCCTTTCCCTGCAGTCCTTCTGCTTCCTCTGCTGCTGCCTCCCTCTTCCAATTACCTGTGACCCTTTTTGCTTCCAAATTCCAGCCAGGCCTAAGCTAAAGAGAGTTGATTGGGGCAGTCTGGAGCTCTCACTGCAGAGGTTAACAGGATCTCTGCAGCAGGAGCTGTTGGAGGGAAGACAAATGGTGCCAAGTGCTGCCAGGCTCCTCCTCCTTCCCATGGAAATGACACCGGGATGACATAATGGGATCATCTGTCTCTGGTGTAAACGAGGAGGAGAGCAGGTTGTGGGCAGGGTTGAATTACCACAGTGGGAGATGAATCAGGTGCTGCTCTTCCATTCCTTTCCATACCTGTGATGCCTGTGACAGCCAGTCTCAAACATTCCACAGAGTTCTGGTTTTGCCTTCTCCCATCGTGTGGCAGTGAGGCTTTTATCAGTTTGTTATTCCAGATCCATGCATATTTTTTCATGGTAATCAAATTGCACAACATCCTATGTAAATTAACGTAGACACCCCAAAAGTCCTATTAAAATCCCATTGTTGGTGCATTAAAAGCGGTGCTGTGACCAGCCACATCCCTTTTGTGACCCAGAACCTTTCATCTCTGCTCATAACACGATGGCCAGAGGCAATTTGACTTGGCATCTGGGACAAGCTCTGCTTTTTATAAAATGGAGCTGTTCAGAGGAGCTGTTTGGAGGCTAATGAATAATGAAATAAGGTTGTGGCAGGGATGGTGCAAAACTGTCCAGCTGGGTTCATGCACAAAGGCAGCAATTGCTGCTGTTGATGCTGGTATTTATTTTTTCCCAGCATCTTTCTTAGGCTGCCACCAAAAAGGACAGTTTTCCTGTCTCCTAGGCCACACATCCCATGCCTTGGAGCTGCTGCTGATGAAACAGTGTTGTGAGTCAGATCACCTTGTTCAGCTGATGGAAAGGCTTCATTGCCAGAAAACATTCCTGAATTGATCCCAGTTTTCCACTGGACCAGTGAGCCAGTCAGGTGGATTTATATAAGCAGGTAGCGATCAGGAGTGTGGCAAGATATAGTAAGGATCTGGAAGAAAGGAATTCTGATCAGAGATGTGCAATTCATGCAAATTCAACCAACAGACTTGAGTTGGTGTAGGTTTTATGTGTTTTGTCACAGCCTAATTTGGCTGCTGTGCTCTTTTCTCACTTTGTCCTACCTGCCTTATCCCCCTGCCTTTTTGTCTGCCTCAAACTTTGTTTGAACTCAGATGAGCAGAGGTTTGATGGATCTCTCTGGGGTCTCTCCCTGCTGCAGAATCTCCACGTTGACCTTTTTCCCTGAGCTGGAGCCAAGGCTTGTGTGTGACCTTGGGTATCAGGTAGCTGGAATTCTCATGCCAAGTGCCTGTGAGGTGTCACATTCAGCCCTTCTTTCCCAAGGCTTTGGCTGTTGGAAGCTGGAGAAGTTACGTAGCAGGAGCTCATGATGAGCCCTCAGTGCTGGGCTGCTTCCAGAAGGTGCTTTTGGAGCAAGAGCTGCAGCTGAGCCCACAGAAAAGAACCAAGCTGGAGATGTTTAAATCGAAACTTTAACCTCAAAGCAGCTCCAGCATCTGGAGTTGGTGGAAATTCTTGTCTTTCTGGGCCATCTTTGTCTTGTGAACTCTTCTTTCAGTACAGGTGGAAGGTTGGGCCCATATTCCCTGTACCTAAACGAACTTGTTGTGAGAATACATTTCTCTGTGGGGTTTCCCCTTGCTGTCTGCTGTGCCTGTGAAATAATTTAAAGCCACAATCACCCATTTCTGCCCACGTGGGCTTATTTTGTGCAGTTAGAGGATGTGGATAAACCGGAGGGGGAACTGTTGTTCAAGAACCAGAGGCACCTGATCACTGTCCCATTGCTTACAAGCTTTATCTGCACTCTGAGGAATGAGCTTCTGGGAGCTGCTGCAAGGAGATGATTGCAGGGAGCACCAAGGGATGTGCTGGAAAACTTAATGGGTCAACAGCCCTGTAAATGGATGCTTAAAGGACAATTTGTGGTGCAAATGGAACAGATCACAAATGTGACTCCGTGTGTGCTTTATCCTGTGCATGGAAGTCTTTCTTCCCTGTTACCTCTCCCATACAACAAGTTTTCTGACAAAGCTGTGTTCTGGTGTTTTTCAGACCAATGAATGGCGTCTGAGCTGTGTCAACAAGGAATTCTCTGTGTGTCCCTCCTACCCTCCAGTTGTCATTGTCCCCAAATGCATCGATGACGAAGCGCTCCGCAAAGTTGCCCTGTTCCGCCACGGCGGCCGCTTCCCAGTGCTGAGCTACTACCACAAGAAAAATGGGATGGTGAGCTGGGCTTGAGGGGTGGTTGTGCCTGAAGGAGGTGTGGGAATCTGTTTTATGCTCTGGAATTAACAGAGCTCCTGGTTTATTTTCCAACTTCCTCAGTGAAGCTGGGTCTGGGTGATGGAGTGAGTAATCTCCATCCTAGAAATAGCCCTTATTCTGCTTGTTTGGGAATGTCATGGCAGGAGCTTGCTTACAGCACTAAGAGCAAGATGGGGCCTGTAAAGCCACTGCTGGCACC